>NC_138899.1:7409680-8015546 GCF_965194825.1 Balaenoptera physalus
TTGCCTGCTACTTTAACTGAGAAATATACCACTGTCATAGCTCCCTAAGTTTTGTTTCCTCAACTGAAATCTGATTTGGGCTGGGGCAGTAAGAGAGATTTTATAGTTCACTTGAGTTTGGGGTCTGAAGAAAACTAGTGCCAGGTTTACATACTGATCAAGTCACCCCACAGCATCTTTGACGCTATGATACTTTCTGGATCCCAGCAGTAAATATCTCTCCTGGTTACTGCAGGCAAAGCGTCTAGGAGTTTTCTCTTTAACTGTTTCATTCTCACTTGTCTCTGGTATTTAATACTAAGCATTTACCATTATGTCTTAAATAAAACAGTGATGAATGAATATACCAGTTATTTAAAAAATGAATGCATTAATTAAATAGATTATTTCAAGAAGACAAAGTATGAAACATTATTACTATGCAAATAAATATGCTATTCTTGTTTTTATCAAAAGAAAACTGTTCTCTGCTACATAAATATAGAGGTGCAGAGACAGACAAACATATAGGCATAGTAGATATCTCATTTTATCTTCCCCTTAAACCGAATTGATTATTTTGATTTGCAAACAAAATTTTAAAAATTCTATCAGGTATACATAAGACTGAGACCTTTTAAATAAAAAGGGGCATTTTTCTCATTGCTGCTTGAACAGAAACTGAACAATAGGTTCTACTAAGGCTAACTGACATCAGTTCTATTATCACTTTAATTCAATTTTCATTAAGCACCATGGTGCTAAGCCTTGTGTTACACCAACCTCTCATTATCACGGGAAGACTTGTTATATTATATTATATGAAATATAGGATTTGTTCAAAATAGAATGATAGATACTATCTGGGACTTAATATGTAATACATTATCCACCAGGTTTAGAAGATAAAAATTTTTTGGATGTGCTAACCCTTAGTGCTGTAAATATAAATTTTTGACTAATAGTAATTTTTTCAATAAAATCCTTCAAAAATTTTATGTTTAAATAACAGTAATTAAAAGAGATTAATTTGTTTTCTGCTTCTGTAGAATTCATTCAGAGCATAATTCAGGATGCTATCTTCCTCTAAGAATTGTGTTTTTGTCTTACTCTTTCCTTTAGAGAGTTCACTAACTTTAGACAAATGCTGTATACTGTGTAAACTGCCTTTTATATCTCAAAACTGTCTATTTTCTGAACACATTGAAAAGGCTACTTCCCCTTCTCATGTATCATGGTAAAGTCTGTAGGACAACAGTAACGAGGTCAAAAGGACCTTAAAGCAGCAGGATACTTCAATTAATAAGACAAGATAAATATTTGAGCAGCTTTAAAGGTTCATTTCTCATAAAGATTTAGATAACCATCATATGTTATATAATGACTTCATTTTCATAATCATCTGAAATTCCCTTCAAATTAAATATATATATTACATGTAGATACTTTTTTATTTGACATATCCTCCCAATGAAACAATTACTTTGGTGAATTTAATGGCCCTTCTCCTAAGTGATAGAGCTGTACAATGTTTGCCATCCTGCTATTAAAATATTCTAATTAAATCAGTCACCCTGGTCCCATCTGTTATATACGGATCTCATGTGGAGAAGCTGCTGGAATCTCTCCAGGGCAGTGAATGTACTTCGTTCCTTTCATGGCTCATTGGATGTCACAGGCACGAGGACCTTGTTCTTGGTTTGAAATTATAACTAAGGCTCCGGGTAGACAATAAACCACGGTGAATGCTATGAAGATTAAATCAGCTCTTTTTTCGTACTCTCAGAATGCTTGCAGAGTAAAAACAGTTGTGGCCCATGACAATATTTAGCAATCTACTCTTCATCATGTTCTAGGCATGTGCAGAAACGCTGGACATTCTCCCCAGTTCTAAGCATGAGGTGATGGTCCCAGGAACCCATGTCTGTAGGAACATTGGAGAACTGGGGAGTCCACCCCAAGGCTGGACCTGACCATGATACCAAAGTCAAGGTCAGGGCTGAAGCTAGATTTGTAAGTGCAGACCTCTGTTCTCCCAAAGATCATGGCACATTCGATTACCATTTGCCAACAAACGTACTGGTTTTCAAATTTTACTTTCTTGGACATTAACAATGGTTTGATGGGGGTTGGGAGGTGGGGTTTAATTCATACAACTTCACATGTATAGCCTTCTTGTTAAAGATGATAATAATAAAGGCCTTGGTATGTTAATCAGGGGAAATTGGTTGACAGAATGTAAGATTTTGTAAATGATAGATGGGAAAACTGCGTTGTTCTCTGCATTTGTCACTGCTATTTTTCAGCTCTAACTATTTGATTCATGAGATGTCAGATGACTTTCACAAGGAAAAAAATCTTAGTTTTAATGCCATGTTTTAATAATTAAGTGGGTTAGTCTAGCTGAAACTACTGTTCCCTGAAATGCACAGCTACACACTATTAATTGTGACGATGCTTCATTATAGAGATGGCAAATCTGTTTATATCTCAGATCCTTTTTGGCATTAAGAAGGCCATGAAGTGTAAACAAATAAATACATGCATTATTTATTCAAGTGGCTAAACGTATAGATTATCTATACATATATATATACACACACAAATGGGCATGTACTTTTTTCTCCCTTTTCCTATTCCTTCTTCAATAATTCAAATATTAAATATTTTCAAATGTTATTTATATGAAAGCTATTCATGCATATAAAGAATCAAGTAGGGGCTTCCCTGGTGGCACAGTGGTTGAGAATCTGCCTGCCAATGCAGGGGACACGGGTTCGAGCCCTGGTCTGGGAAGATCCCACATGCCACGGAGCAACTGGGCCCGTGAGCCACAATTACTGAGCCTGCACGTCTGGAGCCTGTGCTCCGCAACAAGAGAGGCCGCGATGGTGAGAGGCCCGTGCACCGCGATGAAGAGTGGTCCCCACTTGCCGCAACTAGAGAAAGCCCTCGCACAGAAACGAAGACTCAACACAGTCATAAATAAATAAATAAAAGAACGTGAATTTCTTTAAAAAAAAAAAAAAAAAAAAGAATCAAGTAGTTCCATCAGCTTTAGAAATAAAATGCAGTCCTTTTAACAGGAAACCATTTAGCTCTTGAATCTGGTTCATTGAGAATTCACCTCTTTTTATACAAATTGCATGTGCGTTAGTATCTATTAACCTTCTGCTATGGTTCTTTTCTACTTAGCTCTGTTTTCTCTTCTTGCCTTCTCTCACACACATATACCTTCCTCTTCAACGTTTTCTCCTGATGAGCATATCGTCTACTTTGGGTCTGATCAGTACTCAGTGTTGGTGTCTCTATTACTCTACACTCTACCCAAAACTCAGGTCAAGGTGACTTGGTCCATTCACTTTCCCACGCCCATACAACCACCATTTCAAATGTTCTCCTGCTCCAAGCTTCTAACATCTTCTCCCCACCTTGCTTCTATTTTCCTGCGAAAATTGATGCAAGTAGGAGAGAGACCTTCCCCCAGCTCTCAGATATGACACATCGACCCCACGTCTGCCATGCCTCCACCTCGTCTCCTGTAAAGACAGATGTGCCATCTGGGTTCCTAATACTGCCTGCCTTTCCTCCTGCTGACACATCCTTCTGGCCCACACTTGGCATTTGCTGTAGCTCTTCTCCCTTCCTTGCATTTCTACTGAATCAGTATTATCATCAAACACTTTTTCTATCACTTTCAAAAAGAAAAATCCCTCTCTTAATACATTTAGCGTCCGTTCCCACATTTCTTCTGCAATTCTCTACTCCTCCCCCTCTTCCTTCCCCCCCCCCAATCCCCCATTAAGGCAAATCTACACCAAGTATTGTCTGAACACTCACTCTCTTCAACTGAACTCTTCACATTTTCTCTTGAACCCTCCTCAATCAGGACTTCATTCTCACCCTGCTTGCAAGCCATTAACAAGAAGACTAATTCCTGTTCTCCAACTGACTTGAATATCAACATTTGACATAATTGCACCCTGAAACATTTTCTTCACTTGGATTCCAGGAAACACCTGGTGTCTAGCATTTTTTTTCTCAGTCTGCTTTCATGAACTTGACTCCTCCCTCTGACCTCTAAATGCTGGTAAGCCCAGGGCTATCTTCTATTCGCACTCAAACCCCTCATGATGTCACCTCATCGCATGCTTCCCGTTTATATCTACTGTCTGAGTTCTTCCTCTGAATCCCAGAGTGTTAGATTCAACTGCCTGTTGAACATTTCTTCCCGGATGTCTAATCTACATTTCAAGCTCACCATGTTGAAAACAACACTCTCACCCCCGCCCCCCCCCAAAAAAAAGAGAAAAGAAAGGAAAGGAAAGAAAAAACAACTCTGTTTCTGCCACTAGTATAAAGTTTGCTGTAGGGTTACCTTGCATTCAATCTAGCAGCAAATCCTGTTAGCTTTACCTCCAAATTATATTTAAATGTTAAATTTCAATACAGGTTCCCACCACTCTCTTCACCTTTGCTGCTACCACTCAAGCCAAAGCCCCTTCCTTCCCTCATCTATACCTTATCACAAGTGCTACAAATGGATAGGTTTGCTCTGCCTTTGCCTTCTTTTCTGTTGTTCTCAGATTGATCAAGTTAAAATAACAGACGATGTCATTTCTCTACTCAAAACACACCAGTGGTTTCCCATCTACCCCAGTAAAAGCCTGAGTCATCACTGATGCCTATCAATTACTGGAAGATTTGACTCTTTCCTCTCTGTGTTCAACTTTGGACATGGTCTTCCTTGCACATGGCACTCAGGGAACACTGGCTGACTGTTCCCAGGACCTAGGAGGCACACACCCTCCAGTCAGTACACAGGGAACTCAGAAAGCCGTTTCAATCTAGACTCATGCCCTTTCTCTTTAGCAAGTTTCCATGAATTGTCTAATTGATGGTGCTCTCATGTCTGTTCTCTCTGTTACTCTTTGTGAATTTCTAGAAGTTCCATTAGAATAATTTTTATTTTAATCTTTTCTCATGTTTTCCATCTTTGTCTTTCTGCTCTACTTACTGGCATTTACCAGTAAACAAATACCTTGTTTATCATCTTCATCCATATGGTTGTGTTTACAGACAGTGACCTACCTTGCCTGCGATTAGACTAAAGGAAACAGTGAGGCATACAAACATGAAGATCCAAAGGAAAAATTATAAAACTCTATGATGAAAAACATGAGTGAATGGAGAAATAAAGTGTCTAACATTACACTGAATAAAGTCTTCTGCGTTTCTGTTGTAGAATCTTGGAACCTCAGTGAGCACATCTTTCTAAGTGAACATTCCATGGTATAGTATCATAAATCTTCCTTATGTATGACTGTCGACTGAAGCTTTAAATATGCTGTGCAGTATGTTAAAATGGGCTTTGGCCACATTGAGGAACTAGAGATTTTGTTTCCTCTTCCTGACCGTGTGTATCATTGTTTAACCAAACTAGTTAACCTTGCTAAAACTTCATCACACCATTTTGTAACATATACACGATGCTAAATAAAATATTTTAGAAGGAAATATTTTTGCTCAGTGTTATTTGTAAACTCAAGCCTTGAATCTGTAATTGCAGTGATAACTTATAATTGGTAGTATTTCTTCCAGAATAAAGAATGAAAAAGACACTTGTTCTAAAGGTGCATTCAGGAAACCACAATTTAAAATAAAAATCCTATCGGTGTCTTCCAAGATCCTACCAGAACACAGCATTACTTTTCTAATACTAAATAACAAGATCTCCATGCTGAAAAATCATTCAATTAGATAATCATTTAATAATAATAGTTATTATTATTTGTATCAAATTTCCAAGATCTGTGCTGGGGGTTGTGCAAGTCAAAAATAAGGCATGGATTTTACATTCAAGTTATTTATTATTCCATTAATACCTATTTCCATATGACCAATATGAACAAATCGGAGAAAATCTCACTGCCAAAATGTATGGTTCTAAACGTAAAATGAGAGGTAAGGAGAAGGAACAAGTACTGTTGTCTGGAGAATGCAGACAAGACGTTCTGTGAGGGGTGGAGGAATGGCTAAGACTTGGAGGGTAGGGCCATGTTCCAGAAGTGGCAAGATCCTTTCCAAGTCAAGCTGGCAGAATGACTTCGTAACATCTCATACAAGAACAGAGTAGTATTTGGGAATTCATTACTGAATAAAGGGATATTGAAATGGGAATTCATTTCTGAGAGGGCTATGAAGCATGTCCAATTGAAACAAATGCTATGTGTTGTTGAGCAGTGAGAAGACACAATTCTCTAGGCAAGCTTTCAAATCAGACTCCAGTCCTGGTCAAAACGGTATGGAAGTTCCTTAAAAAACTAAAAATAAAGCTACCATATGATCTTGCAATCACACTCCTGGTCATGTATCCAGAGAAAACCATAATTTGAAAGGATACATGCACTCCAATATTCATTGCAGCACTATTTACAATAGGCAAGACATGGAAGCAACGGAACTGTCCATCAGCAGATGAATGGATGAAGAAGATGTGGTACATATCTACAATGGAATATTACTCAGCCATTAAAAAGAATGAAATAATGCCATTTGCAGCAACATGGATGGACCTAGAGGTGATCATACTAAGTGAAGTAAGATGGACAAAGGCAAATATCATGTAATATGGCTTATATGTGGAATCTAAAATATGATACAAATGAACTTATTTACAAAACAGAAACAGACTCACAGACAGAAAACAAACTTATCATTGCCAAAGGGAAAAGGGGGAGGGATAAATTAGGAGTTTGGGATTAAAATGCACACACTACTTTATATAAAATAGATAACCAACAAGGACCTATAGCACAAGGAACTCTACTCAATATCTTGTAATAACCTATAAGGGAAAAGAATCTGAAAAAGAATATCTACCTATCTATATATAACTGAATCACTTTGCTATACATTTGAAAGTAACACACCATTGTAAATCAACTATACTTCAATAAGGTACAAAAAAAAACACCTTGTTTGCAACCTTGTGAGAGATTCTGGAGCAGGGGGCCCAGCTAAGCTGTGTCCAGAACCCTGACCTTTTGAAACTGTGAGATATTAAAGATGTGTCATTTTATGCCACACATTACACAGCAGCAATAGATTAATAACAAAACGTGAATTTGAGACGATAGACAAAGGATGATGGCATCAGCGTTCAGCAGAGAAAAAGATCGCACAAGTAATATTAAGTAGGTGCGTCATTCTTCTAACAGTAGAAGAATCAGAGGAAAGTTGTACATTTTGAAGCTTGTGGACGTATTTAGACTTGAAACATTAAGCCTCTAACTGTATTAAAATCCACAGGAATTAAGACATTACCACTCCTGCTGCTACTACTAGTTATATATTAAGGAATTTTTTTCAGTGCTAGACACACTTCTAAGCACCTTATGTGTATTGATTCAGTTAAAATTTATAATTACCTTATGTGATACATTTCTTTATCATCCCCTTTTGCAGGTGGTGAATAATAATGGGGCAAAACTAATGGGTGGGAGATCCAGGCAATGTATTCCTGAAACCCATGTTCTCAGAGATAAGGTGCTCTTCAAACACTTAGGATCCAAAGAATACAGAGAGGGACACTCCACCTGAGAGCAGAGAGGGTGGCGGACTCCAGGGTTTAATTGTATCAAAAAATATGCACTACTAATATAAACAAAATATGTTGCTGTGTATTTGAATCTGACCCTAAAAACCCAAGGATATTATAGTGCCTTTGGTCATAAAAGGGGGGTTTGGTTACTAATTCATTAAGAAACAGTAACAACCAGATCTATTTAATATTTAAGAATTTATTTTTAGGTTGAAATCTAACTGTAGAGATGTTATAGAAGATGCTCTGAATAGAATTTATATGGCTTATGAGCAAAAATAAAATTGCATGTTCTTCCCAAATGTATGTTTTGTGCCAGAATAGATTCCCAGATGGTTTTATGGTTTGAGATAACAAAAGCTAGGAGGGAGAGGGAATAAATTAATAGCATAATGGTTGCATAATTGCAACATAACTTTTGTCCTAATGACAAGTATACCATAACAATAATAAAAGTTTTAGAAATGATGATGGGGCACTTATTCCTTCAATGACCATATAATTAGTTTATATTATATTTGGCACAGGATACAATCCTATATTTCATCATGAACAAGCCACTGTTGTTTGTTGTAGACTTTGAAAACTTTTTGTTATTGGACTGCACTATTCATTTATCTATTCATTTCAAAATAAGTATTGAGAACCTTTTCTGTATAATACAGATTTTTAAAATAAGCATACGCACAGGACCAGATCATCCAGAAGCAAATCAGCAGTGTTATGGGCTTGTTTGCATTTGGTAAATTGAGATAGAACCCTACGTCCAGGGACTAAAATGCAAGCCATATCACCATCAATAGATGTGGGAAAGTGAGGGAATTACAGGGGTCAAGGGCAGTGAAGATTCCTAACTAGGGGGAAATGGTGATGGAATTTATAGGGAAAAAGACAATGAATTTGGTTGCATGAAACTGAGACCGTGTAAGCTATACCCATATTTAAAGTTAAAAAGTGTACAAATATTCCACTAAGTAAACAGTCAAAAAATATTCTTGATTCTTTTAAACCTTAGTTCTAGATAGAAGGAGAAAAATTTCCCTGAAAATTCAGTTACAAATCACACCTCATGTGGTTTTGACGTATATATTCATGTCACCTGTATATCCCCAAAATCCTCAAGGAAAGTATTTAATTTATAGTGAGCTAAGACTGTTATTATCCTCAAGCATTTTCAGAAGAAAACGCAAACCTTTAAAGAAAAACAAACAAACTTCAACCTAGGCCTCAAAGAATTTGGGACTCACGGTGACAGATCATAAAATTCCCAGGGCAGCTTGGTACCATGAATGAGCATTGACACACACAACACAGAGACTTCAGGTTTAGGAGTTATCACTCACAAAATATAGAATAAGTATGTTTAATATGCTTTTAGGAAGGCAATTATGAAAACGTGAGCAACATTTAAGAAATAAACCAACAGGTTTTAAAAATAATGAAAAGAATACCTGGAAATGAAAACTACAATTGAAAAATTGCAACTCAATGCATTAGACATAGATGGAGAGATAGCCTCAAAGCTATCGGAATACAGTCCAGAGAGAAAAAGACATGGAACTATGAAAGAAATGTTAAAAACTGTGTAGAAAATAGAAACATTTTAATATACATTTAATTAATTTTCCAAAAGGAAAGAAGGGGAAACAAACTTTAAGAGGCACTATTCAAAGAAATAGTGTCGGAATGTTTTCCAGCTAGTAGACAGTAAACTTCAGATCCAGGAAGCATAGAAATTACAAGTAAAAGGTAATCCACACCTAGACATTTCACACTGAAGTGAAGGGACTTCAAAGAAAAAATAAATTAAAAACATTCAGGGAAAAAAGACAAATCACCTGCGAAGAGCCATTAGGCTGACCGTTGACTAACTGACAGCAACAATGATAGAAAGCCAGAAAACAGTGAGATAATAATTGTAATGTTCTAAGAGAAAATAGAACTTAAAATTCAAAATTCCAATCAAGAATGAAATTTTACAATTTTTGACATCTAAAACTCAAAAGTGTTTATCACCAACATACTTTCACTAAGTAAATTGTGAAAGACACATTTCAGGAATGAGGAAAATGATTTTAGAGTGTAGATTTGACACATAAAAACACTGGTTAAAAAACGTGATTTAACTATATGGGTAAATAGAAATGAACATTAGTTCTACATAACTATAACATGTGATGTCTAGTCTGAGAGATTGGAATAAAGCAGAACATGGGTTGGAGAAGAATACTTAAATCTAAGTGGTAAATTTCTCAATTAAACTAGGGGAATAAACAAGAGTTTTTAGGGAACAAGAAAGAGGGGTGTGCAGAGGAGCTTAGGGATCCGAGAGATAGGAGATGATCAAAGAATGTCTTTGGATTTGTAGTCTGAGGGAAGAGGAGGCAGTCCCTGAAGGCTGAATCTACCATTAAGGAAATGTAAATTCTTGGCAAAGCAATATAAACACCCAAGTCAAAGTGCCTTTACAATTGGAAGTCCATATGGTCTTTTATGTGTTACAAAAATGCATAGAGGCTAACAAGTGAAGGAAACTCTCTACAAAATCATGAAGAATAAAAGTTCTTTACATCCTGGGGCTGCCTCTACTCCCTTCTCTCATTAACATATCATTCTTAACCCGTGGTTTGCCTGGCCTCTTTAAAGGTAAAAGAAGCTGTAAGCCTCATGCCACAATGCAAGGTTTTATGTTCGAATGTATTTATTTAAAGAAGTCAGAAGGGAGGAGGTTATTATTACTCAGCTTAATTTCACTTTGAAAGGAAAGCTCTAGCATCAGATGCTAATGTGTTCCGTTTCCTAAACAAGTTCCCTTTGAACACTAAAAGCATTTCTTTGTCAAAGGCTTCTTCCATTTTTTTTCCTCTCTCCATCAAAGGAATAGAAAAAAAAAAATGTTGACTTTCTAATTCATACTATATCAATTAATTATAAAAGCTTTTTACAGATAATTTTTATTTTCCCAGATATGTTTAAATCTGAAACAGTCATGTAATTAATTCATCTTCTGTAAAGATGAGTCTGCAATGTGTATTTATAACAGGGAAGAAGACAAAGAATAATAAATAGAGTTGGCCGTCTTATTTGCACCTATTTGAAATTTCTCCAGATTTTTGCATTCAGTCTTGTTCCTGGTTGCCTTTAGCCATAAAGACTGTAGATTTGTTTACTTCCTTATACCTTTTTAAATTCCACCTTGGGACATAACCACTGAAACTTACTTTGTGGCCCTGATCCTGTAGGTCTATTATCAATCATGCCCTCAAAGGGCTAAGAGCCTTTTTATTCTTATATATCAAGTCATCATTCTCTGTTAGAGAACCCTTTCAGTTCTTAAAGAGAATCATACACTGATTTTGCTGCCCTTTACCCCTATCTCCACTAGAATAAATAATTATATTTCTTTCCCTTTTCTATATAATTTTCTAACTCATTTATCTTACATTCCTTTTACCCTCTCTGTTTCTTAACCATGTGTACTTTCCAAGATATGGTCCTTGATCATCTGCTTCTCCCTACCATCTCATCCCTGGATATGCTTGTCTTGTCTTAAACTATCCTCTCTGTAGTTGTGTAATGTCCAAGGTAGATTATAGGGCTCCCTGAAAAAGATAAAATTTTACACACAAATTAGGTGTGTGCTTAAGCAGTTAGCCTGGACTGTTTCTTTGAAAATTTGAAACAGTAGTTACATTATAATCTATCAGGCTTGAGCATATAATTAGGAGAAAAAATAAACATATCTGATACTTTAGAATAAAGTGATACAGTAAGATATTAGACATTATTCATGCCTATGTTCTCTATTTACTTACTTAAGAGTTTGACAAATAATATAAGCATGTAACCCCATATTAAATCACCCGTCCATGATCTTTTTCTCTTGCCCCTTCTTAACTCCTGACATTAACTGAATCATTTTGGATAATGATGCTAAGTGTAAAACCCAGGATGGTAAAAGGAATTCATTAACCCAAAATTCCATGAGCCTCATAATTCTCTCTTTCCCTGACTCCACCAAAATATTAATTCAGTGAACCTCAGAGCAGGTTCAAGAAGAATCAATTTTAGTTTAGTCTTTTCTTAATTGGTGTGTTGAGTCCTGTTGTGAGACTGGCTTTGTTGTTTAAGCTTTGTTTTGATAATTTTGTAACATACTGGCAACGAAAATCAATGTCAATATTTTTTTTATTATCAGAAGTCAAGAAAAACATATATATATATTTTGATAATTAAAATTTAAGTTATTTCTTATCTTACATAAAGTCTGGATAATTAAACAGACTTCTAGAATCAATGTTCTTTTGGGAAGAAAACAAACCTCTGGTAAAATACTTTAAAATCCCATTCAATTTTATAATATATACTAATAAATAAATATATACTAATAAATAAATTCAGTAGTTTTCTTTTCTGAAATTATTAAGGGTTATCAATTCCATTTTTTCTGATGTTACCTTTGTCACTTTCATTGCCAGTGCTGTACTCTTTTTTTCCTCAATTACCACTATAATTATCACTGCAAAATTTATAAATAATGCTTCAAGAAATTATATGACTATGCAGCTGTTTTTGTGTCATGACTCATTATAAAAGAGCTTCCTAGTCTGAAGCATTTCTTACATAGTTGAAAATAAGGCTTTGGATTTATTTTTTCTTAAGCTTGATGGTAGTATTTCTATGTTAATTGGGAGACCACTTAATGAAAATCCACGTGGGTAAAATCAGGATGTACAAAAAGATAGAGCAAATGTAAAGTGACCCAGAGATTCAGGAGAGCAGGCAAATGTGAAGGAAAAGTCAAGAAAATGGTGTGCAAAATTGAATTAATTATCAGTAATTTAGTAACTACATTGAATCTTTTAGTAAATATAAATCTTTTATTGAGATCAAGGTTGCTTTCTCTTTTCAGTAGGCCACAGTTAATCCTGCATCATATTTTTAGTTCTCTCTTATCTTTACTACAATTTCCACATTGGCTTTCATCTGATATTTAAACTTATATGTTGTACAAATAGTCTGTATTATTTAAGAGTATAGCAGACTCACTTATGTATATACAGAATTTAATTACTTTTAAATCTCTGAAGGTATAGCTTATTTGCTTGGTTTTTACAGTAATGTTTTTTTAATTTAAACAAGGTAACATTTGGAATATTGTTTCTCTGAATGAATTATTAAAGAGATAAAAATTGAGATGCACTTAAAAAGACTGCTCTATCTACTAAATTACCCCAAATTAAAATTAATTATATGGTTATATTAAAAAATGCTACATATGCTGAATGTAGCTTCTGCTCAATTTTGATGTGAATCTGCTCTAAAAAAATCTATTAAAATATTTTTAAATTCAGAGTATAAAATTATATGTAGATTTGGGTGTCAAATGCAAAAAACAAAATCCATAGGTGCTGACAAATTTTATTTTATTTTTATTTATTTTTAAAAATATTTATGTATTTATTTTTGGCTGCGCCAGGTCTTACGGTATGTGGGATCTAGTTCCCCGACCAGGGATGGAACCCAGGCCTCCTGCATTGGGAGTGAGGAGTCTTAACCACTGGACCACCAGGGAAGTCCCTGAAAAATTTTAATATGTGGAAGTAAGAATAATAAAAATAGTTTTGTTATCTTTGTTAATTTTTTGAGATACAATTCCACAATTATCGTAAACAATATGATTAAACATGCAAACATGATTTAAAATGTAATATTCAAGGATCTATTGCTATCACTGAGGAATAGATATGGAATTTAAGAAACCAAAGCCCAGTTGGATTCAGTGACGGCTACTTTTACTTACCACCACACACACACATACACACACACACACACAAAGATGCAAATTACTGCTTATTATAAATGGAGAAGGGATAAGAATAAGAAAATAAATTATTTGTTTACATGTTTAAGGAAGTATCACAGTGAGCAATCCAATGGGGGAAAAAATTCCAAATAAAAATAAAATCCCAACATTTTGTTTTAATGTTATTTACTTGTAGTAAAGAACATATTTCTATAAGGAAGAAGTAAACAAGAAGATGTTTCTAGAAAGGAAGGGAAGAAGGAAAAAAGGGAGGAAGGGGTGGAGGGAAGAAAGGAGGAGGAAGGAAATAAGGAAGAAATATTTCAGAACATTTATCTCTGACAATTTATCTGTAAGACAAAACAAAAACAGGAACAAATCAAAGCAACAAAACCTCATTTCAAATATATATAAGTTACACATAAGGAACACTAATAAATGAATGAATGAATCAATCAATCAATAATTAAATGAACAAAATAACATGCTCCTTTTTCCTTTGATTCATTTTTTTCCCAATTTCATTGATGGCTACACTACAAACAAAAGAAAAATGAACATCATAGTTTTTACTATGCGTGGGCCTCTTCCATTGTATGCATGCATAAGTGCCAGCTAAACATTTTAAATTCAGTCAGAATTTTTCCCCATGTGGTAGAAATGATGATTCTTTTTTAGCTACGCTTTTTTTTTCCACTTTCAAGGTACTTTAAAAATAATTCATTTACTGTAAAATATCTTAGAGGTGGAAAAAATGAGTTTCTATTTTCTTTTACAAGCCATGCCTTCTTGGCTACACAGAGCTTTTATATCAATAGCTTCATCTTTTCGGTCTGGACTCAAAAGGGCGTTTTTTCATGGAACCATGCAACCTTTTTTTTTTTTTTTTTTGATATTGAAGAGTTTTTCCTTGGGGTATTATGAGAACTAATTTGCTCTAAAAGATCCTCAGTTGTCCTGTGACCTTCTGTCACATCATCCATTGGACTCTACAGAGAAGCTTGCTCTCCCCCTGGACACTGGAGAATGACATTTACTTTGTCAAAATGCCCAAGTTTTCACTCAGTTTTGCTACAGGTTGCTGTCTTCTTTGATTCAGGCACAACAGCCCCCTGCAAAAGTCTTTGCTCCCCTCTCCTGCCAAGTGCTGTTATACGAATTCCTGCCATTAATATTCTGGGCTCCTACCTCTTTGGGAAAATAAATTAAGCAGATACTTTCCATTTTATGAACTCAGAACCTGAGGGATAGTCATACACGTGATCTCATTCCAGAGTCCTTGGTCTTTAGACTTAAGCCACTAAACAGCCTCAAATACTCATTCATTAATTCACTTATCCAATTATTCATAAACTCTTGTATTTAAGAAATAAGAACTGAGCTCATTCTATGTGCCTAGAATTGGACTAGATGATGTCTACTCCCCTTTTAACTTTAAAAAACAACATATCCAATATTTTTTAAACATCCTAATTCAAACAACACATACTGAATAACCGATTATGCAATACTGTGTTGAATCAAGTGCATTACCACTTCCAATCAGATGGAGAAGATGCTGGAAATATTATGTGGTCCTACCAATAAATTCACATTTTAGCATCTCACAGTCTGTTTTCTGATTATTTTTGGCACACATTTTCACTGTAAAACATAGAGAAATGTGTAATCTATTATCCAAATAAGTTATCAGTTAGTTTTTGAGGTATTAAAAATACTTAAGAAAAGAGATATCTAGTGGTTCCTATCCAGTACTCTCAAACTCTCCTCTTTATGAATATCTGTTCTTAGATCCCTCCATAAAATTTTACATGACTAGTATAACTATTTTGTTCCTTGAAGATTTAGAAAAAAATGCTCTGAGATGATCAAATCTCTATAGTTAGAAAAAAGAGTGATATCACTCATAATTAAGAAACAAAGTATTTCATTTATCTTCCATTTCTTCAGTACTCATGATTATGTAGAAATATGGTCATTTTAACATCAAATTTAGTGTTATAATTTCATAAATAAAATGTTTTAATTATGAAAATAGATCTTTCCATGGTCAGGAATTATGTGCCATAAGTTGACTGCTGCGTAAGTCTCTGTACCTTAGGGTTAAGCAGGTCTTGAAGACTAATCCAACCAATTAGGAATTGCAAATCTGACCATTTCTTACATCAGAAACACTACTACAAAGTGCCACTCTTACTGATGAAAATGTAGCCTATCACTCAAAGGTATTGGGACAGAAGGGTGTTTGGAATTTATTGAATTAGTGAAGTAAACTTGCTTTTCTTGCAGGTTTTATGTGAGCTATATGTGGAAATCTCAAACTCTGTGTGACCAGTTTTAATGTTATATTGACTTTATTGAAGTCAACATTTTTAAACAGAAAATTCCATATCATTGAGCTACGTTCTTAAATGATTGTTGGAACAAAATCACAAGAATAAGCAAATTATTAAACAAAAAATACTCAAACAAAAACTTATAAATCAATCATAAAAATGTGTTTAGCAACTATCAGATTCATAGTATATGTTGACTGACTGACGATCATGAAATATGAATATAAATGTAATAGAAACATAACATGGGGAAATCTTAGGAACTATAGATATAAAGTATATTAAAAGCAGAGCTTCTGCAGATGAAATGGAGATGGTTTGTTCCTCATATAATTTGGGGCTGACTTCTCTGAGACATTTCTGCAGAACCATGAGAGTTCAGGGAAGAATTTTACAGGAAAGAAAATGGAAAAAAAAAAAAAATTTGCTCAAGACCCTAATTTATGAGTAGGTAGTACTTGACCTTGGGACTTGTGACGGCAATGCCAGGGCTTTAGTTCATTTTTTATCCCTGGGATTTAAGTAATGCTGCATTTTCAAATTTAGTGATTTAATTATCTCATCTTCTAGATGGACCCTGGGACAAACAATAGAAAACAGGAACAAAACATGAATGTCTCATTACTGAGAACCTGATAGTTACAATTTGTTAAAATCACTGAAAGGAAAAAGAAAGTGAAATTACCATATATAGTTTCTTTAATAATATCTGTTTATAACCCAGAAAAATGCTTCCTATGGAGTATAAACCTTTAGTGGGGGATTTTAAATATGTATTACCAATAGTCATTATCACCATCATCACCAATAACAGCAAAGTAAATGCCTCTACGTATGAAGTGTGAGGAAAATTCCTCTATATTCAGAAAAATAGCATTCAAATGTCTGTGCATTCAGCTGAGAAAAACATCATAATATCTTTGTCTTTATCACTCTAACATTTTCCAGTTATGGTAGTTTCGGTTTATAATACTTAATATGAAAAAAAAATAAATAAAAAAGAATAGTAAGATTCTGTAAAGAGTCTCATTTAGGATGAATGTTCTGATTATAAATACTGAACACATGAGTGATTACCAGAATAATGCACACAGATAGCCTACTTCAATGTGTCAAAAATTGCAAAAATAGCACTTTATTAATAGATGACATGATAATATTCTAATATTTTTGTCATCAGGAAACTGCTTGGCTGCAAATCACCTCCACTAGAAGCATTTGGTTATGAGATATGTGAAATTTTCCATCAAGCACTCAGTTAAAAATAATATCTCAGAAATGCAATGGTCCTGATATGTTCTAATAAACCATCCTAGAGAGACTCATATATATGAGAATCTATTTCTATAGTTATAAAACACTCATAAAAGTTCCAAGAGGTAGATTTTGTCCTAATTTTTGTATGTGCTATAAGCAATTGAGCTACAAGAATAAAAAAACTCACCAAAAAATTAGTTTAACAGAGGTTAAGTCTATGAATACACAAAATTAACATTACCAATCACACTGATTTTAAAAATAAAAAGAGAATCATTCAAATCAGTGCTAAGTACAAAGATAATTCACATTCAGTTCCTAACCTTTCATATAATAGTTTAATGTTTCAAAAAAGTGTTTTTCTACAGTTAGTTTTTCAAATCCTCCATCAATTCTTTTTAAAATACTCCATATCTTTAAAGAACATTGACAAAGGATGCAGCAAAAATTTGACTGCAATATAACCCGTCTACAGTGGGAAGATATGATATTCATTTGTTTGTTTATTCATTCAACAAATACGTATTAAATGCTTTATAATGCCAAGCAAGTTTTCCTGCAAAAAAAATCTTTCCCTTGTATGTACTTTATGATCTAGTGGAGAAGCAAGTAGTAACAAAAATAAGAAAAATTACATGTTAAATGCTAAGTATTAGAAAGGAAAAAAAATGTTGCTTAGGAGATTGGAAATGCCTGAGAGAGGGCTATTCATGGGAAGCCCCTCAGAGAGGGTGGATTTTGAATCAAGTTAGGAGGGAAGTGAGCAAGTTAGCCGATACTAGCAGAAGGAATTTCCTGTTGCTTGGATGAGGGCCTGCCGGATGTATTCAAGAAACAGACCAGAGCTCTGTGTGGCTGGACCAAAGAGAACAAAGAAATGGATACTAGATGTCAGGCAGTAATGAGAAGCCAGACTATGTTGAGTCTGAGAGGGCATAGGAGGGGTTTTGGTTTTTGCTGGGAATGAGATAGAAGCCATTGGAGGGTTTCACTTGAACATTAACAGGATTCCTCCAATTGCTGTGTCAAGGAGACCCTACAGGGAGCAAGGCCAGAAGTAGGGCTGATTCAAATTGTTTTCCATATGGTTCTTAAGTCAGAAAACATCAATTTTTTGTTGCTTGAAGATGTATTCTGAAGAACTCTACATTATATATTTTTATATATCATAAGTAATAATAATATATGTTATTGTGTTAATTTCAGATATGCAACATTGTATAAAATAGTATGTAAAAATTACCCATGCCCCTACAAATTAGGTTAGGTAATCAAGAATAGCCAACGTAGCTGGAGTTGGCTTTAAAGATTGCCCTGTCTCACCTCAGTTACCACAGTTTCTTCTTCCTCATCCTAGATATCATCATTATCACATGTTTATGGTTCTACAATTGCTTCATATTTCACATTTTTCCCAAGCAGATCTGAGAATATAAGTGTATTTCCCTTTCATCAGTTAATAGTGTGTTAGGAAAACAGAACTCCTTTAAGTATTTCAAATGGAGTGAAAGTAATGCAGGGCATTATTTACAAAATATTAGAAAGATGAGGAAGTAAAAACAGACAACAACTCTTAACCCAGAGCCACGAGAGCTTTAACGCTTTAACGTGGAAGTTGCTGCCACGGCCCTTGTTAGAATGGCTGATGTGCAAAGCCTGTATCCCTGCCTGTGTCTTAGGGGGAGCCCAGGAGGTTGGAGTCTCCTGATGGCTGACACTTCCCTCGGAGAAACAGGCCAGGGATGCGAGCTGCTATGAGGCTACTGAATTCTGGCTACTGCCACGGAAGAAATAAACACAATAAAGGAAAAATGGAAACTAACAGGTAATTAAATCTGGGAAATATAGTTTTCAGACTTCTAGCTCTCTGCCTTACAGAGAAAAACCATAGGAGGTTGGAATACAGTAGGGAGAAATTTCACAAATAACCTGCACACTTCCATATAATCTTCTAAATTTTTGCAGTTATTTTTCCTCCACGTGTAAATCTCTTAAATTATCTGGAATTAATTTCTGTCTTTGGTGTAGAGAGCCAATTTCACTTTTTCTAAACTAAAAGTAGAGTTGCCATATGATCTAGCAGTCCCACTCCTGGGCATATATCCTAAATAAATTCTAATTCAAGGGGATGCATGCACCCCAATGTTCATGGCAGCACTGTTTACAGTGGCCAGGACATGGAAGCAACCTAGACAGATGCCCATCAACAGATGAATAAAGAAGAAAAGAAGATGTGGTACATATATACAATAGAATACTACTCAGCCATAAAAAAGAATGGAATAATGCCATTTGTAGCAACATGGATACAACTAGAGATTGTCATACAGAGTGAAGTGGGTCAGAAGGAGAAGAACAAATACCATAGGATATCACTTATATGTGGAATCTAAAATGTGACACAGGTGAACCTATCTATGAAGTAGAAATGGAGTCACGGACGTGGAGAGCAGGCTAGTGGTTGCCAAGGGGAAGGGGGTTGAGGGCATGGGAGGTTAGGGTTGGCAGATGTGAGCTTTCATGTATGGAGTGGATGGAGAGCAGGGTCCTACTGTAGAGTACAGAGAACTATATTTAGTATCCTGTGATAGACCATAATGGAAAAGAATACAAAAAGAAAGAGTGTATATATATATATATATATATATATATATATATATAACTGAATCACTTTGCTGTACAGCAGTGATTAGCACAACATTCTAAATCAACTGTACTTCAATAAAAAATAAATACATTTTACTTTTTCTGAATGTATTACTAGTGATTCCTATTGATACCATAGGTTCACTAGAGACCAATGCCGACTTTATGATATTTTACACATTTTCTTATGTGAGTTCTTTTTTCAGGACTTTGTTTGCTGTTGCATAAATAAATATGTTTAATTATCTCTGCATCAGTAACTATAGCTTATAGGCCTTAGATCCGGTCAGAAAAATTTCCCCACATTAATCTTTAATAGTCCTAGCTATTCTTGGCAACTCTCTCTTTTAAATACAATTTAAGATAGTCAAGTTTTCTGGTAAATTATGTAAAAAACATTAAATTAAATTCATACAGTAATTTTGGGGAAATGATACCTTTATATTAGTGAGACTTGACCTACAAATGTGATATATCCTTAATATCTCTTAATAAAGTTTATGTGTCTCCACACAAAAGATTTTATCATTTGTTAGATTTGTACCTGAATATTTTTTGTTATTGCTATTTTGTTTTGTTTGTTTTTGTTTTTTTCTTTGAATTTTATTTTATTTATTTCTTATACAGCAGGTTCTTATTAGTTATCTATTTTATACATATTAGACCCACTTTTCCATGCTTTTTCTGGGTACCCAAATAAAGTGAAGGCAGGAAAGATTATCAAAGAGAGAGAAAAACAAAAGGAACTTCTGGGGATGAAAAAAAAAATATTGTAAGTTTACAATTCAACAGATGGATTAGGCACAACTTGAGAGAGAGGTGAAGACGTAGAAATTACACAGAACACAGCAACATAGATGGTAAAATATAAAATGAGTGATCAAAAGACCCTGGACACGGAATAGGACCGCTGAGATGCCTGGCGAAAACCAAATCTCTCCGGCAGAGACCTGCACTTGCTTCTGCCAGGTCCAGCTTGGAGCTATCAACTTGGGATCTGTTATCTTAATTTCTCAACTCTAACATCTCCTGGACGGTGACCACAGTATAAATAATACAGATACAAATCCTGAACCTATCGGAAAGAAATTTAACCGCTCTAAGTATCTGTAGAAAGGTTTCCCCTTTTGAGATCCTAGGCTTCTACAGATAAAAATTCCCCTTTTAAGAGAAAACCTGTTTTTTTCCTACTGCTCCTTTTTACCAAGGGTATAGTACCGTGAGCGTTCCAGAATTTTGCGGGGGTGGGGGGGAGGTATTCAACTGCAGGAGCATAGACTCCTGTCTCTTGCCTCCCATACTGGTATTTTCCTGCAAGCACTGGGGTGAGTACAAGTGGCACACACGCCCGGAACACGACGCTTCAGTGACTGTCTACAGTGCCGGTTTCATGCTGCTTGCAGGCTCTCTGACCTCCACATTCTCTCAGAAGCTCACTAAATGATTTACAGGGAAGTTCTAGAGACTTTTCAGTGTAGAGTTTTTAGGATATCTAGCATGCCACAGTGTAGAACTACAAATATTTAAATATGTGCTTTATACTTTGACGATGATCTATGAAAAACAGGATATAAGCATGTTCTGATGAAATGGATGATCATATTTATCTAATTCTATCTCAAAATTTCATTGTCCATCACTGCAACACATAATGGTATGTTTAATGTTATGGGCTAATAAGACATAAATCACGTTGACACAGCACATGAATGATTTATTTGCATCAAGGGAAGACTAAATGACATGTTTTACTGTGGGTGGTGGGTGTTCAAATAAAGAAAACTACTGTGATCTGAGTAGATCACAAAGATGAGGAGCACATGAAAAGAGATCCTTTTATGCTTAATCAAAATCCACTGTTCAGAACTCATAGTAATGAGCTATGGGATGCCCTGTTTTATTAATTAATATCTGTTAATAATAATTCCTCTGTTAAAAATATTCCTAATAAACCAAACTTTCTTTAAAGTTCATGTTGCAGTCATATTAATCTTCTGTTTTCATGCTGATATATAAAAAACAGATGATAAAAATATATAGAAACATATGTAGTGATTTAAGTATTTAAAAGAACATTTATATTACAGACATGAATATTCTTCTTTAATAGTCTAATTGTATGTGCATCAATTAAAACTTGGTGCTTTTTAAAGGATGATTTTTTTCCCTCTGTTGTCTGAGATTATTTCCTCTGAACCTATAAGACTTCCAGAATAATCCCAATTAAGTAAAGCTGATTTCAGAAACAGTTTTATAAATATTTAGGAGCCAAAACCTTCCCTTCTAAACCATGGAAAGTGACTCTGCACTAATATTGTCTGACAGTGACCTAATTAGAGTCATTTGCATACTAATGAGAGTTTGAAGGCGATAAGCAATGGCATGCTTGTAATAGATAATTAATTTGTATTTCAAAATAAGCTATGGCTATTTAACAACAACTCAAATGACACATTGAATTAAAGGAGTTGTTCAAGTTGCTTCTTAACAATAAACTCCTGTTGCCGCTTTTCCATTTTGCTTAACTTCAAGCTGATGCACGGATCCCAAGAATCAATTTATATTCATAAGGTGACTCCTCATTAAGTGCTTAATTCTCAAATTCATCTTCAAAATAATATCTCCCTTTGCCAAGAAATTCAGAGTGATTTATGTAGCATTAATTAAAATATTTTCTACTTACGTAGCAATGTGCATCTGAATAGTACAATGCACTTTTCAAATAATCTTACATCATCTCCCAGGATCATAATTCCCATGTTTTAGTTGTTGAAATGGTTGCACTGAGAGTTACAGAGATTTGGGCAAATCAAAATGAGTCAGGGTGCTGCAGCAGCCTTCTTCACTTTTCATTTTGTCTCCTAATATGAAGTAAGATGTACAGAACCTTGAATAAACTGACCAAGACAACTAATAAACTAGTTCCATACATCCAATATACTGTCCCTTAATGATCACTGAAAGCATAAAATATCTAGAATCACTCACCAATCACTGCAATTGGTAATGGATAAGTGAGTTGGGGTGAGTTACAGAATGCTTTCTCCTCTAACCCATTAATTTTTCTTTCATGTAAGTTTCAAACTATAACTGTGGTTTATTTTCATAAAGATAAGTCACTCTACGGTATAGCTGTTCTGTTATCAATTACTCTATGCCTAGCAGTCCTGAAAAGAAAAGCACTGATGACATAATTGTGGGTGAATTATGAAAATAATACAGGCCTTTATCCAAGAGAAAGTTCAAATTTTCACATGAAAAAAATTTCTCCATTGACCCCAGAGGGCACATTCAACCCAGACAGGCACTAGAGTTATTTATGTAGCCTCTGACAAGAAGATTAAGAATAACCATTGTTGGAATTTCAGGTAAGTAGGGAAGAAGTAACAGGGCAGCACAAAGGGGAGGAAGAAAAAGAAAGTGGGTCACATATTAGAAACATGAGGTTTGTTGTCAATCAGACAATCTTGAAAATTCAGGATAATCTTAAATCTGAAATACTTTTTTATAATTATATAAGTATTATTTTTATAATCTTTTTATATTATAAAACATAAAAATTATTTCACTGGAGTTTGAGGTTCGGCATTATTTATATGCCATTGTTCTAAAAACCAATAGAATCATAGACACCAGAGCTAGATGAAACCTCTAGCGATTTTATATATTATATTCTTTTTAACCCCAAAATATTTTGGGATTTTATTTATATTTTATGTGGGGAAATCACTAAACACTAAAAAGTATTAGATGGCATTCTTGAGGTTACAGATATTAAGCAGTGGATTACAAAGTAATATAAGCTTATACATAATAAGATATCAAATACCTGGGGATTTTTTCAACTTTAAAATCACCTAGAAATGCCAGAATGAGACACTTCTATGATTTATGTTTTTTTGATGAATCACATTTTTTGAGGTTCAGTTTATGGGTCACAATTTGGATAAGTCTACCTGTCTTGTGAGGAGGCCCTTCTAGGGTCCATATTTTTGCTAACCCTGACTTTGAAATCCATACATAACACTTCATCTGAGGAGGTACATTCTAATCTTTTTACTGCAAAATTCCATTTGAATGCCTGCATTTGAAGGTTATTGATCACACAAACGTTATAGGTAAGATTGAATTTAAAAGAAAACAAAACAAGAACATTTTATCAATTTTGGCAAGGACTGTTTGCTAATATTTCAACTCCTAAAAATATAATTACCATGTTAAAATAGCCCATCTATTTCCAAACATAAAAATAATCTGAGTTTGATTTTCTGACACAGAGAGAGCTGAACCTATACTACTCTGAAGTGATCGATCTTTTCCCCCAACTGACATCAGCGTTTCCTATGCTCCTATGTTTAGATTTTGGGATCCTAAGTCACTTCATGCCTTGTTCAGAATTTATACACCCTGTTTCATTGATACACACTTACAGATAGATACTCAGCTAGCTCTGCTGAGCATTTATTAGAATTGTACAGCTGTGAGTGAAAAACAATGCTCTGTGGTCTAGCATCTGAAGATATATTGTCTTAATCATTAAGATTATTTCAGGGTGCTGAAAATTCTGAGTTTCTGACTTTGGGCACTTTAAAGTACTGTTCTAAAAGTCACCTTGTGCATGTGATAGTAGCTGGCAACACATCACCAAAATGACATTTCCTTTAAAAAAAAAGTCATACTTTCTGTGCACTTCAGATAAAAATAGCAGGGGCCTCCAGCACTGTTCTACATTTTATGGTCTCGTGGACAAGCACAAGAGGTTTCATTTAAAAACAACAAAACCCATGGAGTGTTCATTTAATTGTACAGACTGTCAGAGTTTTCCAGAGTTATCCCCTTCAGTCTAAATTAGATCTGCATTGTTGACGTGTATCTGCATTTTGCTATGGTAGTCATGAGGCTGAGCAGATATTATATACACTTAAGCAAGTACTGTTGGGCAGGCCTGCCTCAACAGTTTGGTAAATTTTATAATTTGGGATATTAATGTCAAATGACTCTACAAGGAAGAGAAAAAGAGATTCAAAGATGGAAGTTCTTCTTTTCTGTTATTCATAAAGGTAGGATAGATTTTTGTATCAGCAATAGCTTTGAATTCCCAACCATATTAAAAGATTGAAGTGTCATGTACTCATTCAAGACTCCTCTTGAAGCCCCACAGACAGTTTGCTTCCCGCCACCATCATAGCTTGTACAGACTTTGTCATTTGCTTGCTCCATTGCATTGCATTTCTCTTTTTATTTCTGTCAACCCTTTAGACTCTAAGGTGCAAAATGGAGTTTACTTCTTATTCACCGTTTTACTTACAGAGACTAGCCCATCAGATCCTCAGTAAGTCTCGATGCTCTTCCCTGCCTACACAGCTCACTCCTAGCTTGAAGCTCAGGACTGCCAATAGCTAAAGGGAAAGGCTAAAGGGAAATGAAGACGTGGTAAGAAGAATCAAGAGGTCTTCTGGGGGTTACGTTCCACCCAAGTTCTTCCCAACCAGCAATTAAAGGGTTAGTGAGTCCAGCACTGGACTGGACACAACGTGGTTAGCCATGGTTTACTTTATCTACAATATGTTGGTAATAGGTAACCTCTCCCTCGAGTCCCCCGAGGTAGAGTTTTCAGCAGCCTTGAGATAATAGCCATCACTAATATACCTCCCAGAGGTGTCTGAGTCACTTAACCTCTCTGGTCCTGTCATCATCCAATCATTTGTGCTGATAGATCTAAGGAAGCTCTACTGAGGTCATACCCAGACCAGAACGCTGCTCAAGATAAATAGTAAGAAAAAAAACAACGAAGGCATTAGCCACAGTGTAGAAATGCAGTCCAAAGATCTCGTGGAATTATTCCCCTCACCCTCAGCTTCCCAGGTTTCAGTGAAGTGAGTTTGGGGATCACCCATTCAGGTAAATAAACTTGTCTCTAAGAGAACCATCTATGGAGCATATATCCTTCAATGGATTGTAGACGGTTGGTGGGTTCCACCAAACCTATGGAAATTCTGATCATCAAAACCTCAGTTTAGATGATGAATTCCAATGCTGTGAATACGGGAGAGAAAAAGAGAAGACATACACAAGCACACAGCTTGCAGCCTAACATGTGACTGTTAGTGTCAGGACACGTCACGTCGGATTAGTCAGGAATTGGGTCAGAAGGCAGGCGGTTTATTCCTGCCTCTAATTCACAGTGGTCTAGCCATACCAGATGGCTGTTCTTACAGGGTTCATACCCAAAGTCAAGAACAACTCCACACTTTTCCAAAACTTCACGAGGTTGTTTGAATTTGCCTCTTTTACATGAATGTATTCATGTTTATGTTGTTTCCCTTAACAGAAAAGTTTTGTCTCACTTTTTCATAATAAACATGGATAAACAAAAAGAAGTGAGAGTATGTAGCTGTAAAAGGAAGAAAAAAACCACATGCGAGAACATGATAGTGAGAAGTTATTAAACAGTGAAAAGAAACCTAGAGGCAAGGTATACTTAGATAGGGCTCATACTGTTTCCATACAGATATGGAGACTATTTATTAAAAGTTCTAATAGATCAAAAAAGCAGCTTCTCATTAAAAAAAGTGAAAAGACACTGACTATTTGGGCAATAAGTGTGCCATAATGGGAATGAATCAATGCAGTTGAAATTAATTCACCTCCAAGGGTCTCTTATTTTCTCCTTCCTAGACTCAATTATGCCTTTGAAATCGAAAAGCCTGAATTAGTAACCTAAGTGCAGATTCTGAATTTAAATATCTTATTCTAACTCTGGATCCACTAATTTACTAGCAATATGATTTTATCAAGTTTCTTAATTTCTCTAAGCCTCTGTCTCCTTTTGAGAAAAATAGATATTATATTAGTAGTGACCACAGGACCCTTTGGTGATGGATAAAATAGAATGTAGGCAAGTTGCTTTGCACATGCCAAATAACTGCTCTAAACAAAGAAATTAGTTCTTCTGAACAGAAGCCACAGATCTAGTTCCAGTCATGACCTTGTGAAGGTCAGCTGCTTCCACACTCATTTATCTTCAGAAGATCCATCCTCTCCACTAGACTGTCATCTGGTTATCTTTGATAACAATCCTCTCTCTCTCTCTCATACAACACCCCCTCCCCACAGTTAGTATGCAGTGAGATCAATTGTAATCATCACACACATATAGTTAATACACATGGGACAATGATTTGCATTAATGTTTTCAATCATTTACAGTTTGTTACAGAAACATACAGTAGCAGTAACCTCTTACAATGACCATTTCTACATTTTCAATGTATCTTTTTCAGATATGTTTTCTATGTATACTGCTCTGAGAAAGAGTTAGTTTATGCAGTTGATGACATTAGCTTATGATTTAAAAAGCAATGTTGTTCTATTTCTGATATTTTTTTATTGTCTCAGTGCTCAGAATACTTGAGTGCTCCTCATACTTGTGATATCAGCCAGTTTCCTAAAGTTTTCGTCCTTCAGTGTTGAGGGAACTTCTTATTCTTCACAGTTGAGAAAGGATTAAAACTGAGCCAACGATGAAATTGCTAAAAATTACCTTTGGTCTGATTTTGTATCTGATATTTTATTTAAAAACTAAGAGAGAGGAAAGAAACAGTATAGAATAAAATATACAAATATGTATTGACTTATGAATAGCATTTGACACTGATTGTCACACATATAGATATATTAATACTCTAATATTAATGTGTGGTATACCCACGGTGGTCCCACGGGTTTCACTTCCTTGCTGTTCACAACCTACACTCTCTTCCCTTTCTGTAATGCAAGGACCCCGTGATTTGCTTTTAGAATATGGCAAAAGTGCAGGGATTTAGTGATTAAGTAGTTAAAAAGTTAATCTTTCCATTGCATTTTATATTAATTTTTATTGGAGTATAGTTGATTTACAATATTGTGTTAGTTTATACTGCACAACAAAGTGACTCAGCTCTACGTATACATATATCCCCTCTTTTTTGTATGTCCTTCTCATTTAGGTCACCACAGAGCACTGAGTAGAGTACAGTCGATTTACAATGTTGTGTTAGTTTCTGCTGTACAGCAAAGTAAATCAGTTATACACATACATATATCCATTCTTTTTTAGATTCTTTTCCCATATAGGTCATTACAGAGTACTGAGTAGAGTTCCCTGTGCTATACAGTAGGTTCTTGGTAGTTATCTATTTTATATATTATAGTGTGTATATGTCAATCCCAATCTCCCAGTTTACCCCTTCCCCCCTTTCCCCCTTGGTTGCATTTTCACAATTAGCTGTGCCCCACTTTGTAGGGGCTTTGGGTTTCAGTGGGAGTGGACATATGAGCTGATTCAGGGCTCTTCGAAGAAGGCAACCACTCTTTTACAGTGACGAGGCTTGAGAAAACCATGAACTGCCTGATTCCAGATGTGGAGGGAGCCCATGCAGTCACCAGGGTGTGGTAGAAAGAAAGGGTTCAGTGGTCTACCTGATGGAGTGCAGGGAGCTGGTACAGTGGATGTTGGTGAGGAGAAATGTCATAGAGGAGCTCCCTCAGGTTCCAACTTCCAGATCTGGTCTGGCAAAGTGACCCTCCGCTTCAGACAGCTCACACACTTTGTTGCATACTGAGCAACTCTCATTGATGAAACGGTTGTAAACTAATTAAATAAATCTCAAGCCATGATGTTATTGAATAAGTAATGTAAACAGCACACACAACTCAAGAATTAATTGTGCCCTTTGGAATGACTCTAGGGTCCTGGTATCTCTTGCTGATATCCAGAATACCACCGTTCTCCAGGCTTTCATTTCATTGTTCTTACTGCAAATGGGCTTGGCATTATTTTCTCCATGAAGTTTTTACTACTGTATACCAAGAAGAAGAACAAAAAAATGGAGATGTCACACTTTTTAGATGTTGAGATCTAAATACACTAATACAGCACTTCATGAAGAAATCAAATATTGTCTTTGGTGTTCTGAAATAATTTAAATAGCTTGTTTCAACAACCTACTTCCCCTAAAGTTTGTGAAACTCAAAAGAAAAGTAAATATTTTGGTTGGTTTGCTGTTGCTAGTTTTGAAAGACCAGATATAAACTAATAACAATAATAATACAGAGGTTACCTTAAATTAAGAGATTCTATATAACAGCATATATAAGCATCACTGAGGGTTGTGCCAGCTTTTCTAGAAGTTGCTTTGACATATTTAATAACATTCAACATTTTCCTAATGACAAAAATAATATGCAATCATAAGAAAATATTCGTTGAATACAGGCTTTTATTCAAAACTATCTAGAACATACTTTTTTAAAATAATAAGTGAAAAAAATTACACTCAAAAATTTAATTGTATTTGTGGAAAATAAAATAATTATACAAGTAACAATTAGGAAATATAACCAAATTATGCCAGTCCGGAAACAAAAGCTGGCCTTTTGAGATTGGGTAGAAAAAAATGAGAAGAGAGTTGAAAATAGGTGGAAATTAACATAGACAGAAGGTCATACAAAATTCAGGTTTTCAGATACATATGAGGAGTACAGCCCAATATGAGAGGATATTGGGAAATTTTGGAAAGCAAAATGATAGTAGATTCTGGATGACCTTGTCATGTAGGTGAGAGAAGATTTCGGCTGATGAGTAAACAATAATGAAGTTTGAGTTTGTTCATTTCAGTTGAAACGTTGCTCTAACAAAGGTGCTAAAGCTCTAGTGCACCGATTGTCAAAAATCTATACCAGCAAAGTGTACCAATTCTTTAAATGATTCTTGTTGGAAAACCAAATGGACCACTAACGAAAGTGAAACGATTTTGTTAAGGGGGAGAGTTCCCCTTGTCATCCTCAGCAACTCCTAAGGCAAGTTTCCCCAGACCAGATTTTGCCATCCACTACAGCCCATCAGACTAGCAGGCTATTTGAAAAGTATGCCAATATCTGGTGAGTTAGATGAAGGAACGATAGCCCTACTGTTAAAGCCCTAATGGAGTTGCTTTTATAAATTTGATTTCAACTTTCTTGCATAGGGGCTGAATAAACAAGTAATGTGTATGAACAGATCCTAATTTGACAAGACCATTTTGACAATGCAATTCTGAAGAGCAGCTGTTTTGAAACATAATAAGGATAAATTTTCCATGTTGGTTAATTATTACTAAGTAATTCATGCCATAGACATCTTTACTTCATACTTGAGGTACTGAGTGTCTACTTGTCACCCCATCAGTGATCTCAGATTCGTGTCCCATCGCATCACTGAGGAACAACTTATCCTTTGTCCTAAAGCAAAGGTATAGGGTAAAGTAGAGGGTCATGAGACTCTGTGCTGTTACAATTTGGTGCACAAGTTCTGGCCCTGCTCTATCAAAATGTCTACCCCAGAAGTCAGCAATCTAGGGTTCACCCCTGTTTTTGTATGAGCAGCGAGCTAAGAATGATTTTTACCTATTTAAGAGGTTGGAAAATTGAGAAAAGAATTGTATTTCCTGACATGTGAAATCATATAGAATTTCGCATTATGACACTGTTGACTAATTTGATGGAGACCCCAAGGCTCTCAAAGCCGAAAATATTTACTATGCGCCACTTTATAGAAAAAAGTGTGTCCACTCCTGAGAGGCAATATCAAATTAGCAACATTAAAATGCCTTGCTTTGGGAATATCGTCATATTCTAGCTATTAAGAATTTCTCTTTATGAAATCATCATTTTTCATCATGACTTAAGAGAAAAAATACAGTACTATAAGTTATACATATTTTCCACTTATTTTCCCATGCAGATTTTAAATTTAGCTATAAACTTTATAGTTTTTTACAAAACTGAAAAACATCAGGAATCACCTGTATGTTGCATGTGTTTTATACAACTGTTTAGGATTAGCGATGATTTCATATTTTCCTAAAAAAGCAACTGAGAAACATCTTGTCTTATACCATGGCCATAATATCTAATTATTACTTCAATCTGCTTGAATAAATAAGCAATATTGAAATAATAACTACAACATCCTGCCCAATTTTTACCTGTTAAAATTTTTTTAAATGGTGAAATTTTATATATTTGTGAAAGAAATACCACGTGATAATCAACATGACAGGAATATAAGTATTGCAAACTTTATTATAGAAATATGGACCAAACTAAGTGCCAGGTGACTGCACTAAAATAAAGATATACAGATTATATGCATCCATTCTCGAAACAAGAAGCTTCAATGACAAGAAAATTACTCAACTAACCTTCATTCGTAAATATGTTCTGTTTTCTACTCTACCCCTACTCCTCACAAAGCTTAGCTCAATTAAAACAAAATAATTACATAATTATCTTCCTGGAAGAAGATATGGACATACTACAGTTACTTAAAATTAAAACTCAGAAATTTTATTTAATTTTGTGAATCAACGTAATTCTTCTTACCTTTAATAACACTACCCAGTATATACATAAGTGGATAAAAATATTAAACCACATATTCCAAATGCAATTTATTTTTAATAAACACAAATTTGAAGGCTGAAATAAAATGGCAAACTATTACGTGTGTATTAATACTGTCTTTCAATAAAGAGATTCTACAGGAACATTTATGATTCTTCTAAATCAATTAGGCTAAAGTTAATTTAAAATATGATACATTTGAGCACTAAAACATTAATTTTGAAATTTAATCCTTAACTTATTTTCCTTTATTTCAAGTATCTTGTCCTATTGAGAGAAATGAAGTTAGTAACCACGTAGGAAAATCGACCCTTGGTAGAAATACAATAACTTCAAAAGGTTAAAATTCAATTTCTGTCCAAAGTAAGGATTATCTCATTTCATAATGGAAAGACCATGTTTTGCAAGTGTGAATATAAATCTTGATTTGCATATAACAATTTCATAATGCAGAGAAAAGGTGGATGGGTTGTATATTTATACACATTGAATAAATGCTATAGTATAGTCCTTATTTTGTTCATATAAGTGGCAAATAATAAGGGGAATTGATGATTCTAAGTTCTCTTTTTATCCTGATTTTTTAATTTAAGATTGCTCATTTCAAACTGGCATGATTTTTCTTTTCTCAGAAGCAAATATTAAATCAATATTTTTTATGAGCTTTCTCTCATATGATTAACTACTCTGTTTTCAGGCCTGTGTAATTTGTACTAATGAATACCTAATAGAAGCTAATTTGTTTTCCTGAATAAAAGAATGAACATCTATAGTATTCCATTAAATCAATAACCATAAAAATAGAATTTATGTTGGTGACATAATAATGCCTCACCACTTAAAGGCAATGGCAAAGGAAATCTAATTTTCATGTGCATTTTTATTTAAGAAGAGAGAAGTTTGTAACACTCAAAGACACTCATTCTGCCATGAAGTTTTCCCTCTAAACCTATGCATTCATTTAAGGGTTGTGCCGTATTCTAGACATGGGATTTCTTTGCCACCGAAGAGAAGCAGCCCATTGCATCTCCAAGGTAGACAGGCCATTGCAATAAAGAATCCCTCTGCAAAAAGGTTAGTATGTGGCTTATTTGCTCTCTATACCAAGAGATGGAAGATTTCAATAGTGTGCAATATTTTGGAAGTTTAAATGTCAAAAGCCTTGAATTGCAGGCAGGGAAATTTTTGAACACATGATTCTGTCATAAAGATCCAATTCACTGTAGCTGCTAGTGGAAATGCCATAAATCAGAAACACTGTTTATCAGCAATAATTATATAATTGTATTGAGAAGGCTGGGCTCTAACCTGGAAATAGTCAGAAAGGAAAAGAGAATTGAACAAAAAGCAATAGTAGTAAATTGAACCATGTGTTTAATACATGGAGGCTGGCAAACAACTGGGATATTATAATATCATGGTTCTGGATTATGTATATCTATTATACATATGAGTCAAGAATCTTAATCAACATGTATTTCTCACATAGCGAGCTTTTTCGATAATAATTTTCAAACAGTCTTACCCTAAAGCTCCTGCAAGTCATCACTAGAGTTTCTGGGAAGGGGATGGAGTAATTTCAAAAATGACAACTTTCCATATATACACAGAATTCCTATAAAATCAAAACATTGGTAGTTGAGTGGGCCAAAATCTCATTTATTTACATCAATAAAATATGCACCTCAAGACAAACGGTCTCAGTTGAGTAATGTATTGCCTTTTCCACTGTTTTTAGAAGGAATGAGTAATGACAGTGAAAAGGCTTAGTTTCATTAAAGAAAAACAAATTTAATGTACTTGAGTCCTTTATTTAGAAGGAGTCTGTGATGTGAGTTGACAGTTGCTTTGTTTAGACAAGTGTCATAGTTTTATTCCATTGACCACATTTTCTAAAGTCAAATAGGGCAATCATTCTATCAGCATCCAACTTGGACATCCAACATCAACAGGAAAACAATGGCTTCAAGCTAAAAAACTAAACCATTCAAAATCAAATAACTACTTTTTTTTTTCAATAATGGCAACATTTTACGTAATTTGACCCATATGGGCCTAGATCATCAATGGGTTGTTGAGGTGAAATCTAACCCCACATTCTCATTCCAGGAGTTTTAGGAAAATATTTTAAAATAAACAAGAGATTTGTTGTTAATTAATTAATGAAAGCTAAATATGCTATTTTGAAGTTTAACTATAATATAAATCATACTCTACTGAATATTCTTTGATTTCGAACAACTGCATGCCACTTTGTCAGAAAGATTAGAAAACAAATTCAGATATTTCCTGTCTCTCGTAAAGGTGATACCAATTGTCCTTAAATTGTTCTAGCATCTAAGAAGCATCAAAAAGTAAATAGACTGGAAGTTGCAAAGAAAGGCTACATTCAGGGTAGAAAGGTCTTTAAAATTCTCAGTAAAATTAACTATTATTTTACTGAATTATTTTAATTTATTTGCAAGTAGAATTCATCTATTGGAAAAACAGATTTGAGAAAAAGTACACCAATAATATAAAATTTAGAAAAATTATATGTCTTTGGTGTTTAAAAATAAATATAATTTATGAATTAGTTTAACCTATAAGTCCACCTTAAATTTTTATTAGTGATTTCCGAGATTTTGTTTTCTAGTGGAAATTGTCATTTTTATTAAGGATGCTTGTAGATTCAGCCGTATTCAGAATATTGGAAACCACCGTTTCTGCTATACAGTTTGTGTTCTTCAACAAAGGTTTAAAAAGATGACAATCTTCTTATTGTGTATCTCAAGACATAAAATTGATCCGTAGAACTGAGGTAACTGTCCACATGATTTTGGCTGAAAAATAATGTGGTTAAATTATCTAAAATATGGGAATCAAGAGTTTCATTTAGTTATATTATTCCAACACTATCTTTCATTATTTAATTTGCTTTTGTACTAATAAAATTTTCTGCAGCCAAAAATCAAACAAGTTATATGTAATACCCTATGATGTCTAAGTAGCCTTACCACAAAACATAATGATTAGTTAAAAAAAATAAAAGCAAACTCTACAAAAAATTTTTGAAGACTGTACAAATAACTGACAGTAAGAAAAGGGAGATGATTCAATTGAAGTCCCCTCTGGCTCTTTTCAAAAATAATTTTGTTTACTTTGTGTTGTGAAAAATACAACATGAAGTATTGAATATTGATTAAACCTAGAGTTAATATAAAATCTGCTTCCCAAACAGATTGTTTGACATAAATTAAAGCCATCACTCTCCCATTTGGAGTTTGCAGAAAATGCGTACATTTGAAGGTACATTAGTTCCAAACTATTTATTTCAAAACCATTATACATTAAGAAAAATCAACTGATTTAGTAGAACATATATTGTCTATTAGATAACGTAAAATTGCAGTATAGAAAAAAGCCTATACTACATAAAATATGAATGTACTATATGTACTATATAAAATATTGTACATATTATTTCCTTTCTCAATGTGTAGTGAGTATTGTGTTGAATATACAGGAGAGTCTTGTCAAAGCAATTAAAAAACTTAGTAGTCAAAAAGGTGAGGTGTATGTGTCTAATTCTTCTAGTAGATAATGGAGAGACAAAATCACTAGGTGTCATTGGCCCTAAGCTGCTTATCTGAAAACCTGGCCTTGGAAAGCAGTGAGTTCTAAGTTTCTTTAATATTATATGATCTTGTGATCCATGTTAGTTAACTTTCTGTGATTACCTGATTTGGGCTCAGGTACAAATTTTGGACTTTCTTGAGGGCATTGCTAATAGTGTTAAAGGGAATAACTGGCCAGCTTGAGGACCTCTCTGGCTGGAACCCATCCTCAAAGTGGATTCTACTTCAGACATCTTTCTCTATAACAGATATGATGGTTGTACATTTCAAATTGTGTGGTAAAGGGAAACGCTAAAGGATTAATAACCCACAGTCATGTATGTCAGGACAATGGCTTCTTTACATGGGTAGATTTATAATAAACTACCTCTTCAAAGTCCTGGGAAGGGGGTTAGTAAAGTGTTCACATGGTTTTATGTATTTTTAAAATTTGAAAAATTAAATTATTTTGGCTATGATTCTTGAAGATCACTGTCTCTTTCTGCCCTGATTTTCCCTCTGTTACAACACTCCTTATTTTAGTTGACCATTAAGATGCTATTGTGATTAGGTAAGTTGTTTTGGGAATTCTTTTCATTTGGATTTGGTGATTCAGGTTTATTTCATCCTTTGTCATCACTTCCATGGTAAGGTTTTGTGGGCCCACCCACAGAACAGGAAGGACTTTCAGGAAAACATCCACTGTCCTTCGTGCTGACCTGTTCAGTCTGAAGCTTCTGATACAGGGCCAGAAGTCATGTCACGTGATGAACAGGTACCATAACCTTGACATCAAAGCCCTCACATCAGCCCTGATGAGAGAAGTGTAGTAGCCACAAAAGGCATGGGATAGGTGAGGACTAGTCTTGCGATCGCTGTAAATGTGAATTGAGAGCAGAAGATTCATTTTTCATTGACACTTAATATGGAAATTCAACTCTTCCTACTAGGGATACACACAAATATGTGTGTGTGTGTCTGTGTGTGTATGTTTATGCATATATATGTGTGTGTGTATATATATATATAATATATATTTATATACACACACATATCATAGTAACCATAAAGGGAACATAGATTTTATTTCTTTTTTGATGGGAATTGCTTGGGATAGAATTGATGAGCATTCCTGTATTTAGGGGGCACTGCAAAGCTCTGGAGTGCCTGTGTGGGCAGTTACAGGTTCTAAATGTTCCAACCTACCAAATTATGTCTTAGTGTACCTGATGCATTTGTCCTGATGAAAATTGGCAGTGCCAGACAAAATAGCACTCAAAATTTCTACCAACTCAGCAAATAGAGTGAAGAAACAAGTACAATGGTAACAGAGGACCTACATGTATTAACCAATAGATCAGTGTAGGATGAGACTAATTTGATTACATAATAAATGTAACTCAATGTACAGAGCAGAGATTTAAAATGTGTTTGAATTGATCTTGTGTATGCCTTAATTTCAGTTTACTTTTGTGTATTTTTTCAGAAATATTAATCAAACCAGTAATTGAAAAAAATATATTATACAAATGGGCCAGGCAGCTAATTAATCAAGATAGCTTGCTTTTTTTTTCTTTCTAGATTTTGTTATGTTTGTGATATTTGCCAGTTTTTTCTCAATTTAAACACTCAATTTCTTACCTAATTATGGATTTATAAATTTTATTCATTTCTATAGGAGGTCTTTGCAAATCATAAAAAAATATAAAATTATAAAAGTTTCAGCTCTCATAAAATTTGATCTGTCTCTGCCTATCGTATATGTCAATATTGATAGAACAGCTTAAAAGACTGAAACCCACGGGGGAGCATCAATTGTTCTAATGGCCTGTCTTGTCTAACGTACTTGGATTCTTTATAACTTATGCGTAATTATGTTTCCATTTTATATTCACTGCCATCATTTTACTAGGTTAGGTTCTGCCAATGCAAGTATTTAAAAAAAATTATTTTTTCCAGTCTCAATGCAAGAGGATTTATCCTGGCTTAAACATTCAATGTTTCACAGTTTCTACAAAATCTATTGACACCTTATCCTATTGTTTTACACTAAGAAAACTAGGAAAACAAAATAAGTTGTGTCTCTACCAAGTACCAGAGTATGGCAGGCATTTGTACAAGTTTTTTTCACTCAATGATGCCAGTCTTTCTCAGGTAAATAGTGTTTTCCCCATTTTGTGGTTGTAGAGCATGAAGACCAGTGAGGCTAAATTTACCTATGGAATTGAAAAATGGTAGAAAATTTTAAGCCAGGTCCACGAGACTACCAAACTTACTCTCTTAAGCCTCATGCCATGTGGATTTGAAATTCCTTCTCACACATAGAATTTTCAGTCGCATTTCCATACATGGATAGCTACACTCTAAGTCTATGCACCTCTCTAGGGTTATGGTTATATTTAGATGGCATCAAAATATTAGATAAATTTACCATCTAAATGTTTGATTTGCTCAGTAGCAAAGTCAGTTTTAGATTTAAGTGATTGGGTGTTTCAATAATGCATAAACACATACCAAGTCTATTTTCATATTTTAAAATGGAGTTTGAGGAATTGAAGAGCAAAGGCAAAAAGTAGCTGCAGAGGTGGTAGAAAATTATGCACACAGAAAATCAACCGCCTGCCTTGTGGTTTGAGATACTGGTTAGTATTTTATACATTTCCAGGTAAGACAGAAGAAATACCAGTAGCCACCTGACATTATTAAGCCTAACTGCTGGCCGAGTATCTTGAGAAGTTATCTAAATTATATGTTTAAATGTATTTTAAAGTGATTTTTAATCAGTATAAAATTTTCAGTATTTGGAATAAAATATATTCCAACATTTATATATTGCCCAAATTCATCAAGGTTGAGTCAAACTCTTTCCTAAGCATAGTTCACAAAATGGTTCTTCTCCAGGCTATATAAAGTCCACAGATACATTCAGCGAAGCTTAGGCCCACTGTGTTTTAAAAACCAATGTAGGGCTTCCCTGGTGGCGCAGTGGTTGAGAATCTGCCTGCCAATGCAGGGGACACGGGTTCGAGCCCTGGTCTGGGAAGATCCCACGTGCCACACAGCAACTAGGCCCGTGAGCCACAACTACTGAGCCTGCGCGTCTGGAGTCTGTGCTCCCAACAAGAGAGGCCGCGATAGTGAGAGGCCCGCGCACTGCGATGAAGAGTGGCCCCCGCTCGCCGCAACTAGAGAAAGCCCTCACACAGAAACGAAGACCCAACACGGCCAAAAATTAATTAATTAATTAATTAATTTAAAACAAAAAACAAAAAAACAATGTAACAAGACTGGTCTCTATACAAACTTTAAAGTGTCTAATTTTATTTCTTGGCCCCTTCAAGAGTTTACATTATCCACAAACATCTCAGTTTGCGGGCCTGTCCTACATTCTTTCCCACTGTCTTCATCCACACTAATGCTACTACTCACTTCTGAATGGCCACCAAGTCCAGACGTAAATTTCTATCCAGAGCTCACCTCGAAGTTCTAGACCCATATACCAAAGGCACTTCAAGTGTTTCCTATTTTAATAAACAACATTATTACTCAGTTACTCATGTAAGAAATAAATTTAAAATCATCCACAATGCCCTCCTATCCATCACACGCCGTAATTAGTCAGGCACCAAACTTTTCATTTTTATCTTCCCAAATGTCTCTGAAATCTGATCATTTCTGTTCACTTCTCCTTACTCCCTGATGTATGCTGTCAAAGTGCCTTGTACTATTTTTACATGTGGTTTATAATTATATAGACTTTGGTGGAAGTATTTATAAACACCAGTTTCTCCCATTAGATTCTAAACTTTTTGTGGAGAGTGACAATGTATGATTCAGTCTCCATTTTATCCCCAGAAACTACCATCAGTCTTGATAACCACTTCAATGAAAAATGAATGTGGAACCTCGAGATTACTTCGTTTTTACCTTACGAAATCAAAGAGTTATTAATATCATTATATATAAATTTTTAATGTCTCTTAGATTCTTCCTTAAGGTAATTTTATGCAAGTAAAAGTATTGTTTCAAACACTAGGAAGTACCAGAAAATCTTTCAAAAAAGCTTTTATCATTTTACATTACCCAAGCTGAGTATAAAATCACTTCTACGATGCTTTCCCAAGCATTTACAACTGTGTGGCTTATTCTTTGTAAATTTAATAAAAATCTTTAAAAATTATTTCTCTAATTTTTATAAATTTGACTTCTTGCGTGGTTCAACTTTTTTAATTTATTGGAAATTTATATTATTTCTATAAATTGTCTTTTAGAGCTATTTCTAATTACACTGATGTATTAATATTTCCTTATCCAATAAAAAGAGCTATTTATATGTTAAGATAATAATAATTTGCTAAAAGGTAGTATCTTGTTAATTGTATTTGTGACATTTTGACATGCCACATGACATGACATGCTATGATAAGTAAGCTTTTGCCCATTCTAAAACTGAGACAGATATAAATTTATATTGGTGTCTATTGGCTTTGTATTTTAATTTTTTACATGTAATTTTTTAATTTATCAAGTTTTTGTAGTTTAAATTACTTTTACAAACATAATACATGAAACCAATGGTCTTCCAAAATAATTATTATAGATAAAATAAAAGTCCCCTTTGACCCTCACTGCTAAATCCATTGGGTAGGCATTGGGTTAAACAAGGCAAGACTTTATCCAATTGTGTATGGTGAGGGAAAGACAGCAGGGATAATTTATAGATATAAAGTGAAGTAATCCCATAAACAAACAAGAGTGTAAAGATCTCTGGTACTTTATCTTGTGAAAACAAAAGAGCAAATAATTCAACAGAGCTGAAGAATGGTTTATATTCTTGGGGCCCCAACATGGAGAAGAGTTGAAACAGTGGGAGTTTAGCCAAGCAGAGCCTAACTCTCACTAAAAGTGGAAACACACCCCCTCTGGCACAGAACCCACACCTTATGGTAATGGAAAGAACACCATAATGCGAAAAATAACCCTAACTCCAGTAAGTAGTATTTAGAGACGGTGCTCCATCTTGGCAGGTATTTGAGGACACATTTATATTTTATGTATTTATTTTATTTATATATTCACCATAGGAAAAGAATCAAGTCATAAGTCATTTAAAGGTATAGTGCTCAAGAGGTTTTAGATATATTTTTGGACAGGCACAGTACTAATAAATTGTTCCTTCCATTGAATTTCATCAGTCAGTACAGATAATAGATTCAGTAGTTGCACATCTAATCTGTCACCTTTTCCACTGGTTTGGCATCACTGCTTGGAAGAATCCTTGGACTGGGAAGAAGCTGAAGCCCCCTCCTGAGTCCCTGTGTATTTCAGCCAAGTCCTGCAGCAATCAGGGCAGCTCACCATTGGACACGTGTATAATTTAAAAATTATGTTAGGTATGTCCTTTTTATGCTCCTGTCCCTCTCTATTATTGTATTTGTGATAGTTCCTAATTTATTAGACTTCTTAGTGAACATTTTAGGTTTTATTAATCAGTACTAATTTGTTGGTGATGGATTTTGTAATTTCTACTGTATTTCTAATTAATTCTTTTCTTTTTTTGTTAATCTTGGTTTTTAGTTTTATTTTGCTGTTTGTTCTTGTTTTCTTCTTCATGTAGCTTACTTGAGCTACAACTTACTTCATTTATTTAAACACTTATGTTTACAGTAAATGCATTTGAAATATAACTCTTTTGTGTTGTTTTATCTATATTCACATATTTAGTGTTGTTGTAATTCAATTCAAATTATTTTTAAAGTTTAATTTGTTTCTTGTCTATTCCCTCAACTTTATGAAAATGTTGTTTTTTACATTTCTAGGTGTTATATGTTGTTACTTTCAAATTTAATCGAACTGAGGTCAATAATTATGGTTTTAATAATATAAAACTAAGAAATTTCCTGAAATTTCCCTTGTGGTTTACTGCATAGTTGTTTTTATAACAGTTCACTGTATATATTCACTGTTTTTAAAATAGATTTTACACATTTATCATTTAGATCAAGCTTGTTAATTGTTTTATTTATTTCTTCCTTAGAGTTATTTATTTTCTGCCTGGAGAACTTTCCATTTTCTTCCAAAGTATATTAAAAATTTCTAAACATTTTTTAGACATGTGTCAATACTCCTGGTAGTTTTATCAGTCTTTTGCCTTAAATATTTGGAGGTTCTTAGTTGTTTAAATACAAATAAAAGTTATTTTCCTTTCAAAAATAAAACAACTCTGTTTTCTTTTGTAATGGTTTGACTTAAATTTCATTTTGTCTCCGAGTAACATTGCTATATAGCATTTTTAATTGATATTTTCTGGTACATTTATACACAGCCACTTATTTTCAATTATTTTCTTTGATAGGTTGCAGCTCAAATTTTAGGCAGCATAATCTTTTAAATCTATCCTGACACAGTTATTGTAAAATCTTATAATTCTGAATTTAATCTTACCATCTTATTTTGCTTTTTATTTTTGCCTTGCGTCATTAATAAATAAATGTCTACTTTAGCTACCTAAAAATTAAAGGGTATTTTTTCCTTATGCAGTAATTCAAGAGTATTCTTGGACATCAGTTGGCTCTTCTGCCTCCACAAACCAAAAGGCTCATCCCTCTGGTGGCCCCAGGTTTATATTCACAAAAGGGGTTTATATTCGCAAAAATTTTCCATACTCAAGATGTCCAAACTTTTTAACCTTCTTTGAATTAGGCTGTTTCTTCTAAAATCCCACGAAAAAGAATTCATTAAGGTTACCATTGACATTCCTGTTGCTAACTGCAGTGATGAATTTACCGTCCTCATCTTTGACACAGGTAATCATTCCTTCCTCTTGGAAATATTTATTTAATTTTTTTTTACTTCCTTGGTAGAAAACCCCACTTCACTTATTTTCATTCTAACTGCCTGGCCACTTTAGTCCGTTTTGCAGAGACTTCCTTTATTTCCTGAATTTTTGCCCCTTCAGTGGCTCAAGTTTCAATTCTTGGCCTCTTTTTTAATCTAAATTCTCTCTCATAGTCCGTCAATCAGATTCACAGGGTTTTATTAATTGTAAGGTTGCAGGTTTATAATGTTATGCATATAAATAAATCATCTGGAAATAGTTACTATTTCTGTATCTCATTAAAAACTGCATGTAGTATTTCTCTTTGTTGCATTAGCACTGTGGCCAGAACTTATAGAAAATTGTGTCTGACAAGGATTCTCCATGAGTTGTTATATATATATATGCTTTACTCTTTTGATAAAAAAAGGTCTACATTCATTATAAATAAAGGAATATAATGTAAAGAATGAAGTAAAAACAGTCACTCAGTATAACCATTGTTAACATTATCTAAACATCATTATAAATATCATGACACACATAGAGAGTGTGGGCAAAAGTTAACAAGACCTTTTTGCCTTTCTGCATGAGAATTTGGCTTTTGATTAACTTCCTAGTTTTGTTCTCCTTCTAACCTGATAAGATGGAATATGTCAACTATGGTACTAGGCAATGTTACTTACAGTGGGAGGCCTATAAAGAACTACAAATAAACTATAAATATTTGATGGGGGGATATAGCTTCCTTGACTGTGTTGGAATATAATAATTGGGCATAATCTCTGAGGGAACATTAGAAACTATGCCTGTAGGATTGTTGCAAGAAAGATTGGATACTATGAGGCTCCTACTAAATCCTTCCCGGAAACCTCCTACTGACCCAACTTAATGTCCTAAGTCACTACTTTCCTTCATACCCTGATGCGTAAAAGTAGTTTGTTCTAATGGTCTCCATTCTCACTTTCTATTTATGCCTTATCTTACAATTTGAATTCAAGCTAGACCATCCCATGTTAGTTTCTGTGTCAAGCGTGGCTGCGTCCCCCACTGCATCTCTATACTCATCTTCCTGGAGGTCTCTGTAACATCTGATACTATTTTAATCTTTGAACTTCATTGGTTTCACCATCCTCTCCTTGGATGGATTCTCTGTTCAATCAGACCCATTCTTTCAGCTCTTCTCACTTCTCTCTTTCTGTTTCCCCCACTAAATGTAGGCATTATGCAAAACAATATCCTATTTCCAGTTTTACTCAGTTCTGTTGTTTCAGTGATCACCTCAATTTCACACCTGTCAATCTTTCATGGAAATATTCTGACATGTTTCAACAGCTTGGGTGTGTCAATATAATTTCATCTTTCCTCCGAAACTAGCAACCCCTTTGATACTCAAAGTCTACTCACAGCACTTCCATTTTCCCCTCATTTGGGCTCAAAATATCAATGGTATTTAGAAACCTTCCATTTCCTCTCAACCTCATCTAAATAGGAGAACCAGATAAGTCTATGTTACCTTTGAATTATACTTGAATTGCTTTTTCTCTCCTAATTTTATCATTACTACAGCCACAAACTCATTATTTCCCACATACACTATCCCAGTAACCTAAAATTAATCCCATAAATGACAAACAATGGAATCTTGAAGGTACCCACCACCCACCACCAAAAATGTCTATGGCCTACTGAAATGAACCTCACTTCTTTAATCTGCTATTGAAGAGTTTACACCAAGCATCACAAATGCGGACCCCGCCCAGGGGGAGGGAGATTGGGTAAAAGCTGAAATGTACCCCATGGGGGGTACACACCCCGTGTACAGGAAGCAGCTGCTACTCAGCTTCATCACGATGCTCCTTGTGGAAATGTGGTTCATTGATTCAAGATCTTCAGTTTATTAAAAGAATCCAGAAATCCAAACTTGGCAAATGTGCTAAATCTCTTGATTTGATAAGTTTGGCCTTTATTTTTTTTAAAACTATGTGTATGAGTCAAACAATAAAGGGTTTGCTAGCCAGACCTGGTCTACTGTCAATTGTCCATAGTCAATCTCTGCTTAACGGCCGTTGCCCCAACTTTTTTTCCCTGTCGTTTTATTTATCATGGATTCCAAAGAGATTAACTCACTATTTGCACAATTTGTACTATTAATTTTCACTTTAGGACCACTCTTCTTCACTGTAACTCCTCTCAAACATCTCCAGTTTCTATCAAATCGCCGCTTGAAGTGAATGTGTCTTTATTCTTTTATGTTGTCTCTACCTCCTATGAACCAACTTTCTTTGATTTATTTCTGTATAACCTAGGGTAAACAATGATTAGGGATAAAAGAAAAGCTTTTGTTCAATAGTTCTCGGCAACTAAACAAATTCTAATGTCTTTATGACTGTGATTCCCAATGAAGGTGGCACTGTTCCTTAGGGGAACACTGTGGAAAATAGCGGAGATGATCTTGTCGGTCATGACAGCTTTGGTGGTTGAGATGTACTGTCATTTACTAGATGTAGTCAAAGGAGACTAGTTATTCTGTAATATGTGTGCGAGTTAGCCCATGTAATTGTCCTATGTCCCTTCCGTCTTGGTAAAATCCTATTAGACATTTATTTTGGCTAAAAACTTGTTTAAATCATTTGAGCCTAGAACCTAATGCTCTTTCACAGAGAAACCAGTATTTTTGCAAGATTTAAATAAACATCATTTTTCTAAGAATGTAACTACTATGTAAATTGAAGGGATATTTTACTTTGCTTTATTTGGATCTTTCACTAAGATTGTCACCACTTTGGAAAATCACATCAGTGGAAGTTGTTTAATGTATTTTGAGTTGCCATTAAAATGCATGTGTATAATTCTGTCTTTTTAGCTGCCATATTCATCTTGATTCTACGTGGATTTGTAAACATCTAATAAATTTATTATGTTCTAGTGCAGTCATACCTCAGCATATTCATATCAATATACATATTACTGTATTCTAAATTACTTAACCTAGTTCCTCCTTTATACCACAAAGCATTATTGATTTTGTTTTAAAATTTTCTAAAAAGGTAAGATATTATCTATAGAATTATTTTCTGGATATTAAAAGGGTCATTACAGAACAATTTTTGTTATTAAAAAAGGGGGACCTGGGACCTCCTTTCTATGGTAAGCATGGTCCTAAGTGGGCTTTGGCTCCCTCAGGGTAACTTTGATGGTGGAGAGAACCAAGAGTGGTGAGATAAGATGTGCAACTTTTTAAAAATATTTATTTATTTTTATTTATTTATTTTCTTTGTTTTTTTGGCTAGTTAGTTAGTTGTGGCATGTGGGATCTTTTGTTGCGGCATGGGCTTCTCTCTAGTTGTGGCACATGGGCTCCAGGGCGCATGGGCTCTGTAATTCGCAGCACTCAGGCTCTCTCGTTGGGGCACGCAAACTCAGTAGTTGTGGCGCGAGGACTTAGTTGCCCTGCAGCATGTGGGATCTTAGTTCCCTGACCAGGGATCGAACCTGCATCCCCTACAGTGGAGGGCAATTCTTTACCACTGGACCACCAGGGAAGTCCCTAGATGTGCAGTTTAAAATGGAGTAACATTTCAGGTCAATTTCATCATGTTTAATGATGTGACAAATAAAGGAAAGTAGAAGAATTTAGTTCCCTTGTACCCTTGTTTCCTGTCAAACGAGACTGGTTAAAAAGTCTGCCCAGATGTCTCCCAGGGAACCCAAGATTTATTCTTGCCTTAGCAATTAATTTTCTCATGTTTTTGCAAATGATGACTGACTTGTCTCCACTAAATTGCATGATCCTTGATCATAGTGACTCTCTTACTCATTTTTTAACATACCCATTTCCTAGCACATAATAAACAATAACCCTTTTAATTATAAGCAACAGAAACAAATTCTAACATGAGAAAAACAGGGGTTGTAGGCTTTACTGATGGGGATCATTAGCCTCATATCATGTAAAGAAGAACTAAACAACCCAGCCTCAGGGAAACTGCAAAAACCAGAATAGCACCAACCATGTTCAGTGTCTGTGTTATGGGGGAGTTGAATAGGATAGTTCTAGTTTGGATCATGTTTTCTGTCTTGGTAACAATCAGTCATGCCTGAGGGAAAGGACGAGTAGCACTGTTTGAGTCTTTGGAGAAACTGATGGGTGCTGGATAGTCACTCCAACTTGTGTCTACCATAAGCACTGATAATATTTGTTTAATAGCTAAGTAGATAAAAGGAAAAAAACTGTTGTCAAAAACATTTTCCACAATATTTTACAGTTTTTCTCTAGTCCAGCTCAAGAAAATGAAATTTGTAATGCTAACATTGAACTAAATTATTTTATTTATACTTTGTAAATTTTACGTTCACATTAAAATCCGTCTATCATGACTGAAAAGTGGAAAGAAAATATTTTGAATACATCAAGGAAGTATTTTTCAGAACTTGGACCTTTCATTCTAAATTGATAAATGAAAATATTTTACTAGTGACTACGCATTATTTTCCTCCAAATATCAGGTTGTATTCCCACATTATTATGATAAACACTTCTCAAAAGTCCTATTAGGAAGTGAGTTGGCTCACATTTTGTCTAACATACTCTAAGACCAAATGACAATCTATTTCTTCCTTATTTAAAGCAGTCTTCAAAACCTTATATATCATAGTTGTGTAACTCATTCTGGTAGGATATTTATATCAAGAGGAATATCTTATTCGATCAGACTAAATGTTATTCTTACTGGGTTATGTGGTATCCTAATTTGAAATTGTAGAAATATTTAGGATTAAACAAAAAGGTAATTAAAACCTTAAATAGCCAATAGATTTAAAATTCACATTAAAATGGAACAGTGCCAATTATGATAACTTCTAATTTTGAATGGATAATTCAAACTTAAATCTACATAGTTTTATTTTTATTACAAAACTTCGTGTCCCATTGGATAAAACAGAGAATAAACTTTCTACAAAATAAAAGGGTCATTGGGCAAATTATTTACAACCAACGTCAAAGTAAACTTTGTCAAGAGTTGTGAAGGGTGTGAGATTTTACCCTTGTTGAAAGCTAACAATTTAACCTGCCATAGTTTCATGAGTGCTACAGAAGACGAGGCTCCTGAGTAAGAGGAAAAGCATATTTTGTTATTCATGGCAGCCAAAAATCATCATTTTTGCTCCAGTGCCTTGAGCTCTAATTCCCATGAGGTGATGCAGAGAGGCCCAAGTAACACCTTCACACATGGTGCATTATGTGAAAGCAGAAGAACCCTGAGCTTAGGGCACCCAAATATTTTATTATGGGCAGTAGATTGCCCGGCTGTTGTTGAGGAAGACCCCATCTCTATACTCCAGGGGTATTAACTATACACACACCATTGAAAAGACACTCTGTACCAGGGCAATTGGTGCCTCTGTTCATAAGAATGCAGAAATGTTAAAAACTTATAAAGAACAGTTTCCTGACAGACTACTGAAAACTCCCCAAAGGCTTCCCAGGTGTCCAAAGTAAAGTTGCCAAAGTGTGCCTGAGACCAGAAAATTCACTTTAATTCTGACTTGTTAGTTCCCTTTTCTTCTTACATAAATGATGTAATGTTGCTCAGCCCCTAACCGATAGGCTGACTGTGAGTCAAAAAAACCATTGTTAAAAAACAGTTCTGTCTGCAGACAACCGAGAATCTTGTAGTTTCCTACAAAATGCAGGAGGAGTAAACAGATGACCAGTAAGATTATTTCTTCACGGCTTATACTTTTATTCACCTATTCCCCAAATCTCAAGTGCCCTTTGTTTTTTATATCACCTTGGTTAATGTTAGAATTACTTCCTCTCTTGCTTTACTAAGATTTACTTTTGCATTAATACCGAAAAAGTTCTTTAGACTTAATTTTGTACGTTTGCTCTATTGATCTGAATAATGTTTCAGTTTAAGCATTTCCCCCTCACCAAATGGAGAATATTAATTTGTATTATAAAGCTTCATATATGATGCTACCCAACTAACAATGTCCAAACTCACTTGTGCTTTGATTTATTTAACCTTAAAAACTAATTTGAAAATATTAATTTTGGAAACTTGTGCTAGCTAATCCTCAGTGCTGCTTCTCCTTGGCTTTGAAAATAGATTTTTGAAAGGAGTGTACTAGATTAATCATCTGTTGAATATGGTAGCCATTAATCCCATTGTTATGAATTTTAAATGTGGCTAGTACAAATGAGCAACTGAATTTTTAATTTTATGGAACTTTAATTAATGAGAATCTAAAAAAAAACTAATGGTCAATTTGGTTATTTGAAAACTTTCAAGTATGTTTGGAATAACTGGTGCATATAAATCTGCTTTCTGTCAGTAAATTTAATGAAGGCTAAATACAGATCAAGTATTTCCCATGAAAACTGAGCATCCAAAATTAGATGTGATTTAAGAGTGAAATTCAGAACAGACTTTAAAAGAAGATATTTTTACATTACACATAAGGTTTGCAATATATTGGACAGAGCTAGAAACTTTCAATTGTGTGTATTCTTCAAACAGCTGGTAACTTTTTATGTCCATATTTTCTAATAAGATCTCTGTGTGACTGCATTCAATTACCAGGAATCCAGTCATATAGGTTAAAGACTTTTGTTAAAGTAATCATAAGTGTCTTTCAGTTTTATTAAATATTTCTTTACATACTTTGGAAATAATTTTAGTGATAAGTGATTCAAAGTATAAGTGATTTAAACTAATCCAATTTAATGAATCTTTGTTTAACCTGATTAGGATTCTTGTTAAGCCTCACATTGCTAGCTTTGTTCATTATATTTAAATCCGTTTCTACATGGAAGCATCAGAACTATTTCTATGTGAAAACCAGTAGCATTATTAAGCCACAGGATAGTGCTACACCCAGAGCATTTTGGTGGCAGGTTTAACCTAATCCACTGATTCCATTTTAAAAATATCAAAAACAGAGAACCATTTGAAAATGTTATTTTCCGTCTGGAGAAAATTCTGCATTCTCTACCCAACTGGATAGTGTATCAAATTGATTTAGAATTGTGCCAACACAAATGCAGCTGTTTAGAAATGGAAATGTTTACTATGTAGAAACTCCAAACTGCATCCCATAGTATGTTTAAGATCAAGTCCACCCAGGGAGAAAAGCCTAGGGCACAAGCTGAGGGACAAAGACTCCATTTGCCCCTCACCCCAGAATCCATCACTCCTTCTTCTTCTCTTGGTCTTCATTTGCTCTCTCACTGTAATGCCAAGAGAAACATCTGACCCAAATACAGGAATTCCAGAGCAGTAGATCAAAAGTGTGATGTCTCTGATTACCCTGATTTGTGTGTGTGTGTGTTGTGCAAATATCTGAGGACAGAATTATTAGCAAAAGGAAAAACAAAGAGACACAACCAAAGCTAGTCCATCAGTGTATATTTGCTTTTTCTCTTCACCACCCTGCTCTGCCTTCTATACGTTTTGAAGTTCATTTTAAACTACTTTTTTCCTACTGCCTCTGTTTACGTCCCAGTTAGCTGTAACTCCTGTGTTTGCCTTTGTTTTTCATTCTGACTGACTTCATTTAGCTTTTGCCTGACACATATGATTTACACATATATTTCAATAATGTGGTAGACGCATTTTTAAATTATTTTATTCGTGAACATCTTTAATGGGCATTAAACTCACTGCTATATTTATGTGCAGAAATCTGATCGTTACTACGTTGTAAGGAGAAAAAGATAAAAAGAAATAAAACTTTATCTCCTCTAATTAGTTGAAGTTGTCATAATAGAGAAGCTCATTTCTGATAGCCTTCAGATATTATAGTTAGATCATCTCTGTCTTCAGTGGAGAATGCCAAGTTTAAAAATCTTCAATATTTTCTTTAATAAATTGTGGATATTTGATGGCTTGGGAAGTATTTTCTCTTTCTTCTGTTTAATATGCTAGAATACTATTCATCCTGTTCTAGCTTTACATAGACTTAAGTGTGAAATAAACAGTAAGATGTCTTTAAATATCATTAATTCTCTGAAAGCTTTAAAATATTACCAAGTTATGTAGACATTGTTTCCCTTCACTTGTTCGAAGGCTAATTCAAACCGGCAGTAAAAGTTGTGATTGAATATTGATTCTGCAAGTAGAATTAAAACGTGAATGCATTCCACTTAATTTTGATAATTAAAATATAGACAATGAAATTATACAGAGTTATAATTGTATTTCTATGTAAAAATATCCACCAAATTAAAGGGAAAAAATAAATGTATCACACCTCCTCTGAGCAAGAAGAAGCTCTTGCATGCACATGCAATTTTAGCCAGTAAAACTATTATTAAAGGTCTTGGGGATGAACCAAATCACAGCTCATTCTCAAACTTTAGAAGTTTTAGAAGCTTTGCACATTTTTCCATTTAGCCTTCACAGCAATGCTATGAGGCAGGTGTTATCCTCATGTTAAAAATTATGAAGCCAACTTCCAATTGCAAGATAGTGCAACAAAGAATTTTCTGACCCTTATTCTCTGGCAAATATCCCTTAAACTGCGCATAGAATGAGCGCCAGTCTGCAATTTCTACCTTCAGGAAAAGTTATCTTTAGCCTCACACATCATATAGGCAGAGAGCATGCAGAGGGAAGATGACTGATGCAGTGAGGGGAAGAAATCAAGGTCTAAAACCAAATACGGAGGCCACAAAAGACAAGGACCAGTTACTCTAGAAGTGACAGAAAGAGAGTGCTGTTTGTCAGAAGTCTACCTAAGGGACTGTTGGGTCATCGTGACCACCTTGGACAGACTGAGGTTTACACCTTCACGGAAGCCAGAAGAGTCATTGCTGAAGAAATGGGATGGGTCAGCACTATTGAAAACAGGGAGTGGGAGGTGGAATTAGAGAAACCCTACATTCCGAAGGGTGAAACCACCTATGGCCATCCTGTTTTCTGAACCCCAACTGCAAGTTGTTCCATGCAAATGTTTGGAAGAGACTTATCTGAAGACATTGAAAGTTTCCAAATGAATCCATTGCTGTCAGCTTGATTACCACGCAATTCTTTTTTTTTTCGGCCGCACCTTGAGACTTGCAGGATCTTAGTTCCCCAGCCAGGGATAGTACCTGGAACTAGAAGTGAAAGCTCCAAGTCCTAACCACTGGACTGCCAGGCAATTCCCCCCATGCAATTCTTAGAAAAGAGGAAGGTGACGGTGAGCTGCTGTTTTTTTCCAGTTATTATAATTACATTGATTTTAGTATCTTTTAGCTTTTTCAAAAGTATGTCAATTTGTTATCTTGATAAAAAGTAGGTCAGATAAAAATCAAAATGAGAATCACAAAGGTTAAATAACATGCAAGTGGACCCATGACAAGAAGCAATGAGAAACAGAATGTCCACTCACCCCGATACTCTAAAGCTAACATTCTTCTAGCATAAGAGATTGGTGCCTGGATACCTTCTGCTGTATGCACAAACAATAAGGAATAAAGAATAAAAAATTATTAGATTAAAAATGCAACATTCAAAAGTGCATTTGGCATTTTAAAGGAATAATTTGATTCACAACAAAAAATATGTCACAACCTAAACACTTGACATTTCAGGAAATTATTGTCAATTTATCACTGAGCCTTACTCACAGAAAAATAATCTTCAACTGTTCTCACTATGTGGAAGGCTAGGAAATAGTTATCTATTATTACCAGAAAATAGGCACTATTTTTCAGCCAGCAATAAGGCAAAGCTATTTTAAATTTTTTTTTAAAAAATTATAACACAAGTGTTTTTGAAGTCTGTTTTAGTCTTTGTAGTTTCTTTTAACTTTGATGCTACAAAGTTGATATGACAATAACTTAGACATACAAAACCACTTAGTGATCACCTGAAATGAGGTGGACACGGGATAAATTCATTGTTTGTGGCAGACTGATAGACATATAATCACAAAACAATGTATAATTAAGGGGACGTTTTGCCCAGCAGAGACCAGGGAACTGGGAATTGTAGAGGTGATGATATCAGAACAGAAATGTGGAAGATGGATTAATGCAAGTTCTGAAGAAGGTAGAGTGTGAAAAGGGCATCAGGATTATATGAGTCATGACACCTGGGCATAAGAGAGACCATGGTGTTTTCAAATAACTGCAAGTTATTCATTTTAGGTGAAATTTTGTGTTTGGGGGAAAAAGTGATATCACTAAAATAGGCAGGAGACAGATTATAAAGATGGTTCTAGGGCAAGGTAAAAAAATCTAGTCATTTTTCAGGCAATGGATCCTTTGGGTTTTTTTTTTAAATAAAACAATTTTAAGAGAAAATATATATTATCAGTTTGGAGAATAAATTAAGACTGGAAAATTGAAGTGGTAACATTGAAGAGAAAGGATTGGATAGATTTGAAAGCTCTTTAGTCCAACAGAATGTGATGACCAAGGAGATAAAGAAGTGCAGAAGAAAGCCCTCAGGGGTCTGGCAAAGGCAATCATGTGCATCTTAGTGGAATTCTCAAAGAAAGCGAATATTGGCTATCAAGTAGGAAGCTGTCATGGGGTTCCTGGAGACCATAAAGAAGCCATAGCAGAACTGGGTTGCCACTTCTGGATTATTTTACCGGAAAAAAAATTGAAGTTTTGTATCGTTCAGTTTTTCTTATGCGGGGCTTTTCATTTTTATGCTGCTGCAACTTCTCTAATTGAAAAGTGAATTAAATTAAATGTAGGGATTGCATTCAAAGAAGAGAGAAAATGGGTATTGGGATAGGGAATTAAAACTTTCTGACACATTAATTTAATGAGCTCCCTATAGATTCATTCAATCATTTATTAGAAATTGACAAAATATTTATCAGCGATTCACTGAGTACCAATCAATCTGCTTGCTGGCCTGAATCTCAAGCTGAGTGAAGGCAGCTTTATGAGGTGGTAGGCTACAGTAACACAAACCAGTGCAATTAACATGGCATCTGCAAACTGCCTGTTACCCAGCTACGAAGAAATACGTCTGGAAATTGAGAGTGCATCTGAATTTTTGTTGTAGTTTGACAGAGTAATTTACATCTGTTAAATCCTATAACAAATTGTTTAGGCATGTATTTCATGGTTTTAAATTTCAGTTTTACCAAATTTTTCTTATATTTAACAAAAGTCTTAGTTCAAGATGGTGTGCAAATAAAACAAGAAGCCAGTGTGAAGATACACGGATTCAGGACAAACAGCAGAGACAGTGTTGAATCAGAACACATTTGATGGTGAGGGTCCTATTCAGACTTCCTGAAGTGCGTGTAGAATCACAATTTGAAGATGTGTATGAGCTTAATTGAATCCTTCATGTCAGATTGATGACAATCCAACATGGGTGATTTGATAGTCCTTACTTCAAAAAGAGACGAATTTCAAAAGGAGAAAATTTTAGCGTTCATCAAGCAAGAAGTACCCAGAATAATTGTGGCATCATCAGGCTTCCCAGTTTTCTTCTGTCTCCACCTACACTGAAATCTTTTGTCTCCTGTGATCGTTGCTTCCACGTCTCTGCTTGGGACGGAGAGTTTGACACACTTTTCTAAAGCTGCAAGGCACATTATTATGGTTTTTAGATGTATTGGTTGCTGATTACTAGCCAAAAGTGCTTCTGGAAACCTGGAAGTATTTTCTTCCTTCTCTTATTTCTGGTGGCCTCTTTGGGCTAATGCTCATTTTCTCGTAGGATCTCACCTAAGGCTGGAAGTAGTAGGCAACACATTTCAACATCCTAATTTTTTTTTCTTTTTACCCAGCCCCTTAACACTATGGTCATGAAAGGCCCATTATATGAGTCTAAGATACAACAGGTATTATAGTATCTACATTTATGTGACAGGATTGACTACTTATCTTTCTTAGCTTTCATGTCTTGCCAGCTTTATTTTCTGGCAGGTCTCTTTCCCCACAGAAAACAGATCTGGCCAGGGAGTGGGGAGTGGAAGACAGAGGGTTAAAAAAAAAAAAAGAACCCTGAATGGACCAGTTTAACTGCCCCTGGACTAATTAACTTTCCTGAAAAGATATGTTACTTCAGTTACCCTAAGTATATCCCCATCCCAGAGGTGGGCAATGTCAAGCTGAAGCAGGCTCTCAGAGTGATGTAGGGTAGGGAAGGGAATGGGATAGACTGACAAAAATTGGGGGATTCCCAAAACAGATGCTTAACTTCAACTCAAGAGATTTAATTAAACACAAAGTAATTGAAAGTACTATAAACATTAAGCATTTACTAGTTATCATTATGCATTTACAAGTTTTCATTTTTGTTGTAATATAAATTTTTACATATTTGTTTTAATAATATGGATTAATGCATGAGAAAAATGAATTTCAAATTTAACCTTTTCAAAAAAAAATTTTTTTGAAGCTTTTGCATGGAAAACATAACCAGGAAAAGAGCCACAGAAAGAACTGAGAGCAAGTCTTTGGCTAAAGGTCTCATGTCACTCTCCATCCTGCTTATCTCCAAAGCTGAAAATTGTTAACCTACATTAATTCTCACTGTATCACTAGAAAAGCCCTGTATATACAACAATCATATTACCTGAGAATAAGGAGAGATATATTTCCCACATTTTAACTGTTTATATGATTTTTAGTATTTTTTTCCATAGGAACCCAAACAATTTAATAAGCAAGTCTGAATAGTGATTGCATGTGCCGCATACCTAGAAATTCAGGCATGGGCTAAGGCTGGGCAGAGGCAGTTAAAAAGAGGGAGCTGTGAGCTGCCATGGACTGGATATTTGGGATGTGTGCTGGATATCACAGAAATAAAAATTCATCCATTTTTCAATCCAGCCACTGGCTGGCTCTGGTAAGCAGTGTGCAAGGTCCTGTGGGCATATTAACTGGCAAAGCTTAAGCCCATCTTTGTACCCTGCACTCATAGAATAATGAATAGAGATGAGTGAGCCTAGCATCAGTTTTTTTCCTGGAAAACATCAGCTATTTTTTAAATGTTTGGAAATAACAATTCCTTGATTAAAGACCAAGAACATTCACCCTCCTAATGTTTAAACCCATGCATATTGTAATATGGAATTAACGTATCATTTCTGATTCATTTAATCTTATCTCATCACAATGTTATAATAACAGTGCTATTTTATAGGCCAAATTGCTGTTCAGCTTTTAAATTAGGCATTTAAAAGAATCCAAAAATAACATTTTAACCAGGTGTAAAAACAACTTGAAATCTGCATGGTCTAAGCTAGTTGAAAACACGGATTTCATGATTTCACATGGGCTCCATACCACACATTCCTCTGTAACTACAGGACATAATCTTGCCAATCAACGGTAGGGATCTCCCTCAGGATCTTACCTTTACAACTTGTATAATGCCTATGTACACTACAGTCTAATTATTATAAAAATTTGGCTGTTTAAATTGTAAATATTTACCCAAATTTTCCCCATAAATAAATTACTGTCTGGGATGTTAGGCTCCTTGGGATAGCCATAAAATATTTCAGTGATCTGTGGTTCATTTAGTAAAATAGTTCACTCCAAGATACACAAGTACTCTGGAAAATGGCATACCTTAGTTACTGTTGGGCAGTAGTATACATACTAGCAGGCATAGGAAGTGATTCTATTCTTCAAAAAAGCTCTCAAATTCCAAAATTACTGATTTTCTGTCTTTCCAGTGATAGGTAGGAGAACTAGAGCATTTAATGAATGTCATTAAAAGTATATTAATATGGGGTATGTTTTATGGTAGAAAGAGTAATTTTGAGCTGATCCCAAATTATGTTACTGTCACTGCATGTAGATTAAGTTGCCTTGTAGGATTTATACAGGTAAAGGAAAGGCCACTGCAAGTAGTAAAAAAAAAAATGTTTCTGATGCATTCATTCATTATGTATGCATCATTCATTCAAACTGGGCAGTCAACAAGCGCTTCTTGATTTTCTACAGTGTGTTTGTCAGCGTGCTTCAAAACAGAAATACTAACCACGTTTTGGTGTGGGAGACACACATGTAAGCAACGAATTATAACAAATTGTGATAGGATTTAGGAGAAATGTGTGATATTATAAGGAAACAAATAATGAGAACTGAATGATTCAGAAAAGTCTTCATAAAAGGACGACATTTTGCCAAACCTTGTGAAATTTGAGTAGGTTGCCAGCAAGGATGTGTGGGAAGGGAATTCCACTAAGGTATTAACATCTGCAGAGGCTTTGCAGGTGAGGCATACTGGAAGAGCAGGTATGCAAGTTCTTTGATGAATTCATCAATGCCCAAGTCCATAAAATGAACTCCCTTGCTCTATGTCTGTGATTTTTATCTAAGCCATTGTGATATGGAGAATTTTACATTGAGGAACCAGTCAAAGAAGAGGGAGAGAACTGGGATTTTATAAAACAAGAGAGTCATTGAGGAAGAGTGGATTTGGGGTTTATCCCACACAGGGGAGGGAGATCTTCTGTGGTTAGCCCAGGAACACAAAACAGAGGGGGTAGATTTCTTACCTTTGCTGTTTTCCCAGAGTGCTGGGCTCAGACAAATTTTTGTCAGTCCCTAAGACTCTGAGATATTGGCCTAAAGTAGTAAAACTCTAACAGACAAATATCAGATGACCTGCAGATATTAAAAAAAAAAAAATCCTAGTCCAGGGAAATAAAAGCAATTACTGAAAACAAATAAAAACAAAAGAACCACAGAACTGAAGACATAAAATTCTATATTATCATTTGAAAAATCCTGATTGAAAAATAAAATTCACATATATATGTGTGTGTATATATATATATATATATATATATATATATATAAAATCATGCATTAGTATGAAAGCAAAATTTTATGATGCTTATTAATTTTACATTTGTCAAAATTATTTCAGAATTATATACAGACTTCTTTCATGAATGCAAGGACATGAAGGAATTTTAGTGCTTTGAACAGTGCTTGAACTCAGTAGTGAAACAACATATGTGGTACAATGAAAAAATAATACTTTTTCTTTAACATTTAATATTGAGAAAACACACTAAGAAACATATGTTAATAAATGTCTGCATGCATGCATGAATTAAAGAATGAAGAAATTGGAAATTTAAAAAATTTGAAGGATATATATACTTACATTTTTAAATTATGAATTAGAAATAGAATATCACCTTTGCATTTTAAAATGTAAACCTAACTTTAATTTCCATTCTGCTCATCTCAGAATGGCAACTGGTATAAATTTAGAGGGGAATATCTAGCAACCTTATGTGCATGCATGTACACAAGGATAGATAGATAGATAGATAGATAGATACTGTAAAACAAGAAACTTCACTTGCTAGATAGATAGATAGATGATAGATACTGTAAAACAAGAAACTTCACTTGCCATCTGGTTCTATAAGGATTAAGTCATTAACCACTGCAGTTGCTGACCTACAGTTATATCCTGAAAGGAATTGAGGATGAAGAACAGGATAAGGTACTCTGTGCTTTGGGAAAACAGGGAAAACAGGTACATAGATAGTTTGATATATTTCAGGGGAAATTTTTAATGAACCCGGATTCTAGCATCTTCCCATACTTAGAAAAGCACTAAAATCATTAACTGAGGTATCTATTCCTCCTGACTAGCAGTAACCTTCTACTGAGATTGCATGTGCTCCTTAGCCAGAGCCGCACGTATACTGGCCTGGCCTCCTGCCTCTTCAGAGCAATCCTCAGAGCTGAGACGCTGTCTCCCAGACTACAGTCCTCAGTACGACATTGAATACAACTCAACTCAACAGCTCTTTTTGAGTCTTGTTTTTCCTCGTCCACTATACATACCTACATACATGTTTAGAGATCGATGTGTGTATGAGTGTATACCTGTGCATACCTACATATATACATGTATGCAGTTTGTATAGTAGATCGTTTGTTTGATAGGTGCTCTGAATAATTATCTCCCTTGACCATCCTTTTCTGATCATTTGCAGGTTAGTTCGTACTCCTCCCCAATTCCTATCTTGCTCAGATTCCCTCACAGTTCCTCTGAATTCCTATATTCTTTCTTTAGATATGCTAATGTATTTAATAATTTAGAGTTAAAGCCTGCTGGCCCTGGGGGCTTTCAGAAGTCTCTTTGAATTGAATTGTCTTCTTTACATGTTGATTTTACAGTTCAATCTCGCAGGGCAATTTTATTTCCCTCTTTTACTGGTGCTTGAGGCATTCCTCATGTCTAACTCTTGTGCCAGTTAGAGCATGTTGACATAAAAAGTCATTGTGTGTTTGAGGAATAGCAAGTAGCCTCCTGGAATTACAAACCAGAGGTACTGGGGCAGGAGGGAGGAAGGGATGGGAATATTATGTCAAGGACTTATTCAAAGGACAAAGATCATTTGTCATGAACGTTTGGCACTAGTATATATTGGACTTGGTCAAGTCAGGGCACTCCTGTAGTGCACAGCGTAAGGACATTCATATTTACTACATTGTCAAAGCTCTAATCCAGCAAATCCAAGGTTACCTTGCATTTAGCTCTATAGAAGTTCATTATCTGTCATGATCTTCTTGTGGAGATAAAGCTAAAAGTCATTGCTCTTTTATTATTATTATTACAATATTTTTTTTAGAACTATGACATTTTATGTATGTCTTTTCCCTCCACTCCATTGTTTTTTAAGCATTAGAGACACTCAGCGTTTCCCAATGACAGTAGCTTGAAGACAATGCTCAGTGGAATCGAAATAACCTGACGATCAGGTAGATAAGAAATAGCTTTGTCTTGATTTTCAACATGTAACTTAGACTATGGCTCAAGGAATAGTTAATAAAAACCTTTAAAATAAGAACATTAAATTAATGGATAAATCATAAAAGCACTGGGAATCTAAATTTTTCTCAAAATATTCATTGGTATTTTTATGGAATACAATAACACAAATATAAGTTAAATTTATTTTAATCATAGTCAAGATTTTTGTATGATTAAGGACAGGTGTTCAGAGTAGTTCTGAACTTTAAAAACTAAGTATTTACATGAAAATAAAGAGCCTCCTTTAGGGGATTGAAATCGACTGAATAAATCCATTGCCATTTCTAGTAGATGGAAGGAAAATTCAGTAACTCAATCATTCCATGTGATCAACCTGGTAAAAAAACTCTGAAAGAGTTTTACTAATTCTTACTTGAAAAAGTATGTGATGGATGGAGGGACGGAGAACACCCACATCTATTACCTTGAAAAATAAAGTGTTTGGAGCTGCAACACGGATTCCCTGCCATTAGCATTCAACAATTGTGCCAGTGCAAGAACTGAAGAAAAAACTGTGAGAGACACACAGGACATCAGTATGAAGGAAGGAAAAAGAAGTATTTCTCCAAGTTCAGTTAGAGCCAAGAAAGTACTACAGTGAAAATATGATTGTGAGGGTCTGTATTTATTATTTTTCAATGACTTTTACAGTAATGTTTTACATTTGTATAGAAAAAAAAGGTGATTTCAATAACTGCCAGCACTAGACTCAGTCTGGGACCCTAAAATCAAGCTGTTCTTTCTGCTTCTCACACAGGGAATAATAGTAAAGCTTCTTAGGAATTACTTCATTGACAATTTAGTTCATGATGTGCAAAGAGGTGTACAATTCAACTTATGCTGCTGTAACTATATTGACTCGAGTTTTGCAGCAGCAAAAACAGCTTGTTGTTTTTTATTTTTAACATCTTTATTGGAGTATAATTGCTTTACAATGCTATGTTAGTTTCTGCTGTATAACAATCAGCTATATGTATACATATATCCTCATATCCCCTCCCTCTTGCATCTCCCTCCCACCCTCTAGGTGATCACAAAGCACTGAGCTGATCTCCCTGTGCTATGCAGCTGCTTCCCACTAGCTATCTATTTTACATTTGGTAGTGTATATATGTCAGTGTTACTATAGATAAAGAAGATGTGACACATGTATACAATGGAATATTACTCAGCCATAAAAGGAAAGGAAATTGAGTTATGTGTAGGGAGGTGGACGGACCTAGAGTCTGTCATACAGAACAGCTTGTTCTTGTGTAGACTTATGACTCAAAATAACACCAATAACAGATACATTGAGAATGAAAGTGTCAATTTCATATAGCTTCTTTTCCTCATAAAACTGCACTTATAGGTCATCTGATACATTTTATTTCTCAGTGATACAAAATAATATGTAAGATTCAATAGAGCATCATTGAGCCCCAGCAAAGGCAGAATAAAAATAAAACCTCTGTCAAAACAAGATAGTTTGAAACTTATTTTCTCTGTGTCTTAGTTGCTCCCCAGATTTAAATTTGTTACCCCAAAAATAGAAAGAAAAGAAGAGGAAAAAAGGAATTATTGGTTTTGGTAGGAATTGAAATGGCATTTTCTTTTCTTGATAACATCATGGACTCAAACACTTTTTTTTTTTTAATTTGAAAATCTAGAGCAAAATTTAGATCTATTTTGAGTATTAAATACGTGCAACCTATAAAAATTTTAATACTCAGTGATGATGAATATGAATGTTACACACTCTCCTTAGAAGGGCATTTTGATATATTTGTTGCAAAAATAATTGCCTTATATTTTTTAAAAGTGATAAAGATCTAGAAATGCATCCTAATTAAAATCGAAATGCAGATCAATAATTACAGGATAAGCTTCATTAAAGAATTACATATAAAGGTGAAAACCTATAATTTACATGTCAAATACTAGAAAGATCACAAATTAAATTAATTTATATAATTTCTGGAATTTTAATTTTTAAAAAAGTTTCCTGAATTAGGTAACTATACTAAGTTAACTACCTATATTTCTTTTCTCAATTTCCATTACACCTATTAATAAAACCTGTAAGTGTTTGTTCTAAATGTTTACTAAACTGCAGATGAATGCTGTTGCTTCTTTTTCTTCTTCTTCCTCTCTTTCTCCTTCCCCTCCTTCTTCTTACTTGCTAAGATTTCAATCTTTTCTTTTAGCTTTCCTAAAATAAAATGTTTCAATAATTTTATTTAGTAACTTCTTGATTGCTAAAGGCTTGGGTTGCCTCTGATAATGCACTATAATAAACAAAGGTGTAAATGATGTCATATATATAACATGTGTGTGTGGGTGTGTGTGTGTTGGTGTGTGTATAGTATGGACTTAATTCTTTACTTGAGTTACATCCCTAAATGTGGAATTGCGAAGTGAAAATTTTTAGAGTTTTTGGTGTAAATGGCTAACTGCTCTTTCAGAAATGCTGTGACAACACACTCTACCACCGTCATAGGAGTACAAATCTCTTACTGACTTTTCAATTCTTGTCCTGAACCCTCAATCTACTTTTTCTTAATCTAATCATGAAAACTCTTATCACGTCCCATTTTATCTTTCAGCTTGTTTACAGTGATTTTTGTCACAGCTTTAAACTTTTTATAAAGTCAATGTCTTATTTTAGAGATTCTGTGGTATTTAGAAGTTTTGTCATCTCAAAAAACATTTTTGAAAAATCCCTACCTTTGTGTTACATTATTTCAGATTTTACATGTACACCAATTTCCTGTGGAACTTATTTTGATGGCAGATATATATTAGGTATTTAAGTATGCTAGTTCCAAATGATTAACGGTTGTTCCATTATCTTTTCTTAAATAATCTTTCTCTAATGGCCTACTTGTCTCACTAACATCGTATTTTAAATTTTTAATTATAATTTAGCAAGCTTCTGACCTCTCTAAAATATGTGAGCATTCTACCTCAGTGGTACTTAATCTTACCAGATCAAATTGTTTCTTGTAATATCCCTTTACAATCCTGGAATGAAAGTGATATTTAATATGACCTACTACACACATATTTTTTTAAAAATCAATAAACTGATATAATTCTAATATAAATGAAAAAAGAGAGAGACTCATATTAAAATTATATATATATATATATATATATATATATATATTTCAGTGCTTCAGCCCTTCTATCCTAACGGCCATAGTGAAGTAATCAGAATCTTACATCTACTTGAAATGAATAAGATAGGTATGAGAAGAGAAGGAAAACAACATTTAACTTAATATTGTCACCATTTCCTTTAATATATGTACACACACACACACACACACACACACACACACACACACAGAGTTGATTCTCATCATCCATGGTAGGCATGTTCTATAAAGTTCCTGTGAACAATGAATTAGTGTATACTAACCTATTGCCCTTAAGGGAAATGTAAGGTTAGGTTCCTGCAACCCTCTGAGAACAAAGTTTTATCAGCTGAAGCCCCATTTGTGTTCTATAGGTTTGTTTGTCAATTTCCTCGTCAGACGAGCTGGTCTCACCAACTTTGAACACCTGCTCTTACACATAACCTTTCCTGCATAACCCTTAAGCAGACATATTATAAATTATTTCACAGACTCCTGATCTGTCTAACCTGTCTCACACATATTTTATATGTTTGCTAATTTAATAAGCAAAACAGTGAGCCAACTGCTTTGGTCATTTACACTTTCTCACTATAATTTTGTATGTTTGGCACACAACTGTTTACTTATTTTGTTTCATCTTTAGTGAAGCGTCTGTACAGTTATAGCATCTATAAGAAACTTTTTCAATAAATATCTTAATGCACCATCTCTATATATCAGGACAACTCTGATGTATTTGTGCCTGTCTATTCTAACTACCACAAAAAAGAAAATTTACAAAATGACTCTTTATAAAAAAAAATTGTAATGACGGTTAAAGACATTCTAATAATAAATTACGAAAAACTAGATTGAGGAAAGTTTAACAAATAGATTAGAAAAAAATCTCAATAGTAGTTTAAAAAAAAGGCAAAATCTTGAAGAAATGATTTTAGGTAAAGAGGCAACATGATTAAGAAAATCTAACTGGGAAAGAGTTTGGTAGAGGAGAACAATTTTAAGTAAATAAAATTGATGAAATGGAATTTTGTTTTTACTTCACTTGTAATTTAAATTATAGAAAACTCTCCTCTGGTAATAGGCAAATAAGCATGCAAATACCGTATAAATTGTTTAAGTCTATCTGTAAAATGTAAAAGTTATCTTTAGCCTGATCAGTCTTTTGAAATGTGCCATACTCCATGAACCATTCAACACAAAAATCACATGCAAAAATGAGGCAATTGTTCAGATAATTGTTAATGAAAATATATTTGCTGCATCTAGATAATTTAATGCAAGATATAAAAGACTGATTTTTTTGGTGGGGGAAAGATTATTTATAGATATTTGACAATGGACATTTGATGTTTATGGACTTTGTAGAGGATTTTTTAAAACATTTTGTTAATAGTTAACAAGTCTCAGAAAACCCATCAGCACTGAATGTGATAAAGCTTGCTGTAACATATGATAAGATCTTTATGTGCAGGTGGAAACATTTCATTATAGTTCCTTGCTATCTCAACTCACAGAGAACAAAACCCACTTGGGCGTGCTCATGGAACCAACCAAATGGAATCAATCAAAAGACTCACATAGCATCTACAAACATCAGAGAATACAAACAAAGAAAGTGCAAGCAAATGCATCTCAAGGGCTCTGTTTGCATAGGTCCGGCCTCTCTAAGATCCAGCCATGCTCAGTGCACTAGTTGGAGAGGCTTTGCTTAATGCACTGCCTAATGGCTCGGCTCTTCATACCCGACACACGCCATTACAGCGCATATGTTATATTGCCTGTGTACAGACTCCAAGCTAGAATTGAAGCAACGATCACACTCCCAACTCAAACAAACTTAAAAATTAATGCTGCGAAGGGGAGAAGAGTATTCTGCCCGTCCATGAGCTAGTATCTGTGCCAAATTAAAGGACTATCAAAGGGGAAATGAAGAAGCATTGTAGGAGATAGAAAAGAGAAAAAGCTCCTTTAGAGTTGAGTACTTTAATGGAGGGAAGAACACTTTCCATACAACAGTGTACTCACAGTCGTGTATGGGAGTCACAGGTGTGCCCTCAATCACTTATTCAATCCCTTGCAAATTGTTGACCTTTACAAAATTGCAGGCAATTCTCTAGTCAAGGTGAAGTATAAAGAGAGCTGTATGAAACGGCCCCTGATTTCAGTGAGTTTGGAGGCTTGTAGGGAAATCAAGACACATGCTTAGTGTTAATAATACAAGGTGAGATCATTACACAAGAATTTTTTAGAGTAGGAAAACATGCTATTTGAGTTTACAGGTGGAAAAATGAAGAATAAATCTTTAACATGATAATGCCCTTTTGCACTATTTGCAATACAGTATTTTGCCCACAAAACAAAACAAAGCAAAAAATCTAAAATTATGCATGTACCATATCTTATGGAATAAATTACGATACGGTTAAGAGACCCGAAAATGTCAATATCTCTAATAAGTATGTGTTTGTTCCTTATAGAAGCACATATTTAGCCAGTATTTCTAATTGTATGGCAGTGATGTGTAAGTACTACCAATTACATCGTAATGCTGGTCGTACGTGTACCATTGTTTGGGTTTTCAGTAAAAGAATGACAACCAGGGGGGAAAATGGATGGTACTAAGCAATATTGTGCTGCCTATTGGGAATTTTGCACGGTGTTCAAAACCTTTCACTGGTTTTCAAATGTAATTACTTTTTTCAATTCCACGGTTCACAAATGCATAAGTACCCAAGTATGTGATTCTATTCAATCCATGTGATTTATAAAAAGTCCTAGTATTACAAGATTCAGGTGGAAACATTCTACCCGATATAACTTGAACAAGCTCTGGAGGTACAAATATACTTAAGAGTCTCAAAAATATTCATTTTCTTTTAAGGGCCTAGTTGAGGCATGGGCTCAGTATATTTGAATATATTATTGCCTTCAGCTCATATCTTCTTACCTTTTTTAAAAATTTTATTGAAGTATAGTTGATTTACAATGTTGTGTTAATTCTTACCTTTTAATTCTTGAAAAAGTCAGATGTGTGTTATTACAGAATAAGATATGGAAAATCTGTGTTAAAGAAAATTCATATATGTTTATCCACTAAAAATTATCTAAGTTTAAACGCATGTACTTAGAATATTAAGTTCCCTTTTCTCTCTAACAATATAAATCTTTCTAAACAATTTTAGTGGAAACTTTAATATGATGTTTATGCACAGTGAAGTTTATTATTAGTTACAAGAATATATTTTTGCATTCATATGACATTCTTTCTTCACAATTTATACTTCTATAGTTATTTTAATTTGAGAGGAAGAATGAAGTAGTATCAACAATCATTAAATCCAGCTACCATACTTTTGCTTAAGTTCAGGAAAGAGAAACCTCTTAGGGCAATAGACAGATTTCCCAAATTATTGTATGTAATTAGTCAAAGATGAGCAGAATTTTTTTTTTTTTTGTCTCACTGTAGAAGACTAGTGAAGCTTTAATTAATTTACTGCCATTGAACTTATAGGAAACTATAAATCTTTAGGAAAGCAAAATCTTGGAAACACTTTCACTAGGATAGATTCTCAGAGACACTAAGCAAGAGAGACAATAACTGAAAAACATATCAGTAGTTTTCCCCTTTGTGCTGGTGTTTTGGATTAGAAGAGAAATAAGACTGCCTATCGCATACTTATTTCTTACCAGATTGACTCTTAGCACTACAAGATAGATGTCATTGATTCCATTTTACAGAAGAGGAAACTGAAGTTTTGAAAGCAAAGTAACAGAATCAGATTCATGCAGAAAAGGTGGAATTTGGATGTAAGGACATTGTGATTATATCTGTCTCAATCACTTACACAAACCCAAAGGACTTTATTAGGGTAATAAAAAATAAGAGGTCATGGGGAAGTGCTGGGCAGAGAACCCCAAGAAGAGAGGATCCAAGAGGATTACATATAAAGTTGAGGCACCTGAAACTGAAGTGTGAACTTTCTCAGAAATGCCAAGACAAGGAGGCATGGAGACCATCTAGGAGAGAGGAGCACGTAGAATAGCACTTGCCTCTACCCCGAGTCCATGAAAAGTCTGGTATTGTAAATACAGAAAGCAGATTATATGCATAAGGGAGGTTTTCTTATCTAGAACAAACAGGAAATGAAGCCATTCCTCTGATAACTTCCTTAGCAGGAAAACAGGTTCAGAGATGAGAAGTAGATTCCATCCCCTGTGCCATCTTTGCCCACTTGGTACTGGTGGTTGGGAGCATGAGTGGAAAAGATTGAAGCTTTCCACTCTAGAACTAGATAAATCCATTTGACCTTTAAAATCTCTTGGGAAGAGATATTCATTAAGAATAAATTGATGATGATGGCTCTCAAATCGTTTTGATATATACAGTATGCAGTTAAATCTATGCATCTGACACCTTTAATAGAGAAGCTGTTTGTGTTGTTGAACTGGGTGATTCTTATGTTGCACCGTTCATGTGTATCTCCAGAGGCGCTTGCAGATATCTGAGCCTCCTTTCCCACGGTTTCAGTACAAAAACCACGGTTGGACTCATGAGCCTGCATTTTAGAAGGGCTTAGGACATTCCATTTCAAGCATGAATTAACAGAATAACAATATTGAGGAACACTGTTTTAATATTTTTCCTCTTAAAATGAGTCAAAATACATACAACAACCAAGAAAACTCAGCAGCTCTCGGTTGACCCCATATCTGCCTCCACCTGCTGACATTTCTTTGTTCTCCTTCAAAGGAAAATGAAAACATTCTTGAAGGATTGTCTTCCCAGGTTGGTCCCTTTTCTCTCATTCCACTCACTGTTAATCAATTCTAGTTTGACTTCTGACTTCACGACTCTATTGAAATCCTCTAGTCAAGCTCACCACAGGGCACTTGTTCATAAATCTTTTGAATCCAATTGACATCTCCTCATGAAACCTCTCAAGGCATGTCATAGTTTTGACAATGTCTCCTTTCAAAAACACTTTTCTCTGTTTGTTTTATGGAAACTATATTCTGCTACTCTCTTATTTCCCCATCAGGTTAAATTTATTCCTTGTCTAATTTTCTCTGTTTATTCCTATCTTTTATCTATAAATGATATTGTTATTTCATATTCTATAACTTCTGAAAATGAACCATCTTTGCAACCACAATGTAAAGGCACAGCTTATTCTTGTAGTTTATATATAAAATAGAATACAGAAATGTATATGATAAAGGGTTTTTTATTAAGTATACTAATGAATACTATGCGCATGTTTACAGTACTTACATAAATGTCATATGTGGTACTAAAGAGTTGCTTATTTATGATTGTTCTTTCTTAAAGGATCACTAATGTTTTGTGGCTATAAACCAAATATTCTACATCCTTTAGACATTTCTTAGTATAATTTTTTAGGCATATTGTTGGCTCTGTGAAGTTTCTAGGGTTTGTAGATGTGTATAAGATCCTTCAAAAAGGAAATATATTGTGATGGAACAAATTTAGGCTATACATTCAGAAAAACCTAACTTTTCTTCATACCTCCTTGAATACCTTGGTATATAAATCTGGAGAAGTAACCTGGGCTCCTTGTATCTGACTATCAGTATTTGGAAGAAGGAGGACATTACAGTTTCCAGTAAGGACATTGTCTAGAACAGAGAGAATGTATGCACAGAAATCATCCAGCTCATGAAATGTCAATAAGCAATCACTGTCATTACCATTCATCACTCATCAGGAATGTTTTAAAAGAAAAGGAAAGGTTAAATAACAATTAGCTAGGTCGCTAGTGGTGGGAACACAATGGGAACAAGACATGAGTCCAACCAGTGATGAAAAAAATACACCACAGTTGCTGGAGCACCCCCAGTCGACCAGGAAGTAATCGTATTTTCACTGGGAGTACTGTAACAATATCTTCTTTTCTGAGTACCTTCTCAATCTGTATGCAATCACTCATTTGCTCTATGGTCTTGGGCAAGAAAACAAACCTCTCTGGGTCTCAGTTTTCTCATAGATGAAATAGAGTTAATAGTCACGTTATGGTTAAGGTTAAATTATTTGATTCACGAAAAGTAGTCAGTCGAGTATCTGGGGAATACTGTGTGCTTAATACATGTTAGCTATCCTTGTTCTTATTATAATTATGGGTTGAGCACTAAGCCATATTCCTTATGTATACTGTCATTAATTCTCACTGACTTTCTATAGAAAAGTAATTTTTTTCCCCATTTCAAGATGAGAAAATTGAGGTGTAAAGAGACCAAGCATTTTACTCAGGGACATATAGCAAAAAAATAACAGAGTTGGGATTTGAAGCTAAGTCTGTATTATTTCCAAGCCTGTGCTAATGAATTCTCAGGGTAACTTGTTATTGTTATAAATGTCAATATTCAGCCCTTTAAATAACTTCTTTAAACTTTTACGATCATGTGTCCTTTTCAGTATTTAAAAATACACATATCTACTCTTGAGGCTTAGGAAATGTAAGTACAACTGTTGCCTCATTTAATCTTCACTTTCACTCACAACCATAACTTATGAACGTGGTGTAGTGATTTCATTTTGTACATGTGGAACTGAAGCTTGGATGAATTAAGTGACTTTCCCACGGTTGGATGATTGTAATTGTAATGAAAATATCAATAAAAGCTACAACTTAGTTCCATATTGTCAAACACTTTACTAAAATTTTCCATACATTAACTCATGTCACGCTTCTAATGAAGTTTGTCAAAGGATGATTCACACTTTACAGAGAAAGGAACAGACAGAATCAAGACTCAGATCTGGATTTGCCTAATTGCAATGCCCTTGCTTTCACAGTTTTGCAAAACGGCTTCCTGCTTATGTCTTTGAGACTCAAAAAGTCCTGTAGCCTAGCCCATAGATGAGCTGATTCTTGCTTGGAAAATTTTAGGGACAGGTATTAACCTTCAACACCCTGCGTCATAAACTAACTTCAGTGTGGTCCCCATAGAAAGTCTGATTTAGAGCACCTCTCCCTGTTAATGGGCCTTCCAAGAAGAGTCAATTTTCTATGGCCTGCCAAGTACTTAAATGAATTAACTTGCTGGATGAACTTATTTTCTAATGTCAAGGTGTCCTGGAGGAAGAAATGAGGTAGAAAATGATAATGCTTAACCCTTGCATAAAAGCTGTCACAGTGACATTAGACCCTATCTTAGAGCAATGGTTTAAAGATTTGGGTTTAGAGATTAAGTAAAATAGTGTCACTTACTGTTCTTTCCATGAAAAACGAAGGTGATAGATAAGTTTTTATGGGAAAGGGAGAGAAATACAAGAAAAGAGAAAAAAATAACTTCTCTATTACATTGAAGCAGAACAGGATGAGTCTTTTTAAACCTGAGAATACCAGCACTGAAATGCTGGTTGCAATCTGAGACATTTAGTAAGACCATTAATTTTATATTTCATGCTTTCTAATTGACTTACTGATTCTATAAATTTGGCTAGGCACCATAAATTTTAAAAATTAAAAATACCGATGGGATTTTATTAGTTAAAATGCTTGGACCATAAGGGCCTCTCTCTAAGTGTTTTCTTTCCTCTTGTACTAAAGTGAAGTAGTTTTTCAGATAAACATCAAAATGGTAAATTGCAGTCTCTTTTTCAGAAACCTTTTCTCTAACTTCTCTGTGTACCCTGCCTCAACTTCTATTAAATCAAGTCCACTTTCTCTAAAGGCATAGTTTGCTAAAAGCACTCAGGGAAGGACCAACTTGTAAAATGAAAGAAACTATTCATTACTTTCAAGTGTAAGTTCGAATAGCATTGAGAAAATGCACTAAATTAGGGGTGAAAAGTCAACATACACACAGCTAACAGCTCGTCTTCATGTTAGCAAAAAGACTTTTATATTCTTTTCTTTGGGGGGGGTAACCAGTATTTCTTTCCCAAGTATAATGAATCATGTGTATCCAAGTAGATTTTAAAATATATTCAAGTAAGACAGTTTTAGAAAATCAGTATAACACATTTTATAGGAACATTGATTGACTTATTATGGGGGGGGTAAGTAAACAAATCAAAAGGCAAAAATGGTAAAGAACTAAAGTGGAACCCAAAACTCATAGAGGTGTCTCTTTTGAAGCAAATTCATTATACACTGTAAATACGTTATAAGGAAACTGCGTGTAAATATCAATTTTGAGAATTTCTTGGAGGAACTGGGAAAGCAGACTTTCTGAGTGTGTTATGAGCCCACAGAACATGTGCATGTGCCCAAATCCTTAGGAGATAGGAAAGGGAAATGTTCCCTTATTCTGCTCCCTTCCAATGCTAGTTCTATCTCATATGTCTCTGGGCTGTGCAATACTCCAAATGTGCATGATTATAGATGCATTTCAGCTGTTTTCTGCATTACAGACATGACAGGTGATGTCATGTACTTGACACACTCCAGTTGCTCTCAGCTCTAGTATAAGCAGAATTCTCTATACTAGCTCTAACTGCAACTTGCCCCTACCTCTCAGAAAAAAATACATCAGAATGAAAATGAGTTGATATTTTGGTAGGGATAACCCTACATTTACTGCAATTATTTTAAAAAGTTAAAAGGAGATGGATTCTTGGTGGAAATAAATTATTTTTGCTACACCAAGTGGTCAAATGTGACTCACTCCTGTGCTGGGCCACCAAAGTTGTAACCAGAGAGCTGATCTAGGGGCTTCAGCAGTATAAAGGCTCTCAGTGTCCCCTCATCCCTGCCCGCAGATGAAAACCTTAACTCTAGACTTGAATCAGGGTTAGTTTTTGAATGATAAGGGGATCTTGGCTTTGAGATACCTACAACTCAGATGTGAGGGTCAAGTTCCCCATAAAATTGGTATAGGGTCAAGTTCCCACAAAGCTGGTATAAAGAGCCATGTGTTAATACTAATTTGTGTTGATCCTTATGGATAAAAGCCAATATTCATAGGTCATAATAAAACATCTTTAAACATGCATTTTTTTCCCTAAGCAAAATTGGACTACAGACATCGTGATACTTAGGAGGACAATATTCCTTCTGGAATGGTCTTCCTGCTCTAGTCAAGCCATGTCCCAAGAAGAGCTGTTTCCTTAAGCCACTCCTTAAAATAAACACAGGCTATGCCAGAGCAGAGACAAGTCACTAGGAAGACAGAGGAATTTAAGGTAGGAAAATGTAGCAAAAGACTCCAAGCCGCAGAAACAACATTTTAAAAAAATTCAATGTCTGATGGAAATGTTCAATTTTATGCTGATTTGTTAATAAGAAAAGATGTAAGGTCAAGGTCTTCAGTAAAGTGATTACTGAATTTCCCAGTGGAATTTATATAGTATTACAGATTATTTCCAAGAAGGTCACAATTTTTGAAAATATTTAAAATATGCTTATTCATGATTTAATATCTTGAAAAGTAATTATTCACATAATATAACTAAGGAAGAAAGTACATCCTAAATTTCAACAAAGAAAGATTTTTGATAAATGAGTAAGATTATTTTAGTCATTGGTACAAAGGGACACGCCTTTAAAATATTTCAGATGTATTATGTTTTGTAAAGAGTCAGCATGCATTTTATTTGCATTAAAATATTTAAACATATGATTATTTTCAGGGACAAATCTTTTACACACTGTTTTGATGGATAGCAACAATTATAGTTTAGCCCTTAAGTTAACTATTATTCACCTGTTCCTTACCCTGGGCTGTTATTCACAGCCTTTAATGACTGAAAATTTGAAGCTTTTTCTCTCCTAGTTCTCAACATTATAGTGAATAAATGGAAATTCCTTCTTTGGTCCACAATTTCCTCCTATTTTATAATCCTGTGGCTATGAAGCTTTCAAGTATAAAAAGGATTTATTTCTTTAGTAGCTAGTGTAATATTTATGGTCATTCATTCACTGTTCAGCTGTGAAAATATTGGATTTAAGATCAATCCAGTTACTAGGCTGGTTTTGATGAAACTAATTAGTATGTTTTGAAAATAATTTATATAAAATATAAAAATGGGCCTTTCGTTGTGTGTCAGTTTTTTGGTTGCTTCATGTTTGTTTTGTTTTGTTTTGATTTATTTTTAAAAGAATGTTTACTTGAGAAGTAAATAATTAATATTTACTTAATTAATAATTAAAGAAATAATTGTTATTCTTTCTGGGCTGCTTTTTCCCTTTCCTTCTTCTTTTTGTTTTTTAATTGGAGTTCAGTTGCTTTACAATGTTGTGTTAGTTTCTACTGTACAGCAAAATGAATCAGCTATATGTATACATATATCCCCTCTTTTTTGGATTTCCTTCCCTTTTAGGTCACCACAGAGCACTGAGTAGAGTTCCCTGTGCTGTACAGCAGGTTCTCATTAGTTGTCTATTTTATACATAGTATCAATAGTGTATATATGTCAATTCCAATCTCCCAATTCACCCCACTCTTACGCCTTCTCCCCTTGGTAACCATAAGTTTGTTCTCTAGATCTGTGACTCTATTTCTGCTTTGCAAATAAGTACATCTTTGAAAGAAATAAGAAAATGTAACATTTAGGGAAGAAATAAATGTTATGGTTCAGGGAAAAGTAGACTATTTGTAATTTAAATTATTCAAAATTATCTTTCCACTGGGATTAGGTTTATTTAAAAAACTATTAACTAGTCCTTTCAAATTGCTTTTATTTGTGGAAGAACTTACAGATAAATTTGTTACCTAGCACATTTCTTCTTTACCAAAAATTATATAATTATATATATATATGTATATACACACACACGAGAATGAGACTAAATATTCTATTAATTTATCAATTAAAAGTAATAGCTATGAAGATTAACATTTCTTTAAAAATTTTTAAATGAAATTTAAAATATTTCTTACTAATCTACACAGGCTAATTTTGCCTGTTCTAACACTGCTTTTAAGATCAATTTTCAACCCTGTTCTTCATTTACATTTGCTCTCTAAGCCACAGGTCCCCAGATGGTATTTCCTTCATGTACATCACTTTAGAGAACTTCCGTGCCCTTTAAATCTGCACACGATATGTATCTAATTCTTACCCATTGATTTCTCTATGAATGAATAACTCAAGACACAGAATATTATTTCAACACTGCATTTATGACTTATTTGTATATAAGACTTGGAGCTCCTCAACCCCAACCCACGTGTTAATCTTTTCTAATTTCACAGTATTAGCACCTAGTAGTTGTTCCATAAGAAGCGTAGTGTTGGTAATAAGGTTCCCTTGAGCTGACAGTGGTATCTACGCAGATATGCGTGTATAGATTTATGAATGGACAAATAAAGGAATGAGTGAAAGTATTTGGATTTAACCAGAGAAGACAAATTTTACACAGAGAACAGAAATAATCTTCTAAAAGTGGTCTTAAAAAAGGTTTAATCTAGTTCACTGTGAAATCTTTTAAACTGAAATCAGATGTCTAGCTCAACAACAGCTTGTCCCCTTGGTTTACTGTTCTTCGAAATGTCAGATCAAATTTCTTAGAAGGCATTTGTTTGTTTGCCATGAGTCAGACCGCTTTTCCTGTGTGCCTGTTGTCAACCATCTTGTTTTGGTGGACAGTTGTCACCCCTTATCTGTGGGGCATGCTTTCCAAGACCCCCAGTGGATGCCTGAAACCAGGGATAGTACCAAACCCTATATATACTATGTTTTTTCCTATACATACATACCTATGGTAAAGTTGAATTTATAAATTAGGCACTGTAAGAGATTCACAACAATAACAAATAATAAAATAGAACAATTATAACAATATACTGTAATAAAAGTTATGTGAATGCAAAATATCTTGTTCTACAAATTTAATGCCTTGTCCATCTTAACTAAGCACTTATCAAGCACTGTGGCCATAACTTTTGCAGTTTAGATGGGACAGCAAAACTAGCACAAATTTTTTTCCTTCTTCACAGTTTCATGGATAGAAGATTAATTCTTACTGTAGATACTAGCAACCTCAACATACTTCTTTTTTTTCCTGTGAAGTCTAGAACTTTCAACTTTTCACTTAAAGGAAGCATTTTACAGCTTCTCTTTGGCATATCCAAATTGCTGGCATCACTACTCTTGCACTCTGGAGCCATTATTAAGTAATAAAATAAGTTCACTTGAACACTAGCACTGCAACATTTGATCCGCTGATTTACCGAGCAACTACTAAGTGACTACGAGGCAGGATGTGCTGGACAAAGTGTTGATTGACATCCTGTACAAAAAGGAGCAGGTCACGCAAGATTTCATCACACTACACAGAATGGCTCACAATTCAAAGTTTATGAATTGTTTATTTCTTGGATTTTCCATTTAATACTTTTGAACTGCAGTTGACCATGGGTAACTGAAACTGCAGAAAGTGATACCATGGTTAAAGGTGGGATGACTATACTTGCTTAATTCCAAGTATCTGAACCTATATTCTCATCTCCATATGTTAACTTAAGTATTAAATGTATTATTGATTTTTGAGAAATAGCTGGCCTGTAGAATGACTCCCATTCTTCAGTTTGATAGAAATAAAACTTTGTTTTCTGCTACAATAAAAAGATCTGACATATTAATGTTATTTTTGGTTAAGTCTCAACCCAATACAAAGAATAACTTGAACCCTGAGCTGGTTCTGTGTAGAGTTATAAAATAAAACATAAATTTTAAAAAGTAAAATGACATTATTTCTTTAAAAAAAATCCCTTTACTTGTTACAGTGATGGAAATAAAGTCACTCAAATACAAAAAAAAAAAGTTTAACAGTCATTAAATAAATAAAACTTTTGAATCTGAAGAAGCCAGGCTCCAATCCAGCATCGCTCTTTTACTATCAGTGTGGCCTCAATCAAGTTACTTGACTTCAGCTCATTAATCTGTAAAATCTTTTGAATAATTCCTCCTCCCAGGATTGTGAAAATCAAGTGGAATAATGCAGCACAATCTCTGTCTGGAGATGGAATAAATGATGAGTATGAAAAATATTTTTATAAGACAGTATTTGACAAAAACCAGAGTTAAAATATAAATGTATTATGGGGAGAGGATAACTTGTTAACAGTCATGAACACAGTAAACTGTATCTATTTAGCATTTTTCCACCTCAGAGCAAAGACCCTGGTGAGGACAGAGGACAGTTGATTTTTGACAGTATCCTTGAGGGTCAGTGACGGGAGGACAAATAGACTCCATGAGTTACTTGATGTTTGGTCCTGTCAGGACACCCCCTCAGTCTCTGGAGCCTGAAAAGGAGACACGTGGTGACAGGTTTCAACAACTTCACCTGCAGGATCATGCAGTGTAGTGAAGGCAGACCCACCTTGACATAGTTATTCCCTTATATAGTCCATTAAAAAGGACCACTCCCAAGGTAAAACTTTGAATGGTAGAGAGAAGGAATCTAAGATTATCATCAAGGTTGAAAAAAAGAGAACAGACATCCTATAGAAGCATCATTGTTACAGAAACGGAACAGACACCCTATAAAAAGCATGTCTTGTCCCACTAAAGACTGACTATCCTCATTACTTAAGGCCAAATCAGATGTTAGTTCAGCAGTGGTGCTAGGGTACCCTTCAAATATTTTTCAAAGGGCTAATATATATTAAAAATACGATAGAGTTTTGTATCTTTATGGCTTCTTTACACTTGGTTTGTTTTGGTTTTTTTTGGTTTTTTTTACTAATGCATATAAGATGCATTACATGAATGATTTGCCACAAGATACTCCACTTCAGATTGATGCTATATTTCAAACGGAGACAATCATAATCACTGACTGTATAAAAGCTCAGAGAACACTTGAAGGAGCACAGAATTGCTTTTCTTTTTTATGAAAAATGTAGTAGGATTGTGGAATATTTTTTGCTAGATCAATGTCAAATCCACACCTCAAGTCACACTAAAAGAACTTCCATTCTAAAACCATAGTTTTCATATCACGCAAGTTTTATGTATTCGATTTACTATATTTTTTCAAGATTGGATCACCACAAATAGGTCTTTTATGGACAAAATTCCTTCAGTGCCCACCGACCACACACACACACAGCCTATGAGATAAAGCCATACTCCTTAGCTAAGAACAGAGTAGCTAACCCAGCTTCATTCTAAATGTGTTTATTCAACTATGTTTACTTCTATTTCTCTACACAAAAAGTCTAGAATACATTGGTCCGTTTACTCATTTTCTCTTGAAAATATGCCTTCCTTTTTTAGAGCCTCTTTTACTTTCCCTCAGGGTGCAACTCATCTGTAATTCCTGCCTTTCTTTCTACCCCTGCTTTCTGTCTCTCACTGCCCCCTTCCTCCTTCCCTTCAGGCATCAGTCACTTATTTTTTGATGAAATGTTTCATACATTAAAAAGTAAACAAAGTAGTAGAACTTGCACATTACTCATCACAAATTTTAAGAACTATAATGTTACAAATATCTCAGAAATCCTTTGTTTATCCCTCCCTGATGGTATTTCTCTCCGTCTTTGCCTCTCACCCACCCCAGAGGTCACTACTATTCTGAATTTATTTTCCACCATGAAGAAAAGACCCAGCCCTGTGCTTGGGCTGGTGTAGTGTACACTGGAAGGCATCGTCCAAGGTCTTGCCATGAATAACGTGTTGCAGTTGCTGGGATTACACTGTGTGGAGAACCTTCGGCTATGAGTCCCTTCATGGCATTGCTGGTCCTCATGTGGCCACCTTGTTTGGGTCATTAGAGTGTGACGGGTATTAAGAGCTGGCCATTTCAACCTCATGGGGAATAACTTTGGAGGATCATTCTGCCTCCGGATTTCTTTGTGAGAATGACCGAGCTGGTTGGTAAATCGGCTTCCCAGATTAACTTCGCTGTAGTCCCAATTACTTCTGGTTGGACTGAGGCTCTTCATTGCAGTGTTGAATAAAAGTACCAAGGAGAGGCATTATGTTTCACTCCTTTTATTTCATCCTTCAGTACGATAATTGTGAATGTTTATTGGAAGACTTTGGAGCAGTGCCATCCACTAATCACGTGTTGTTATCGATCACTTGAAATATGGACACTGCAAACTGATGTGTATCACCAAGTATACTAGAAGTAAAAGAGTATGAAAAAGAATGCAGAATATCTCATTAGAGATCTTTTTTTGACAATTTGTTGAAATAATAATATTTTGTATTTGGATTGAGTAAAATATATTATCATATTAATTTCATCTGTTTCTCTTTTTAAGTTTTTTTAATATGGCTACTAGAAAGTTTAATATTGAAGAAATTCTTATTTGCTGAATATCTTTTTACGTGAATGGGTATGGAGGTCTTATAAAATTCTTTCTTTTTGCATCTGTGATATAATCTTTTATCTTCTTGGATTAATCAGTTAATGAGGTGAGTTACATTGATAGATTTTTCTAAGGGTCAGTCTTCCTTACTCTTGAGTGATTCAAGCCAACATAATCATATATATTTTTTAACTATAATACAGGATTGGTCCATTAATATTTTACTTAGGTCTAATGACTGTTAACTGATGTTACTGGTGTGTAATTTTTCCTTCTGGTTCTGTCCTTGTCAGGTGTTGATGTGAAGGTAACACTAGACCAATAAAATGAGAAGTGAGTCTGATGAATTTCAAGGGTAGGTTTTTTGCTCAAGATAACATTTTTTAAATGATCTTAGAAACATTAATATTTTTCAATTTTACTTGTATTAATTTTGGTAATCACAAATTTTGTATTTATTATTTATTTTCTTCTACATCCTTTGAGTGACTCTTGTCCTTTTGAGAATTTCTTAATCTAAAATTAGCTAATATCCTATGTTAAACCATAATGGAAAAGAATAGATAAAAAAGAATGTGTATATATATATATATATATATATATATATATATATATATATATATATATGTATAACTGAATCACTTTGTTTTACAGCAGTAATTAACACAATATTGTAAATCAACTATACTTCAATAAAAAGTAAAATAAAATAAAATTAGCTAATTCTTTTCTAGTATACTCCTTTTTGCTAGAAATTTTCTCCTCATTAATACCTTATATGAATATCAATTAAACTAAACTTTTCAATATTTTGTTTTTGTTCAATTGTATTTTCTAATATGTTGTCAGATCTTCATTGTTCATTATTCTGTGTATTTAAAAATCCAACTATATAAGATATCTTTAGTAAACTTTTTATTACTTGTAATAATATTATTATGGTTAGAGAATGTGGTAAATATTTCTACTATATACCTAAACAATACAATTTTCACAAATGTTCCCTGGCCTCATAGGTGTTGTCTTAATATTTTAGTCAAATATTCTTTTTTAACTCCCAGAATTAGTCATTACCATATTTATTATTATCTTATTAAGTCAGTGTCTAGAATTGTCTCAAATTTTTTATTGGTAAAGTGTTTTGATTCCAATATCTGTTTTTTAACTTACTTAATATTGTGTATATGCAGTAATGGAAAAATCTACTATATTAATTTTTAATAGTAATTCTGATTTTTTTCCACTGATTTTTGCTCATGGTGGATTTTTTCTCCTCGTGTGTTAGCTAAAAGCCTTTTACTAGAGAGATATCTGTGTTAGTTTATGTTGGGTTCCCATGTGTTACGTATTTTTATGCTAATTGCTCTGCTTGACATTTCCTGGACTACTCAGATACTACAAACGCCAAGTCCAAAGTCAAGCCTGGGGAAATATATTTTTGAGAAGTGTATTTTATTTCATATCATCTCTTGTGCCTAGAGAAGGAAAGACATATTCCTTGCTTTGTCCCTGTTCAGCTGGCAGGACTTTTTTAGAAATGCTAGTGACCACTTCACTCTCCCTCCTTTGTGGGTTAAAGACCTTTTCTCTATTTCTCATTCCAAAAACCTTTGAATGTTTAAATATCCTGAGAATAGCCAAACAGAGACCCATCTTAACACTCCTTTCACAGTTTCCTTTTCATTTTTGTCCCTTAGGGATTTTCCTCATTTTTTGTGTCAGCTCAGTTAATCCTTTAAAGGATCATTTATTAAAGTTTACCCAGCATTTTTTAGATGTTTTATTATGGTATATAGTCTGTCTTTTTGCAAGAACCTTACTTTGTTGATTCTCGTTCCATTTACTCTTCTTACTATCTTTAAAAATCAGAGCCATGACACATGTTTTCTCTAAAGATTTCCAAAACGGCTCCCAGGTTGATTAATTTTATGTGTCGCCTTGACTAGGCCAACGGTACCCAGATATTTGGTCAATTACGTCTGGATGTCACTGTGAAGAAATTTTAAGGTGAGCTTAACATTTAAATCATTAGACTTTGAGAAAACAGATTATCTTCCATGATGTGGGTCTTCATGCAAACGCTTGAAGATCTTAAGAAAAACACTGATGTTCCCCAGAAAACAAGCAGATTCTGCCAGCAGACTGCCTTGGATTCAAACTGTTAACATGTCTTCCTCTCTGGGTCTCCAGGCTCATGGCCTACCCCGAAGATTTTGGACTTGCCCGCCCCACAATCATGTAAGTCAATTGTTTAAAATCAATCAATCTCTCTCTCTCAGGATGTGTGTGTGTGTGTACAAAAAAATATTGCATTGGCCAATAAGTTCGTTCGGGTTTTTCCCTTACATCTTACAGAAAAACCCAAACGAAATTTGTGGCCAACGAACTTTGTGGCCTATACACACACACACACACACACACACACACACACACACACACACACATATATATATATGTATGTGTATATATATATATATATATATATATATATATATATATATATATATCCCTGACTGATACAGCTCTACCCTAAATTCAGCTTTCCTTTCTCAAATTCATAAAATCATAGAATGAATGTGGAAAGTACCCATGCCTTCATAATTCTGCTGTTTTAACAGTATTTTTATCTCTCAGCACACTTCCTCAGGTCATAAAATTCCAGAATTGATGGTTGAATCAAATGTTCAGGGTAGTTATTTTAATTCTACCTCCCTGAATTTGAAACACTGTTTCTATATTTTCCAGTCTGCTTCATCTCTCACTTTTGCTGACTTTTTCCATTCTCATTGGCATATGTATTTTCAACTAGATGTTTCTTATTAAATTTTTAAAAAGGACATCAATTGTCAAGCAACGGGGTGCTTAACCCAGTTGTATCTGATATGCTTAACACCAGATCGAATTTTTCGTGTACAAAAATGTGGTAAAACAATCAAATCTAATTTGCATAAATCTTAGAAAAACTACTGAAAAAGCATAGCATAACAATGGTATTAATAATATAGAAAGAAAAACATTCTATTTTCAAATATGTGCCAATAAATCATTGGTTTTTTTAACAGCAGTTTTCTGCATCCATTTTACTTTCTTTTGTTCAAAAATGCTCTTATTTGTGTTTAAGGGCAATTGCATTTATATATTTGGGATAACTGTTAATGAATATAGCATCTAATACAGGTTTAGGTGTCCTTTTAGTGTCTGATTTTGTATGATTATGATAATGTGTAAATGTTATTTTAATTTATTTTTTAGGTGTAACTCTATTTTCCTTGTCAAAATCTATATTATAAGCCACAAAATGTTGACGCTATTTTTTTCACTGTTTCAGGATGTGTGCAGTTTGACAGTTTTCACTTAAACTATATGAGTAGCATAGAAACAGTCATTCAAAAAAGGAAGTTTTGTGACTTCCCTGGTGGTCCAGTGGTAAAGAATCTGCCTTACAATGCAGGGGACGCGGGTTCGATCCCTGGTCTGGGAACTAAGATCCTACATGCCACGGGGCAACTAAGCCCATGTGCCACAACTACTGAGCTCGCGCGCCTCAGCTAGAGCTCATGCACCACAACTACAGAGCCCACGTGCCCTGGAACCTGTGTGCCACGACTAGAGAGAGAAAACCCGCATGTCACTAGAGAAAACCCTGCACACCACAACGAAGATCTCACATGCCACAACTAAGACCTGACGCAGCCAAAAATAAATAAAATAAATAAATCTTTAAAAAAAAAGAAAGAAAAAGGAAGTTTTTGTTAATAATTTAACTTTATTTCTTGTGCTTCCATGTAAAACTTAAATTCTCAGCAGTGATTCTTACGTGCCAAATGGTATTTTTAAAGCTTGTGTATGGGCTACCATTAACAAGCTATAATGGTTAAATTTTTTCACGAATTCATAACTGGGGGTTAAAGATTTCAAATTAAATTAGTCATAATTTGAAAGTAATTAAAAATTGTATCCATTTCCAGCTGGAGATACAAAGGTTTTCTCATCTTTCAATGCTGGTTTCTTAAAGAAAATGGTAAGTGCTAGAACAGCTTTGGTTAAATATCTTTTGTAAAATCTGGCAATTGTTTAGATAAACCAAGTTCTTTCCCTGGCAAAAGTCAAACTCCATTTAGACTGTTTAAGTAACTGAAGTGCAGAGATAAATGTAGAAAGACCCCCAAACAAGCTAGTCGTGTCTTTAAAATGAAGAGAGAAGAAATCCCACTCACTTATTTGTAAAACATTCAAATATCCAGAAAATTACTTTTTTTCCAACTGCTCTTTTTATGTTACATAAGAAAGAATTTTAACTTCTGTTCCAAGAGTTACCCAATACCTAGTGACGCCCCTCCATCAGTTGCACAAAGATTGAAAAAAGAAAGGGAAAAAACCCACCCTGAGTCAGTCGTTTTCTGCCTTCTTGAAGAACCTAAGGACTGAAAGTCATGGGCGTTCATGTCAGTGAAACGTTGATGTAGAATAGTCCTTCTCAATCCATATGGTTTAATCCTTTTTTTTTTTTTTTTTTTGTGAATCTGCCAAATACACCAGAGTGTTGCCTTGTAACCCAGAGAAGGGGAAAAGTACCTCATATTTGAAAACCAATAAGAGAACAGTGGGGAGCTCTGTTTTCTCTCACTGTTCCTTTGTAACCTGATGAGGTCTAAGAATTTGTCAAGTTTTCACTGACTATACGCAGCCCATAATAGTCCCTCCTTCTTTTCCTTGAAGGGATTTGGTGAATCCTAAAGTTTTATTTTAAAATATAATTTGGAGATAGCATGTCATGGTTATTAACTCAAACTTATCTATAGGCATTTGTCCTGGGACCTCATTATAAGAGTTTGCTACATGTGAAATTTAACATTACAGACACCTTCTTAAGATTGTGTAGAATCATAAGATGTTAGAGCAGAAAGGGACCATGGTGAATTATTTAATTCAACTCCTAAAATTCACATGAGGAAACAGATTCCAAGAGGTCGAGTTAGGGCTGAGATAGGTTTTGAAGGAGTCCAGGCTAGCCAGCAAAAGAGCTGGGGTAACACAAGACAGGCCTTCAAGAAACAACCATTGAATGAACGAATGAACGACTGTATGAATGGAACTTAATGCCCCTGATTTAGAGTCTACTGCTCTTGTGCATTGGTTTGCTCTGTTTTCAATATCTCATGTTGCCTTCTACAGAGATCATTTCCACTTACACCTTCATTCTTCAGCAGAATATGATTATTAAGTAATATTGAATTAAAATCTACAACTTGGTTATAGTCACAAATTAAGCTTCTAAAGTATTTTTAAAGTATTGCTTTTTAATATTTTCAATATTTAACAGCTCATTGCTAGTGTCTGTTAGAAATATAGATATCTTTGGTGGAGATAATGGTTTTGGTAATCCAAATGACCATTTTTAAAGCCCTTTCTTAAAATGTCAAAAATTTTACCACTGTTTCTAATGAGATCATGTAGAAGGGAAATTAATATTTATATGCATTTTTGAAATTTTATATCACTTATATACATATTCCAAATATCACATCTACAGTCCATTAAAAAAAAAACAAGCAGGAAGAGATATTTTATTTTGGAAGAGGGAAGGCCTATATTTAAACACAGCATAGAACTGTTACTGTTTGTGGAGCTTTCTCTTCAAACAAACATTGATTTCTTATCTCTCAACATTTTCAAGTCTTATTTTAAAGGGTTTTGCCTATTAAACTTCAGATAAAATGCAGTTAAGTGTACTACTCCCATTAGTACACCATTAATACTATTCCAACTAGTTTTAAAATTACTAGTCATGCTAATATCATCATTTATTGAGATCTTCTCACAGGCAGGCACTGGTCAAAGTGTTTTACATGTAATAACATATTTAATCATCACAGACACCCTAGGAAGCAAGTATTATTTTTCTTCTTTTTTTTTGTAATAGCTCTTTATTGAAGTATAATTGCTTCACACTAGTGTGTTAGTTTCTGTTGCACAACAAAGTGAATCAGCCATGTGCCTACACATGTCCCGATATCCCCTCTCTCTTGAGCCTCCCTCCCATCCTCCCTATCCCACCCCTCTAGGTCATCTCAAAGTACCGAGCCTATCTCCCTGTGCTATGCTGCTGCTTCCCACCAGCCAACTATTTTACATTCGGCAGTGTAAAATATGCTACTCTCACTTCGCCCCAGCTTCGCCCTCCCACCCCCATGTCCTCAAGTCTATTTTGTATGTCTACCTTTTTATTCCTGCCCTGTAACTAGGTTTGTCAGCACAACTTTTTTTTTTTTTAGATTCCATATATATGTGTTAGCAAACGGTATTTGTTTTTCTCTTTCTGACTTACTTCACTCTGTATGACAGACTCAAAGTCCATCCACCTCACTACAAATAATTTAATTTCATTTCTTTTTTATGGCTGAGTAATATTCCATTGTATATATGTGAATCAGGCTCCTGGACTTCAAACTATACCACAAAGCTACAGTAATCAAGACAGTATGGTACTGGCACAAAAACAGAAATATAGGTCAATGGTACAGGATAAAATGCCCAGAGGTAAACCCACGCATATATGGGCACCTAATTTACAACAAAGGAGGCAAATATTATTTTTATCTCAACTCTCCTGATGAAGAAATTCGAGGCCCAGAGAGATTAAGTAATTATGGCAAATGTCACACAGCTGCTAAGCAGAAGAGATATAAAGTTCAAACCCTGGCAATCTGGTGCTCTCTTGTCATTGTACTGATATTAGTTACAGTTTGATCAGCAAAGTAGAATCACTATGAGTGATACAGGATAAAGAACACATTAAAATAATTAGCCCTTATCATATTGTGGCAGCTGGTTAAACAGTCTATGTATGGTTGTGGCTTTTGCAACTAGCATTGGACCTGAAGTTGGCAGGACCAAGATCAGGAAGGGAAGTAAAGGAGAGCACAGAAAAAATGGAGCCCATGTCTGTCTCTGTGACTTCAGTCCTGAAGATGTGGATGACCCACAGAATAAGTTGGTGTCCTTCACAAGAAGATATAGGCACAAGCTTATTCCAGGATTTGGAAGATTGAAGGAGGATATTAGGGTTCTCAAGAGCAATAGAATCAATAGGATAGAAATAGATATAGTTAAGAGGAGATTTATTATAGGAATTGACTCTTGGGATTACGGAGGCAGAGAAGTGTCCATGTCTGTAAGCTGGAGAACCAGGGAAGCCAGGGGTATAATTCAATGTTAGTCTGAAGGCTTAAGAACTAGGGAAGTCAATGGTATAAGTCCCAGTCCAAGTTCAAAGGCTTAAGAATGAGGGTGGGGAGGTAATGGTATAAATCCTGTTCAAGTCTGATGGCCTGAGAACCAAGAAAGCCAACGTCTGCAGGCAGGAGAAGATGGATGTCCCAACTCAAGCAAAAGGAACAATTTCTCCCTTCCTCTGTCTTTTTGTTCTATTTGAGCCCTCAATGAACTGGACGAGGTCCCCCTGCATTGCTGAGGGTGATCTTCTTTACTCAGTCTATCAATTCAAATGTTAGTCTCTTCCAGAAACATTCTCACAGGCACACCAAGAAATAATGTTTTACCAGTTGTCTGGGCCTCCCTTAGCAAGTTAGCAACAGTCAAGTTCACACTAAAAATTAACCATCACCGAGGAGGCCCGGCTGCTTCTCCACACCAACCAGGTGAGCCACAGGGCAGAACAAGTACATGAGCTACAGCAGCTGCAGGACCTGAAGCAACCCCAGAGCTTGATAAGGTCTTGGTTCTATCACAGGCAAGGGCATTCTGGGAAATGTAGTTCTCAATTACTCAAGTTGACAAAGTACAACATGTCCACTGTACTAAACTTCTTATAACTAAGCAAGACATGGAAATATCAGTAACTGTGTTTAACTTCACATGAATGGAAGCACCAAATCCTTTTATGACAGCAGTTCATTTAACATAGGTGTGATCAGGAGAGACTATATTGCCCATGAAAGAAGATGAACTGGATAAAAAAACTGTGAGCCAGAATCAAGAAAAATTACTGAAAAGATAGGAAAATTTAGAAAAAGAAGATTTTGTTTTGTTGATTCCATAATGCGTCTGAAGTTGATTCTATTAACAGGAAAATATTTTTCAAATTTTGTTAGTGAGAGTTATGTGAATATCTATCAATTATGCAGAATTGGACACTTGCCAATTATTTTCTGAAATGAAATGTAGATGTTACATAGAGTATTCCATTTAGACCAATATGGCAGATAAGTACCCAGCAAAACCTTCTGGCTGAATCTGTTTAAAGTGTTGTATAAAAGTGTAAGAGTGACCTGGTAAAAATTTGACAGATATTCAGATAAAAAAAATAATTCAAAGAGGAACCAAGAAATATGAGAAAAGCCATGAGTCAGGCAGAAACACAAGAATCAAGTTACCATGGGTGAGATCTAGCAGAAACTAATCCTCAATTATGAAATGATTTGGAATTAACAAAAATAAAATATTGACATTTGAATATTTAGCATGTTTAAATCAATTAGCAAAGAGATTAAAAGTGTAAGTCTTGGTCATTTGTTATTCTTCAAGATAAATTTAGAAGAGGGCTCATAAATACTTCTAGAAATGAAAAATGTAATAACTATAATTATATACAAATTGGAACAGTTTAAGAGCAGATAAATACTGCTAGATAAAAGTTTAGTGAATTGGAAAAGAGAACATAAGAAATTATCCAAAAAATGATAGGAAGTCAAATAGGTGGAAATTATGAAAAGTTATGAGACTAAAGATGAAATGTTGGACTTCCCTGGTGGTCCAGTGGTTAAGACTCCGTGCTTCTACTGCAGGGGCACAGGTTCCTTCCCTGGTCAGGAAAGTTCCACATGCCGTGAGGTGCAGCCAAAAAAATAAAAAATGTTTAATTTTTTAAAAAAAGATAAAATGTAAAGAATTAAAACATTCTTCTAGACAAATAACAGGGGATGACCACTGTCAATATTTAAAGAGAAATTGACTAAATGTTTTATATAACTAATGAAAGATTCCAACCCACCAACTATTAGTTTTTCCAGAGAAACAACTTAAGACTTTGTTAATTTCATTTATTTATTTATTTATTTTAAATTTCATTTTCTGATATTCTCTCTCTTTTTTTAAAATTTATTTATTTATTTTTGGCTGCGTTGGGTCTTTGTTGCTGTTCATGGTCTTTCTCTAGTTGCAGAGAGCAGAGGCTACTCTTCATTGTGGTGTGTGGGTTTCTCATTTCAGTGGCTTCTCTTGTTGCGGAGCACAGGGCTCTAGGCGCACTGGCTTCAGTAGTTGTGGCCCGTGGACTCAGTAATTGTGGCTTGTGGGTCCTAGAGTGCAGGCTCAGTAGTTGTGGCACACGGGCTTAATTGCTCCGCGGCATGTGAGATCCTCCCAGACCAGGGCTTGAACCCGTGTCCCCTGCATTGGCAGGCGGATTCTTAACCACTGCACCACCAAGGAATTCCCTGATATTTTCTTAATTATCTCCTCTCATCCACATTCCAATAACATTTCAAAGCAATCTTTCATCACCTCCTCCGTCCTCTGTAGCTCACTCTGTAGTTTTATTCCCAAAATTTAATGATCCATTTAAGATGCAGACCTTCTGAACCTTCTAAAGGATTTCTGTCTCTGAGTAAGTGCTAAGTCCTTATCTGACCTTCAAAATCCTACACAATCTAGCCTTAGCCTGTTGTCATCTCTTTGACCCCATCCCTTCAATCACTGTCTTCCCTGCTTTCCTTTTTTTTCATGTTACTCCAGCCATCTCACTGCTTTCTGAGTTCTCCAGGCAATTCCTGCCTCAGGGCCTTTGCCCTCACTGTTTTCTTTGCCTGGAACCCACTTCCCCTCCATATATACATGTAACCTTCCTCACTTCCTTCAGATTTCCTTCATAGCACTAATTAATAACTAACATTATATATTTGTTTACTTGTTAAAAGCTCATCTTCCATCATGTCTAATTGCCTCTTCCCATAAATGGAGGATTTCTTGTTTTATTCAATATTGTACTCCTAATGTCTGGGCAATTCTTGGCAAATATTATTCACTCCTATAAATATTTAATGAATAAATGAATGAACAAATAAAGAAATGAAAGTAATAGGTCTCAAAGGTTTTCAAACTGGAAACATTCCACTAATGGATTTCTCAAAATTGTAGACAACCATTTTCTCCAGTTGCAATAAGCAAGGGGAGTGCAGAGGTGAGTTAATGGTGTTGCTTTAGTTTTTAAAAAGACCTTTAAAGAAGGCAATGGTAAAAATACAGGATGACACTTTTGCATTATCTTGAAGTCTACCATCTGCTTTGAACAATTTCTACATGACAGTAATTATGTTTTCAAAATATCTCATAAATTAAAATTGTGAAAAAACATTTCTGCCTGTCTCTCACTGAAACTTTAAGGTAATTCTTCTTTTTCTACTTAATGAGCTCACTGCATCTGTATATTACTGTTGAACCTCATATTTGCTTGACTATAGAATTCAAAGATATTGATTTTGGACTGTATGATAGTTAAATCCCTAGTTACTTCAGAGTCTACTTACGTACCTTCATGATATCCACCTTTGGAGAAAAGAGATCAATAGGGCATTCCTGTCTGTGATCCTCAGAGTTGAACTTCTGCCATTTTCCCCAAAGGACACACATATCTGGAACTCATTTCCTCTTCATTACAACAAAGCTAAGGTCCTTGGCCTTCGGGGAACTACTCAATATTAATTTGTTTAGTTAAGCTTTTACCTAATTGATGAGGTGGAAAGAGTAATTGAATTGGTAGGAAATCTCAATACATATTCATATTGCTATACTTCTGAACATATTCATACATTTCCATCAGTTTCATTTTATTACTTAAATTTAACAATGATAACTACTCACAGTTTCCTTAAAATCTGCTGTGAATTTATTTCTCATTTCTGAAATTGTATTTTTCAAATATCCTATGCAGATTTTACAAGGTAGAGCTAGGTTATTAAGATTTATGCTGTGATATGCATTTAAATATAACATGGGGTATTTTATTCATTTAACCACAGTAAAAAAAAATTGATGGGACAAGATTGTTCTATAAAATAATAGCCATGATGCCCTGAAAACATAGTATGACTATAATACTTCAGTATATTTAAAAATACAGGAAAATAAATAAATAAATAAATAAATACAGGGCTTCCCTGGTGGCGCAGTGGTTGGGAATCTGCCTGCCAATGCAGGGGACACGGGTTCGAGCCCTGGTCTGGGAGGATCCCACATGCTGCGGAGCGACTGGGCCCTTGGGCCACAATTACTGAGCCTGCGCATCTGGAGCCTGTGCTCCGCAGCAAGAGGGGCCGCGATGGTGAGAGGCCCGCGCAACGCGATGAGGAGTGGCCCCCACTTGCCGCAACTGGAGAAAGCCCTCGCACAGAAACGAAGACCCAACATAGCCATAAATAAATAAATTAATTAAATAAATAAATAAATAAATAAAAATTAAAAAAAAATAAAAAAAATACAATAGGAACCAAAGTGATATTTATTTCAGTATAAAGAAAATAAACATGCGGTCAAGCATGATTTCATTAAAAATATATAGAGAACAAGCGTTTGGATACCAAGGGGGTTGGGATGAATTGGGAGATTGGGATTGACATATATACACTATTGATACTATGTATAAAATAGATAACTAATGAGACCTACTATATAGCACAGGGAACTCTACTCAGTGCTCTGTGGTGACCTAAATGGGAAGGAAATCCAAAAAGAGGGGATATATGTATACATATAGCTGATTCACTTTGCTGTACAGTAGAAACTAACACAATATTGTAAAGCAACTATACTCCAATAAAAATTTTTAAAAAATAAAAAATTACTTATTAGATGTACAGTTGTTGTAAAGCTAGTAAACTCCAATATAAATTTTTAAAAATAAAAAAAAATATTTATTAGATGTATAGGGAGGTCAGTTGGTTTATTACTTACCTGTTAAGTGAATAGAATTGGAAAAAATGGAATATATTAAATTTGTAGATTTCACAGAGTTGAATGTATTTGATTAGGTTACTAAATTAGGTTATTGAAATATACAATTTTAATAAACACTTCAAAGTAAATTTTTATGTGTTTTAAACATTTGAATTAATACTCAGGGTGAAGCTTTCAATTTATGTGGTACAATGATGCTTTGTGTATAATGACATTCCCCCAAACCTTTTGTTTGTTATCCACAAATGTCTAAAGAGTTATGCCACTTTCCTGGCTAAGTAAAATCCAAGAAAAGAAGAGGCTGGAATTCTCACAGAAATGATTCCCCATATGATGTCAACATACTTTGCTGATGTCATGGAATTTCATTCAACCTATTGAATCATCATCTCCCAATTATGTTTTCCTCTATTTTATAGTTAACATAGGAAAATAATAAAGGTATATTTCTTTGACTTAATATGAATATCAAAAGAACTATCTTGCAATAGAGTCATATTAAATCCAGTTGAAGTAAAAACTAATGATTTCCTGCTAAGCTGTTAAAAAAAAATGCCCTGACATACATGCAATGTCTACATAATATTATTTTATTTTGCCAACTCTTGACAGAAAAATTATGCCCAGAATTTTGGAAATCTTGCCTGGGGTTCACATGTCCCTAATAAATAATGACAGAGAATTGGGCAAACCTAGTGGTATACATGACTGAATAATATTTACTTAAACCAGAACATTTATGTGTCCCTTTTTTCCCCAAGCTGAATAACTCACAACACAATGGGCACTGACCCGTTCTCACAGGAGCCCTGAGTCTGCCATCTGTGTGCAGCTGAAAGTGGCCGAGTCTTCCTTTGTTGTGCCTATATGATGTTATGCAGTAGTTAATAACGGAGAATTCAGGTTGAAAAGAAGGACGAATCCCTCTGATGTCATTCTCTTTATTGTGTCTGGAGAACTGTGCTCCACCACCCACCAGGCTTTCCCTGACTGACCCATGTTTACCTTCTGTCGGTGCCACTTCCCACTGGGTTATTGATGTGCTTCTTTGCCCAGGAGGCCAGCGCTCTCAAAGTCCTTTGTTAAGCTGACACCAGGGCACACACAGGCTTTTGTTGTACTGTTTGGAGGGGGATGCTGATTAGCACAGTTAAACTCTTCTTAGAGAAGCGAGAGAGACAGACAGACGTCTTATTACACATTCTCTTTATTCAGATGATACCTGAAAGCTGATGCTGTTCCGAGGGAAGGCAAAGGTCAATTCTTCCCTATGATCAGGAGCCCTTTTTATATATTATAATATGAGACTGGTGACTTAAGATGGCTCCCAAAGTAAAAACAACCCTGCCTTGATTAAACAACAGCAAATGAAAATTTACATTATTCATTGTGTTTCCTGTCTTACATAATGATAAATATTGCTCTTAGTTTTGTTTAGATTGAATGGGCATTTATCCAGTCATCCTTTTTTGTTTCTCATAGGAAAAAAAAACAAAGTGGAAATTGATTACATATTTTAGAAAAATTTAGATAGCATTGCTGACTACATGAAAATGTCCTTTGGCATTTTCTCTATTTTATGCCCCCCACGAAAAAAGACAGATTTAAAGAAAACAAGGATATCTTCAAAATGGAGTTCCCAGTTATTTTTTTAAATTCTATGTAAAAGTCTTTATCATAATAGGCTAATATTTAACTAGATATATGAATATTATGCATTGCAATGCAGATATGAACACAAAGCAGAAAATATTCATGAGATTTGGAGTTACACAAAATATGGTAGAATGAACACTACCGTTTGTAAAAATCTGAATATGAGACTGTTTTCTGACTAAATATCGATGTGTTCTTTATCTTTTGAGTGTTCAGTTTTCTTATTTGTAAAATGGTTTAGCTATATCACTTCTAATGCCCTGTTTAACCCATGCAACACAATGCAACAAAGACAAGATTTATAATATAATTCAGGGAGTAAAAGTTAAAATTAACTTCATATTAAAAATTGAGGGATGCTTAATCATTTCCCTTGTTATTGATACTCCAGTTTTCAGAAAGTTTATTATAGGTCAACCATAAATCTACCTGTTTGGGGTCATGTAGAGCCTGTATGATCTTTGCATTTTGCTCATAAAATTGAAGCCAGAAAAAGAGGGTAGAAAAGGAAACTTCAAGTAATACTCAAAATCTTTCAAACTAAACACAAGGCAACAAAATGAAGTGCTTCTATTTCCATTATTTGCGTTGTTTGGTTGAAATAAATTGTTTTCTTTAATTGATCTCAGACCATTCCCTTGATTGTCCAATTTATTTTCTTGTGAAGTGATGGCCTTCCTTTTGCGTAGATGGAAATGGAAGTAATTTTGTCATCTTCGTTAATTTTGAAGGGTTATTACTGGTACCACCTCACAACTGCTAAATTTTATTGTATCACTGATAATATATTACTATGTTTAAAAATCACTACGGAAGGACAAGTACGCTATCCATAGTGTAGTCAAAACTGCCTTATCAGTGTAGTAATGTGTACTTAATTATGATTGATAATAAGATCTTAGAAATAATTCATTTCTTGTTCATTCAATAAATTATATCATTTTAACAGATTAGACTAGAATGAACAAAACTATTCCCCATAAATAATTCTCATTTTTAAAGAAATGTTTTCCATTTTACCAAGAATTTGTTTCTAGACAAATAAAGCAAATCTAAACTTTTAGAATAATTAATAAGTGCCAATAAATATGTCCTCAAAAATCATTGTCCTAAAAAATACTTTCAACATTTACAATCATAAACATTGGAAATTTACACACACACAGATCAAAACCTTATGACTAATCCATCTATCAGAATATATACATGGATTTTTTACAGAAATGTTTAACAGTTTTGTTGTAGCATTGGTATATATTTCCTAAAACACAAGAAAAGTCACTTTCAAGAGAATTAAATAACCTGAGCTTTGGAATACTAAGCAAAAGTGATTTCCAGATGAGCTTTGGCAAAGAAAAAAAAAAAAAAAAAAAAAAAAATATATATATATATATATATATATACATAGATAGAGAGAGAGAGAGAGAGAGAGAGAGATCTGTCTTGCTGTTTTCCAAAAGGACAAGATTCATTTGCAAACAAGATGATACAGGATGTTATGTCAGCCAGGCTTCAAATTCATATGGCCGTGCCCTATGGGTGTTCATCTTATTACATTTCAGCATAAATGAATATCTTTTTGGTGTAGAAGCAAAAAGAGAGATCCAATACCACAACGTTCTAAAAGAGAGATATTTTAAATGTGGCCATAATGGAAGATATGACTAATCCAGAGCATTTCCATTTGAAAGAGAAATGACTAATAATTGATTGGCCTGAATCCAAAGTCACAGTGGGGTTCAAAAAACTGGTAAGTGGCCTCATAAAAATAGAAGCTGTATCAACCAATTGAATTGAATTATATATGAAGGTGATGATGGAACTAAACTGCCTGTAATTGGAGTCCAATTACTCAGTTGGTCTCTCATAAAATTAATTCATCTGAAAGTTTGCCATTGTCCTGTGCTCCAGGTCTGCGGCTGGTTTAATTAGTTAACACTGAGGAATCCTGAAACAGTAAATTATTTTGTCTTTATTTCCAATTACTGGTTAACGAAAATTGTGTATTAAATATTAACATCTGCTTCCAGCACAAATAGGAAAGAGCAGAATGAAGACATTTTTTGATTTCCACCTAAAAGAGGCTGAAGCATAGGAGAGCAAACAAGTATATCAGATTCATGTAAGAGAAATTTGAACTTTAAGCTATTGAATATGCTGCCTTTGCACATACTATCCATAGGCAGTGATTTCATAAATATACACTTAGGCCTCTCATGGTGTACACATGTAAAAATTAAGTTTAATATCAATGGGAAAAATTATGGGCAGATGACATTTCTGAAGAAATCCTCTTCAGGGCTTTAAATTACTTTGAGCAATATTTGATAATGCTTTAGCAGAGTTTTAAAATGATATTGGCTGACTCCTGAGGTTTGATAAAGTAATCTATATTAGATTTTTTACAATTATCTGAATTGCATATTAAGTTAATCACTGAGCAGTGGAAAACAATTGAAAATATTGATCTAATGGCTTAAATACTCATGCCTAATTAGTGTTCTTTGTAATACAACAAAATGAAATATATTGCCAATTGGGCTGAAAGCACTGACACCATTCCAAAGCTGTCCCCTACTGATATCATGTCCCCTATTGATATCAGATATAGCTCATTAATATTTAATAGTCTTCATCATACTGTGATTTAATTTAGAAAGAATCACAATTCACAACATTTTATTTTTTAATTCCATGTCCAATAACTAATTCAAAATGGAACGTAAATGGGAATATATAATAATAAAAGAGTCGATTTGATTTATCTATGAGAGGTATCACAAGAAGAGAATTAGTATGATCAGACCAAAAATAAAATAATCTCTTTAAAAGCCAAAATGGAGTATACATTACAGTTCTCTACAAATATACCACCAATTTTGTAGGAAAATGAATAATTAGCTTGCATAAATTTTTTTTAAAAATTTTACATATTTTCCCTCTAAGAATATAGAAGTCCTTATGGCAAGGTAAGGTTGTGATTAATTATAACACTATCAATTTTAAGACATAATTTTAAGTGTTAAATCAGACATGAATAGTTTTTGTCCAGCTTTCTTCAGTAGATGTGTCTCTTCAGATCTGTAACATTTACAATTAATAATTCTCTCACTACATCCTGCAATTAATGTAAGAATTGTTACTTTTTCTATATTTCTTCCAAAAATAACACCACAAGCAACAATTACCATTTAAAACCCTTAAATTCAATCCAAAATGTCAAAATAAAATTAAACTTTTACAAGAAAACTGAAGTCAATCCTTTTAAAAGAAAGTGCCGGGGGAGATCTTCAAGATGGCAGAGGACTTAGACGTGGAGATCACCTTCCTCCCCACAAATACATCAGAAATACATCTACACGGGGAACTGCTCCTACAGAACACCTACTGAATGCTGGCAGAAGACCTCAGACCTCCCAAAAGGCAAGAAACTCCCCACGTACCTGGGTAGGGCAAAAGAAAAAAGAAAAAACAAAGACAAAAGAATAAGGATGGGACCTGCACCAGTGGGAGGGAGCGGTGAAGGAGGAAAGGTTTCCACACACTAGGAAGGCCCTTCGCAGGCGGAGACTGCGGGTGGCGGAGGGGGGAAGCTTCGGAGCCACGGAGGAGAGCGCAGCCACAGGGGTGCGGAGGGCAAAGCGGAGAGATTCCCGCACAGAGGCTCGGCGCCGACCAGCACTCACCAGCCCGAGAGGCTGGTCTGCTCACCCGCCAGGGCGGGCAGGGGCTGGGAGCTGAGGCTCGGGCTTCGGTCGGATAGCAGGGAGAGGACTGGGGTTGGCGGCGTGAACACAGCCTGAAGGGGCTAGTGCGCCACGGCTAGCCGGGAGGGAGTCCGGGAAAAAGTCTGGAACTGCCGAAGAGGCAAGAGACCATTGTTTCAGGGTGCGCGAGGAGAGGGGATTCAGAGCACCGCCTAAACAAGCTCCAGAGACAGGCGTGAGCCGCGGCTATCAGCACGCACCCCAGAGATGGGCATGGGACGTTACGGCTGTTGCTGCTGCCACCAGGAAGCCTGTGTGCGAGCACCGGTCACTCTCCACACCGCCCCTCACGGGAGCCTGTGCAGCCCGCCACTGCCAGGGTCCCGTGATCCAGGGGCAACTTCCCCAGGAGAACGCACGGCGCGCCTCAGGCTGCTGCAGCGTCACGCCGGCCTCTGCCGCTGCAGGATCGCCCCTTATCCACACTCCTCCCTCCCCGTGGCCTGAGTGAGCCAGAGCCCCCAAATCAGCTGCTACTTTAACCCCCTCCTGTCTGGGCGGGAAAGAGACACCCTCAGGTGACCTACATGCAGAGGCGGGTCCAAATCCAAAGCTGAACTCCAGGAGCTGTGCAAACAAAGAAGAGAAAGAGAAATTTCTCCCAGCAGCCTCAGGAGCAGCGGATTAAATCTCCTCAATCACCTTTTTGTACCCTGCATCTGTAGAATATCTGAATAGACAACAAATCATGCCAAAATTGAGGTGGTGGACCTTGGGAGCAACTGTAAACTTGGGGTTTGCTTTCTGCATCTAATTTGTTTCTGGTTTTAAGTTTATCTTAGTATTTAGAGTTTATTATCATTCGTAGATTTCTTTATTGATTTGGTTGCTCTCTTCCTCATTGTTTTATTTATATATATAGGGTTTTTTTTCCTTTTCCTCTTTTCGTGAGTGCACATGTATATGCTTCTTTGTGTGATTTTGCCTGTATAGCTTTGCTTTTACCATATGTCCTAAGGTTCTGTCTGTCCGTTTTTATTATTTTTTTTAAGTATAGTTTTCAGCAATTGTTGTCATTGGTGGATTTGTTTTTTGGTTTGGTTGCTCTCTTCTTTCTTTCTTTCTTTTTCTCTTTTTTTCTATTACTTTTGAATTTTTTAAAATTTTAATAACTATTTTTTATTTTAATTATTTTATTATTTCTTTCTTTCTTTTTTTCTCTTTTCTTCTGAGCCATGTGGCTGACAAGGTCTTGGTGCTCCAGCTGGGTGTCAAGCGTGTGCCACTGAGGTGGGAGAGCCGAGTTTAGGACATTGGTCAACCAGAGACCTTACAGCTCCATGTAATATCAAATGCCAAAATGTCTCCCAGAGATCTCCATCTCAATGCTAAGATCCAGCTCCACTCAACGACCAGCAATCTACACTGCTGGACACCCTATGCCAAAAAACAAGCAAGACAGAAACACAACCCCACCCATTAGCAGAGAGGCTGCCTAAAATCATAATAAGGTCACAAACACCCCAAAACACACCACCGGATGCAGTCCTGCCCACCAAAAAGACAAGATCCAGCCTCATCCACCAGAACACAGGCACTAGTCCCATCCCCCAGGAAGCCTACACAACCCACTGAACCAACCTTACCCACTGGGGGCAGACACCAAAAACAACGGGAGCTACGAACCTGCAGCCTGTGAAACAGAAACCCCAAGCACAGTAAGCTAAGCAAAATGAGAAGACAGAGAAACACACAGCAGATGAAGGAGCAAGGTAAAAACCCACAGACCAAACAAATGAACAGGAAATAGGAAGTCTACCTGAAAAAGAATTCAAAGTAATAGTAGTAAAGATGATCCAAAATCTTGGAAATAGAATGGAGAAAATACAAGAAACGTTTAACAAGGAGCTAGAAGAACTAAAAAGAAAACAAACAATGATGAACAACACAATAAATGAAATTAAAAATTCTCTAGAAGGAATCAATAGCAGAATAACTGAGACAGAAGAACGGATAAGTGACCTGGAAGATAAAATAGTGGAAATAACTATTACAGAGTAGAATAAAGAAAAAAGAATGAAAAGAATTGAGAACAGTCTCACGAGACCCCTGGGACAACATTAAACACACCAACATTCGAATTATAGGCGTCCCAGAAGAAGAAGAGAAAAAGAAAGTACTGAGAAAATATTAGAAAAGATTATAGCTGAAAACTTCCCTAATATGGGAAAGGAAAGAGTCAATAAAGTCCAGGAAGCGCAGAGAGTCCCATACAGGATAAATCCAAGGAGAAACACGCCAAGACACATATTAATCAAACTATCAAAAATTAAATACAAAGAAAAGACATTAAAAGCAGCAAGGGAAAAACAACAAATAACAAACAAGGGAATCCCCATAAGGTTAACAGCTGATCTTTCAGCAGAAACTATGCAAGCCAGAAGGGAGTGACAGGACATATGTAAAGTGGTGAAAGGAAAAAACCTACAACCAAGATTATTTTACCCAGCAAGGATTCGATGGAGAAAATAAAACTTCACAGATAAGCAAAAGCTAAGAGCATCCAGCACCACCAAACTAGCTTTACAACAAATGCTAAAGGAAGTTCTCCAGGCAGGAAACACAAGAGAAGCAAAAGACCTACAATAACAAACCCAAAACAATTAAGAAAATGGTAATAGGAACATACATATCAATAACTACCTTAAATGTAAATGGATTAAATGCTGCAATCAAAAGACATAGACTGGATGAATGGATACAAAAACAAGACCCATACATATGCTGTCTACAAGATACCCACTTCAGACCTAGTGACACATACAGACTGAAAGTTAGAGGATGGAAGAAGATATTCCATGCAAAAGGAAATCAAAAGAAAGCTGGAGTAACAATTCTCATATCAGACAAAATACACTTTAAAATAAAGACAACTACAAGACACAAAGAAGGACACTACATAATGATCAAGGGATCAATCCAAGAAAACGATATAACAATTGTAAATATTTATGTATCCAACATAGGAACACCTCAATACATAAGGCAAATACTAACAGCCATAATAGGGAAAGTTAACAGTAACACAAACAATGTAGAGGACTTTAACACCCCACTTTCACCAAAGGACAGATCATCCAAAATGAAAATAAATAAGGAAACACAAGCTTTAAATGATACATTAAATAAGAAGGACTTCATTGATATTTATAGGCTATTCCATCCAAAAACAACAGAATACACTTTCTTCTCAAGTGCTCATGGATCATTCTCCAGGATAGATCATATCTTGGGTCACAAATAAAGCCTTGGTAAATTTAAGAAAACTGAAATCGTATCAAGTATCTTTTCCAACCACAAAGCTGTGAGACTAGATATCAGTTACAGGAAAATATCTGTAAAAAATACAAATATACGGAGGCTAAACAGTACACTACTTAATAACCAAGAGATCACTGGAGAAATCAAAGAGGAAATCAAAAAATACCTAGAAACAAATAACAATGAAAACACGATGACCCAAAAACTATGGGATGCAGCAAAAGCAGTTGTAAGGGGGTAGTTTATAGCAATACAATCCTACCTCAAGAAACAAGAAACATCCCAAATAAATAACCTAACCTTACACCTAAAGCAATTAGAGAAAGAACAACAAAAAAACCCCAAAGTTAGCAGAAGGAAAGAAATCATAAAGATCAGATCAGAAAAAAATGAAAAAGAAATGAAGGAAACAATAGCAAAGATCAATAAAACTAAAAGCTGGTTCTTTGAGAAGATAAACAAAATTGATAAACCATTAGCCAGATTCATCAAGAAAAAAAAGGAGGAGACTCAAATCAATAGAATTAGAAATGAAAGAGGAGAAGTAACAACTGACACTGTAGAAATACAAAGGATCATGAGAGATCACTACAAGCAGCTATATGCCAATAAAATGGACAACCTGGAAGAAATGGACAAATTCTTAGAAAAACACAATGTTCCAAGACTGAACCAGGAAGAAATAGAAAATATAAACAGACCAATCACAAGCACTGAAATTGAAACTGTGATTAAAATTTTTCCAACTAACAAAAGCCCAGGACCAGATGGCTTCACATGTGAATTCTGTCAAACATTTAGAGAAGAGTTAACACCTATCCTTCTCAAACTCTTCCAAAATATAGCAGAGGGAGGAACACTCTCAAACTCATTCTATGAGGCCACCATCACCCTGATACCAAAACCAGACAAAGATGTCACAACGAAAGAAAACTACAGAGCAATATCACTGATGAACATACATGCAAATATCCTCAACAAAATACTAGCAAACAGAATCCAACAGCACATTAAAAGGATCATACACCATGATCAAGTGGGGTTTATCCCAGGAATGCAAGAATTCTTCAATATACACAAATCGATCTATGTGATAAACCAAATTAACAAATTGAGGGAGAAAAACCATATGACCATCTCAATAGATGCTGAAAAAGCTTTTGACAAAATTTAACACCCATTTATGATAAAAACCTTCCAGAAGTAGGCATAGAGGGAACTTACCTCAACATAATAAAGGCCATATATGACAAACCCACAGCCAACATCATTCTCAATGGTGAAAAACTGAAAGCATTTCCACTAAGATCAGGAACAGGACAAAGTTGTCCACTCTCACCACTGTTATTCAACATAGTTTTGGAAGTTTTAGCGACAGCAATCAGAGAATAAAAAGAAATAAAAGGAATCCAAATCAGAAAAGAAGAAGTAAAGCTGTCACTCTTTGCAGATGACATTATACTGTACACAGAGAATGCTAAAGAGGTTACCAGAAAACTACTAGAGCTAATCAACGAATTTGGTAAAGTAGCAGGATACAAAATTAATGCACTGAAATCTCTTGCATTTCTATACACTAATGATAAAAAATCTGAAAGAGAAATTAAGAAAACACTTCCATTTACCATTGCAACAAAAAGAATAAAATACCTAGGAATAAACCTACCTAAGGAGACAAAAGATCTGTATGCAGGAAATTTTAAGACACTGATGAAAGAAGTTAAAGATGATAAAAACAGATGGAGAGATATACCATGTTCTTGGATTGGAAGAACCAACATTGTGAAAATGACTACACTACCCGAAGCAATCTACAGATTCAATGCGATCCCTATCAAACTACCAATTGCATTTTTCACAGAACTAGAACAAAAAATTTCACAATTTGTATGGAAACACAAAAGACCCTGATTAGCCAAAGCAATCTTGAGAAAGAAAAACGGAGCTGGAGGAATCCGCCTCCAGACTTCAGACCATACTACAAAGCTACAGTAATCAAGACAATATGGTACTGGCACAAAAACAGACATATAGATCAATGGAACAGGATAGAAAGCCCAGAGATAAACCCACGCACATATGGTCACTTTATTTTTGATAAAGGAGGCAAGAATATACAATGGAGAAAAGACAGCCTCTTCAGTAAGTGGTGCTGGGAAAACTGGACAGCTACATGTAAAGGAATGAAATTAGAACACTCTCTAACACCGTACAAAAAATAAACTCAAAATGGCTTAAAGACCTAAATGTAAGGCCAGACACTATAAAACTCTTAGAGGAAAACATAGGCAGGACACTCTTTGACATAAATCACAGCAAGATCCTTTTTGACCCACCTCCTAGAGAAATGGAAATAAAAACAAAAATAAGAAAATGGGACCTAATGAAACTTAAAAGCTCTTGCACAGCAAAGGAAACCATTAACAAGATGAAAAGACAACCCTCAGAATGGGAGAAAATATTTGCAAAGGAAGCAACTGACAAAGGATTAACCTCCAAAATTTACAAGCAGCACATGCTGCTCAATATCAAGAAAACAAAGAACCCAATCCAAAAATGGGCAGAAGACCTAAATAGACATGTTTCCAAAGAAGATATACAGATTGCCAACAAATGCATGAAAGAATGCTCAACATCACTAATCATTAGAGAAATGCAAATCAAAGCTACAATGAGGCATCACCTCACACCAGTCAGAATGGCCATCATCAAAAAATCTACAAACAATAAATGCTGGAGAGGGTGTGGAGAAAAGGGAACCCTCTTGCACTGTTGGTGGGAATGTAAATTGATGCAGCCACTATGGAGAACAGTATGGGGTTTCCTTAAAAAACTAAAGGTAGAACTACCATACGACCCAGCAATCCCACTACTGGGCATATACCCTGAGAAAACCATAATTCAAAAAGAGACAGGTACCACAATGTTCACTGCAGCACTATTTACAATAGCCAGGACATGGAAGCAACCTAAGTGTCCATCGACAGATGAATGGATAAAGAAGATGTGGCACATATATACAATGGAATATTACTCAGCCATATAAAGAAATGAAATTGAGGTATTTGTAGTGAGGCGGATGGACCTAGAGTCTGTCATACAGAGTGAAGTAAGTCAGAAAGAGAAAAATAAATACCATATGATAACACATATATACGGAATCTAAAAAAAAATGGTTCTGAAGAACCTAGGGGAACAACAGGAATAAAGACACAGATGTAGAGAATGGACTTGGGGACATGGGGACAGGGAAGGGTAAGCTGAGACGAAGTGAGAGAGTGGCATGGACTTATATATACTACCAAATATAAAATAGATCGCTAGTGGGAAGCAGCCGCATAGCACAGGGAGATCAGCTCGGTGCTCTGTGACCATCTAGAAGGGTGGAATAGGGAGGGTGGGAGGGAGACGCAAGAGGGAGGGGAAATGAGGATGTACATATATGTATAGCTGGTTCACTTTGTTACAAAGCAGAAACTAACACACCATTGTAAAGCAATAATACTCCAATAAAGATGTTAAAAAAAAAAAAGTGCCTTAGCAAGAGAAGCAAGATACAAAATGATCCTGGAAATAGTGCTTCTCTTTGCAGGATTTCACTGAAGCTTTAAAAAGGAAATGCTTTATTTAACGTACGAGTAATTATAAGTCAATTTATCTTGGTTTCACCAACTTGATAGAATGTTGGCAAATGTTTTATATAGTTAGATTGTTTTCTTTTATTCTATGCTATTTCAGCTTACATCTGTATATTCTGAGAGAATCCAGATTCGCCAAATACTATTAACCTGATTAACATCTATATTTAGCCACATCTATGATTATTCGCATCCGTTTTGGGAAAACCTTGCAGCAAATGTCTTTGTCAAACAAATCTGCTTCCCAGACCAAGGAGAGCAGAGATTCTTTCATTTCAGTTTTTAAAAAGATATTTGCCAAAATATTTGTTTATAATACACCCATAGGTAAGAAAAAACTAGAAGGAGCCTTAAATTTTTCTTCCTGTGTAAGATTTTTAGGAAACTTTTCACACCAGGTGGTTGCCTAGTGTTACTAAGGGGTGGAAAGTAATATTGAAGTGTTCCCCATGGAGCCCAGGGGCAGGATATCGGCTCCGAGACGCCACTGAGCAGCCTAGGCAGGAAATGTGAGTGCTCATGCAGGCTCTTTTGTTAGGGCTCTGAGTGCTCTCTATTAAAAGAAGTAAACACACCCTATGCAAAAAGTGGAGATTTTCTCACTTTACACAACGCTTTTAAGAGGAAATAACCCGTAATGAGAACGATGAGTCTCTGGTCTGCTACTTTCCCAGTAGCTTTTCTCGAGGCAATAGCTTGCTATGATGACCGTATGCACTCAGCTGAAATAAACACAGAAGGTGTTATTATTTTTCTAACTTATTATAATAAATTATGAGAAAGAGAACTTTCCTCTCTATCTTAAGGCACCTGTTATCTTGTTTCTGAGATTATTTAAATAATTGCCTTACACCTCATTTTGCATAGTCAGACTCTAAAGAGGAACTACTCTTTCTTTTTGCTGTATCTACCAGATCTATCAGATTGCTTGGTCACTGGGCACGCACACACACACACACACACATGCACACGTGTGTACACCCATGAAGAGGCTGGCCACCAAGGAAGAAAAATTTGTCTTAGAAGAGGGCAACTTTCTCCAGATAAGGGCTGTAACACGCTCAAAGTTTTCGTAAGTCCCCTAGAGTCCTAACTTTACTACAAGGATGTACAAAATGTTCCTGAGAATGACCTAAAGGCACATATAAATGTGCCTTTATGATGACAATTTGAATTGTTTACTATTTAAGTGTTAGAAAGAATCATCTCCTCCATCTCTATTGAATTTTCAGAAGGTATGGTGGCTCTGGCAATGCAGAGGGTATTAGGAAGTGCAACCTCGATCAAGAAAAGCAAGTAGCAGCAGCGTGGAAGCCCCTAAATGCTGCCAGAGTTCCAAAAATCACTCAGGAATTTTGAGTGCTTTGATTGCTTTTTTTTTCCTCATGAGGAGAAAGTAGCTTTCTCCCCCCTAGTCTTAAGTTATCCTACAGAGAAAGATGGAAAAAGATGCCGGTCCTGTTCTGACAGGCCTTCGCTTCTGAACAGTAGGATTCTTTTTCACATCAAACCCCAAGTAGCATAAGACTTGCACATCCTGGGGTAGCAAATCTGCAGAATCTGGACTTGAGAAAGTCAGAACTGGAAACAGAACTGCTGGAATGGCGATGCCGGCTTGCTCAGCTCTCGAAATAAATTCTCGAGGTTCTGCAGGAATAAATCTGCAAATTGATTGTCTTTCTTTGCAGGCACATGGTCATAGCCCAGAGGCCTCCCCACCGGCAGCCCAAGGACATCATCTTCCTACTTCACTTTTGAAACGTGTATGCATGTTTTCTTTTTAATGAAAAAAATAGTAAACCGAGTCTGCAAAAGGTACCAATTTGACATGAAAATTTATTAAATGAAAATGTAAGTCAGGAAATTTCAGTGAAAAAAGTGTTTAATTTTTTCTGCTATGTTTCTGACATTTGGAGGTACTTTTCATTTTATTCAGTTGGAAACGTATAGCCAGGAAAAACAGTGTATTATTTCTCGGTAACTTGTACTTGAAATTGGTGTAACAAACACCAGATAGTCTTGGGTAATTAGGGTAAAGGTCTAGGTAATGAACGTCATCATCAGGGGAATCAGGTGTATCCAAAAACCCTCATTCACTTGTAGATTCATTTCTTCACTAACAAAAGTTTCCAGCGCCCATTACCACCGAACAGGCGGTATACTCCATGCAGCCCCTATATTACAGAGAACCGTGAAACGATTACACATCATTTGTCAGTGTTTAAATTCATATGTGTGTCCCAGAAATATTGATGGACCACCTATCATGTGGGTGCAGTTCTAGTACCTTACCATAATATCAATCAACAATCCAAAACAAGCAGCAATTCCTGCCCTGGTGGAGTTTGCACCCCTCTATAAGCAGGATTGCCATTGACAGCAGTCCCCTGCCTCTGTTGATGGACCCACTGTTTCCTTGGCATCTCTGACCTGTGCACACACAGCCTAGAAACACTTTTGAGCCCTCGGGTCCATGTCCGCCCACATCTTCACATTCCAGGCCTCCACTTCATGATCCGTATCATCCGCCCATAAGCTCTCATGCTCACTCAGATGTTTGTTGAAACCTCTTTGTTAACCACAAGGTCCCCTCTCTTTTCCTTGGCTGTATGATTCCTCACTTCATATTTTTTTTAATAAGGTCTAGGGAAGGAAAAGAAACAAACACTCAAGCTAAGCTAAGGATCTTGCACGGGGCATCTGCTCTATACCATGTGAACTAGAACAATTTGACACAGACTGAAGAACTGTGGTATTTTCGCATCTGACTGCATGGGTTCAGTTGAGTTATAATTACAAAAAGAAAGATCACTTTCCTCTATTTTTCCCAGATACTCCACGTGGCAGAAAGACGCAAGAGTGATCTCCAATAATTCCCGCCCCAAGCGTTCAGGCTTTTGTGACATCCCCTCTTCTGGATTGCAGGTGGGCCCTGTGGTTTGCTTATAATAGAACTTGGCAAAAGGTGATGGCTTATCACCCCCTTGATGAGGTGCGTTATATGGAACGTACGTATGGTACGTTACATGGAAACAGTGAAGAGAGGCTCCTTCCAAGAATCCATCCTCTTAGACTGCAGACTTTGGACTAGCATGAACGATTCCTTTGTTGACCTCATGATCAAACTGCTGTGATGTGACTGCCCGTGGAGAGTCCCTCAGGGGTAAGGCGCTCTGAGCAGGCAGCCTACATGGGCTGAGGGCCTCAGCCTTACAGCTGCCACGTGGAACTGAATTCTGATAAAAGACCCAGAGTTTGGAAGAGGACCCTCGTGCTAGACGAGAACGTGGGCTGGCAATAGCTTGACTGCAGTCTTGGGAGACACCAAGCAGAGTGCCCAGCTAAGTCACGTCCAGCTGATACACAGAAACTATGAAATAATAAGCAGGTGCTGTTTTAAGTCACTAGCTTTCTAGGAAATTATTTCACACCAATAGAAAACGATACAGCCCATCATAACTGCTTTCGCAATTTTTTTCACAAAACCCAACAGAAAATGCTCTGTTACCTTGGGGCCTGAGGTGTCTGGGTTTCAGGGCCACACCTCTCCTTCCTGATCAGGAGCTCATTTGCATTTTACATCCTCTTCTCTAGTAGAGATTTGACAGTTGTCATATGCATTTTCCAACTAAAAGCTCAAGCTTACTGAAATAGTAGACGGTCTATTAAATACCACCAAAACATATTTTAAACATACAGGGAAATTTTGTCATCATTATGCTGGATAGATTCTCTACGCTCACACGAGTGCTTTTGCTTTTTACATTAATCACTGCCTGAAATGATACATGTTACTTATTAATTATCATCTGTTAGAAATTTAGGTCCATCAAGGCAGGGTTTCATCTGTCATGTTCACTACTGTCTCCCAGTGCAACAAACAGTGACAGGCACACAACCAATACTGAATACACGATGATTGATTGTGCCTAATAATAATTTCTGAGTGGAAATTAACTGAAGCCTCGAAAGCCACAGGAAGAGAGCGGGTTAGAAAGCAAGTGATCCACTCAACAAGTTTGCTGTCTTGAGACTGAGACATGTAAAGTTAACTTTCAGGACTGCCTACATCCCAGGAGGAAATGAGAAGAGAAATGGCAAGGACAGAAAAACTGAAAGACAGAGAAAGTCAGAGACCAGAGCCATGCGTCTAGAGCTCACCAGGAATTCTCCTCCCATTGACCTTCCAGACTGACCTTCCTGCCCACAGCAGCCTCAATGTCAGCTCAATAATAAAAGAAGCCCCACCCACAAGATCAGCAGGGACAGTGAAATTGCAGGAAGAGGTAGTATTTTTGCCTGTGAGGCTGACATAGATACCATGAGAAAACCCAAAAGAGAGAGCAAATTTCTCAACAGTCAGGTAATAAACAATGCTGTCTCTTTACACTAAATCCTTCCACGTTTTTTCTTAGAACATCCTGAGTGTGTCTCTCTTCCTTGCACCCAGAAAACTTTTCTAAAACACTAGGCTTCCTGTGAATGGCTCACTTCTTAAGCCCATTCGTGTATTTCCCTGCAAATGGAAGGCAGAAAATGTCTAGAAATTCAGAAATGTCTCGAAATCTAAGATAAGCAGGGGCCAATATAATAGGAAGAGAAGCAAGGTCTTTGTATTATTGGTGCTTTGCTTCCCTGCCAGTTACATCTACCATGTGCGGGCATAAAACATGTGCCGCCAGCAGAAGACTGACATATTCCCGTTGGAGTAGTGGGAAGCTTGCCCTCTCTCCACCCGTGACCCTCAGAAAACTGCCGAGAATGTCTGTCCCGGGCTTTCTGGGAGAAAATTGAGGCTAAGTGTGGATCTCTCTGGAGACAAGACGGTGATGGTCATAATTTTTCTCGCATTGTATGTGATCGCATACCATTTGTGCTCTTTAAAATTACATACAGTGGAAAAGCTTTTAGTTACACAGTCCTCTGTAGGAAAATGCAGACAAGACAGATGATAAATGTGCAGATAACCAAATAGCGGGAACCTGTTTCTTGTCCTTATCCTCATTGGAAATCATAACGTTTCGAGCTGCCTGAAACTACCAATTTTCACTTTCCATCCAGTCACCTCAAAACTTGGGTTTCGCAATAATTTGAAAATTTAATCCCATGTGTAATATTTCCATCAGCAAAGAGATTAAACAGTGACTATAATTCTGTGCTTTTGTGAGCTCTCACTAACACTGCTCATGGAACACACCTAAATAAGCCCCTGAATATTTATTTCAGTTAATTATTTGAGCTGGAGTTACAGTTTAAATTCAGTGGGGTTCAAGCTAGGAAAGAATTTTTATTGTCAATTTCAAGTGAGTCTAATGCCATTTACAGCAACATGGACGGACCTAGAGATTGTCATACTGAGTGAAGTAAATCAAACAGGAAAAGACAAATATCATATGATATTGCTTATATGTGGAATCTAAAAAAGTGGTACATATGAACTTACTTTCAAGACAGAAATAGAGTTACAGATGTAGAAAACAAGCATGGTTACAAGGGGAAGTGGATGGAGAGATAAACTGGGAGATTGGGATTGACATATACACACTACTATATATAAAATAGATAACCAATAAAAACCCACTGTATAGCACAGGGAACTCTGTTCAATACTCTGTAATGGCCTATATGGGAAAAGAATCTAAAGAGTGGGTATTTGTATATGCATAACTGATTCACTTTGTTGTACACCTGAAACTAACACAACATTGTAAATCACCTATACTCCAATAAAAATTAATTTAAAAAAATTTCAAGCGAGTCATATATCCTTGATTTATCAGTATTTCCACAAGGTGTTATTTACTTTATACACATATACTCAGAGTTTTTTAGCTCTATACATAATCCTTCTCTCTTCTTTTACTTTCTCTATGGTGCTAACGAAAGAATGAGTGTCCATACTTGACATTCATGTTCTCTAATCCTATTGAAATTAGACCCATGTGACTATTCTCCTTTGGTAGTTAATAAAAAATCTCTACATGAGGTTATAGGGAGAATGTCAAGGCATAACATCCTACACGCTTCCATGCACATTTCTTTTCATGATATTGTGGTTCCTCAGAGACCCCTGTCTTGAATGGCATGATGACACGTTCCTTTTGGCGAGTCACAGTATTGTGTAGCATTGGTGAAGAAAGAAAGAACAGGGAGGACAAAGAATAACATGAACTAGGCAATGAGTTGCTCAAGATGAAAATCTGGAGTAATCTTTCTTTAAGTATTTCAGTCACCTAGCTGCCATATCTAATGTATTCTAAGAGTTAAGACTCTAACACCCAAATTTTCTTGAACTATCGACTTTTGGTCTTCTCTACTTACTCGATTTGCCATCATGGTATTTTATGCATACTACTGAAGTTTCTAACAGGCCTCCTGTCTTTCCCCTTATCTCCATACAATCCGCCATTTATTTTCAATAATAGCATTATTTTACCATCTAATTTGAACCATAGAATACTGCCCTCATAGCCCTGTTGTAAAAATGAGATGGGATATCACAAGACAATGCTTTGTAAAAAAATGGTATTATATAAATATTTTTGTACTTTATTCTCAGAAGAAATCAATTTTATTTCACCGAAGCCTCAGGCAAAATTTCTCAGACTACATTTTGAATGTGTTTGCACTTACTGAAATCTTCAATGTTATCCAAATCATTTTCATCATGTACAATAAAAACAAGAGAATGGATTTAAGTTACTTTACTTTAAAAAAATGTTGTCAAAGAGCAGGAATTCTACTCTATGGATAATATAATATGGTTTTACAGATTTTATCTGTGTTCAGATATTTGGGATAGTATTAATTCCATGATAAAGTAAAAGCAAACTAATGGTACCAACATAATTAAATCTGATTTTTAAGGAAGAATGACACACTCTTTCATAAGAACACACTGGACTTCTGAAGTATGAAATTCCTCTTATACCAAAGATTTCTGAATGCTGTGCATCATTGAATTTGTCAGACAATACAGCTTTATAGAAGCTCTTGTTTGTAAATCAACCCTCTCCTTTTATGTTTATGAAAATGTCTTGATAATATACTAAGTTTTGATGATGTATTAAACGTTGTCTCAAATGTCTGTATTTCTCACAGCATCAAGCACCATGTAATACAAAAAATGCAGTTCCTTAAATTCTGTTTTTGATTGGATGATGGCATCTCTTTTTTTTTCCTCTAAATACAGTCAGCTTTTTAAAAATTATTGTTTCTTTGTCTTCTTTTATCCCTTTGATAATTTTGAATTTACTTATATTATATTCTTCTTGCTATTATTTTTTTATCTCCACTTATGGGAATGCAAAATATTCAGTTACATCTTATAATTAAACCTCTTGAGTATCCTTCTTCCTGCAACTTCATTTTCTTTCCAGGGGCGGTGGGGGGGGGGGTATTCTCCCCCAAGGAATATTGTGTACCATTTGCCCTATATTGTCAAGGTATCTAAATAGAAGGTTTTTTTGTTGTTTTGCTTGTTTCTTTTTGCCTGCGTTGACAAAGGATTTCTCTGCTCATGTTGATTTCTTGGTTTACGGTCGCAGACATGTATAAAGCATCAATAGAATCACTGAGCATGGCTGAAACAGGGCTTGGTTTTCATTGTTTGTAGTTGACTGTTTACTGTTATTGTTCTTCTTTTCTCGAACCATGACCCTAGGCAGAAAGTGAGCATCTTTGCAGCTTTTCTATGCTGATGGGCAGAACTTTTCTAAACACAGAAATTCTTGCATATTTCAGGCTTTGGAAAAGGATCCCTACCATGAGGCATCTGAAGACATATTTTCCAGGTCTTCACTCCCACTGGCCAATCTATGGTGGCATCAATTCTAGTTTATTAATCTAACTTTAAGTTCCATACTTGTTTCCAAGAAGGACTATAATTTTTTCTTTTAACTTTACAAGTATATTTTTAATGCATTATTTCCATGGGTTTTTAGTTGGGCAGAAGGGGAAGCAGTCAATGCTAGTTTAGATGAACATATAGAGATGCCTCTCTCCAGGTTTTATAAAAATTTGTATTGTGATTTTAAAATAAAGAAATACATTTTCCAAGTTATTAGTAGGAATACAATATACAGAGGTAGAAAAAAATTGCTCCAATGAATAGCAGGCTTTTTCAGAGTTTCAATGATTGTAAGGCTAAAAAAACCAATTTTTATGATTATAAAAATTATCTCATGTCACAAAATTTTTGGCTGAATAATTTTTTACATTAGATCTCTTTGGTGTGGTCCTAGTATATTATTTCTCATTACAATCTAATCTTCTATGCTTTGCAACAGAGTTCTGATGAAATAATACAGAATCTGACACAAAGCTTTATTGTATGTTTCATAGACTTACAAGTGTCTTGGGAAGTATATAATGTTAAATAATATTTAAGATATTTGCATAAAACTTCCTAATGCTTTTTTATTTAGAAGATACTAGTCTGCAGAAAGAACATGAATAAATGAATACATATATAAATACATAAATTTATTAAATAAATTTATATATATATTCAGTACTTGGATATTAAAATAATACATCATTTAAAACCATATTTATAAAATGCTTAAAATAGAAATCTTATCTCTAAACTGGTACAATACTGCTATAAATTAATGCCTTTAAAAAGCCACTTACTCATAAAAGAAATATTTCAAGGATTATTTTCTTTAAAAGTTATATTGTCTCTGAATATAACTGATATGTTATCAACTTAAAAAAAAAGGTGAATTTTCCCTCTAAGCCAATGAAGTGGTATTTCCACATTATGTCACTAAATGCGTTAGTCCATGCCCTGAACTTTTCAACTCACATGTTCATCTTGACTAAGATCATGTACACATTGAGGGCTTCTGAAATATCTGATGTGCCCATACGGTTTGTAGCAGAGAGAAACTCTCAAACAGAATTTCAATTGCCTAGCAATATTAGGAACATTTGTACAGTGTAAGTTATTAAGTAATATCTTAATAAAATTTGTATTGAAATAATGTCATCATGAAAAATAGTCTCTTTCAAGTGAGAGCAGTAACAGCTTTTATTTATCCTTCATTTTTGAGAAATTATCAGGTAATTATGATTTGAGAAAATACTCAATGAAAACAAGTTGGGAGATTGTTAACAAAAGACCTAAACATATTTCAAATATAGTTTAATATATGATGTGAATAATTTATTAGTTAAATACGTATGCTCTCGAGTGTTTGTCATTTGACATGTTTTATATTGCCTTGACATTGAAAATTTTATGATTAACATGATCAACATTAGGCAAACTTTACAGAATGGAAAACAACTTTCTAAGTATAACAACTGGCTATAGAATCTCACTGCCATAATCGTTATGATATGTTTATGTATACAATACTACTTCTATAACCTGAAAAATATTAGGTTCCTAATGGGTTCTGAAAAAATTAACTGTTGAAACATTCTGAGGTTGAACACTATAAAGCGCAAAATTTCTCTTAGTTTATCAAGTAGGATGGTGACAAGCCCCAGGGCCTGTTCCAGCCATGTTAAGTTGAGCTGGAAGAACAGAGTATAGAGTATGAAGTAGTGGAAATTTTATTTAACTGGGGTTGTTAATACCAGGGGAGTTTCACAAAGTGAGAGCAGGGTAAAAGCTAATGCAACTGAGTTATTATAATGATTGACCACTGAATTAAAGTTGGGTAGAAGAGGGAAGTTAGGACATGAGGGAGGAAAGGAGCACTGAAAAAATGGTGGATCCTATTAGGTATGAAATACATGAAGAGTCATCATGCAACTGTGAGTGAGTTTGCAGAGAGTAGGGGCCTTAAAATTAAGGTTATGGAGGGTTTGCAACCCTTAGTAATGACAAGATCTAAGGTATGACAATTTAAGTTTTTTTTTTAAAACAAAGACATGAAATACTGTGTCCTACCACTCCCATATGAAGATATTGTTTGCTCTAGTAAAAGTAAAATCTTTACATTCACCACCCACTGATCACACTATCCCTTCTCTCCTTATGCTGGACTTCTTGTTTCCCTATGTTGCAGAATCCTGCTTGAGCAATTCTTAGTTTTACATCTCCTCCTTGAGCTATTTCTCTGTGACACTGGTCTTAACCTACCTCTCGCATCTCATCAATTACATTACTAATGTTAATACAAATCTTTGTAAGTTTCAAAGTGATTTTCCCATAAATTAACTAACATGAGCTTTACTTATAATTATGAACTTATTTATGATATAGATATCAAGTAATACAATAGTGAATACATTAACCAATGAAAGTCACTTTTTTCTTCTAAAATTTTCTAGATGCCACTAAGATACCCAGACACTGGATTGACTAGATTATTGATGTGATGGAGTTTGATATTTTAATATTATTACTTGTTACATCCTCACTTGGGTTAATGTAGTAGACTGAAATAAGATATAGAAGACCCGAGTATGACACTTAGCATTATTATTATTTTTTAATTAATTTATTTGTTTTTGGCTGTGTTGGGTCTTCGTTGCTTCACGTGGGCTTTCTCTAGCTACGGTGAGCAGGGGCTACTCTTTGTTGCAGTGTGTGGGCTTCTCATTGCAGTGGCTTCTCTTGTTGCGGAGCACGGGCTCTAGGCAAGCAGACCTCAGTAGTTGTGGCACAAGGGCTCAGTAGTTGTGACGCACAGGCTTAGTTGCTCCACGGCATGTGGGATCTTCCCGGACCAGGACTCGAACCCGTGTTTCCTGCATTGGCAGGTGGATTCTTAACCACTGTGCTAGCAGGGAAGTCCGCAGCTCTATCATTTAATTAATGATAGACTTCAAAAAATCATGTAATTCATATGGATACTAATCTCCCTGTTCTTAAAAAAATGCATTACTCATCAATGTAATGGAGACATGAGAACTAAATTAAAAATATTTGTATTCTGTACTAGCAGTTACCAAATATGAGATCTTGGTCAATCTATCCAAAACTCTTCTTACTTATGCCTTTTTGTTAACTATTAATCACATAGCTATTAGGAAGTTAAAGTAATGTGAAGACCTTTTGTATATTGTAATACTATAAAGAAATATTAAATTTTCTGATAATCTCATCTTATTAATTTTGGGTGAATTGATGTTTTTACTTGCATTCTCTAGTGCTTATATTAATTATTCTCATTTAAATTTAGCAAAACCCAAATATCACATGTCAACTTAAGCTAGATTGTACAAATACTGGTAATTAATATACAAAAGCTCTAATATACTTAAGTATATAAACATTTTTATGATCCTATTGGTTTCTTAATATTTTACTGTTAATATTTGCCAGTTTTTGCCAGTTTTTAAATTCTGTCTTATTTCTAGTGTGGAAAAAGAAACTTTCCTTTATGTTTCCTGACTTTGCTGGCAAACATTATATATTCCTTTCCTTCTTTTTGGTATGTGGTAATGATTTACTTTATCTCAATGACATAAAAATATAGGTTTCACAACATTATTTATTATTCAATTATATCCTCCACTATATTACATGAAGCTGCACTTTTTTAACTGAGATGGTTTATTACTAGAGACTCTGTACAAATAATCTCACCATATCTATATCAAAAGCAGAGCAAACTGATTATTTGTAAGAGAAAGAATAAATATAGGTCACCCTCAGTGCTGGTGGTCGAGAGCCAAAGGTTGAAAACAACAGACCCACGTTAAAAATCACTCTGAACATCATAGAATATTTCAGTGTTAGACAGTGTGAGATCATTTAGACTCAAATTTGCTACACCGTACTCATGGTATCCAGATACTTCATTTAAAAGGGCCATTCATTTTTTCAGTCACTTGTTTAATAATCTTAAAATAAACAATGCCTATGTGTCAGATATTTAGCTGGCTTTTAGTTAATGAGTTAGTTTAACCCAGAATTTCTAAGCCTCGTTAGTAAAATACATGTGAAAAAAATATTCCAATATAAAATGATAAGACCTATAACACATGAATAAAGAAAATACTAGAGAATATGATAATGGAGAGAAGTCTGGAGTTCAGAAACATTTCACGTTTAATAGAAAAAAATTAATGTTTTAATTAGGTCTTGCAGGAAGAGAAGGTTAGATCTTTTTCTGCCCATAACAATGGCATGTAAAATTCAGGAGAGACACTGATTTAGATCTTGCAAGAGTCTTTAGTGAGAGGCTCTGAAAACGACCATTCATACAGCTAAAATCACCTCGGTAGGTCGGCCATGTGGAAAGGATGGCTGGGAAGTGGTTGGCATTTATAGCAAGACGATCCTGACATTTGCAGGGAGGAATCATTTCCTATATGTAAATACAAATACTAAAAAGCCTTTAAGTATCATATTGAATTTAATTAGTTAATGTGTTTTTTACTTTACTGCATTTGGAAATTAGAACTTTTCTTTAAGTAGATGTTCATTCCTTTGGGGAAATTTATAGGATTTCTGCCTCTTTTTAGAATCTATATCAGAAGGCAGCCATATTCTGCACTACTATCAGCTGAATCTATGAGGTAGAAAGGCTTAGAATAAGGTCCAAGCTGCACCCTACAACAACTGTGATTGCTCAACTTTTCAGGGCCAAAGGTATCCTACCAATAAAATAAAGTATGGCATAATAAAGATATCTATCCTCCACCGGCCCAGAGATGTTATAAGGCAAAATGAAGCAATCAGAGAATTAAAACTAGGCCTGATAGGGACTTCCAAAGCCTGAGTCCATTTTTTTTTTCCTTTCCTTTCCTTTCAAATATTGTCTTATTTGAAAAATAAAATAAAATGAAGAAATAACTTCATTGGATATAAGAATAACAGGCTCAATCTGCTCTAATATCAAGCTATTATCATTAAATTGATGTTTTATATGCTTCCTATTAATAACATTTCATTTTTTAAAGTGTTTTGAGTTCCTTTTGCATGTGTATTCATATACTCTAATAGGAAAGTTATTGGTATTCCATGAATACCCAATCAGATATAATTTGTTTCTATATATCTTGTTACACAAGGTCACATTTTGGTTCTGCTACTTCCTTCATGTGACTCTATGGGCAAAGCTGGGTTAGGACACTTGATTTACTGTTTTGCCACTACTGTCCCACTGGGTCTAGTTGGTGTTTCCTCCTTGTGTCCTAGCAGTTGGATAGAACACTTAGTGTCACACTTGTTTTCTCCCATTTTGGTCATCATGCTATTGACTAGGCCTGGAGGGGAAGAGGCAGTTATGGAAATTGGTTTTGTTGCTCAACTTCTGCTGAAATTCATATACCTGGCGTGATCCTCCCTGTACTGTATGTTATTAACAGAGCTGATATTTATTAACAGAGCTTTTTTCTAGGTAACCATAAAATAGATGAAATCCAAATATCCCTTAGTAAATCAGAAAACTTAAAAAGGCATGTAGCATGCTTATGTTGCTACAGAAGTACTTAAACATTGTTTTTGTGCTTCTAGTTGCAATATATTTAATAATATAAATACTATTATAGTTGTACAAATATTAGAGGTTCAAATATAATTAGCTCAACATTCTGGACTTGTGCTCTTTTATTTTATGTTATTGTCCTTAGAGTTTTATTTCCAATTTTATATTTTTAAAAGTCCAATGGATGTAGGAAAAGAAGGAAAAACATATGGGCAATACAATCAGATTTCTAATTTTAGAAGACTACAAAATTATGAATTTAAGAGGTTCCTTCTATAGTGAACTTATACTTTTTTCAGTCCATATTCATATAATTCTTTTTCTATGGAACATAACATGGAAGATTGCATTTATTAAACTTTTTTTTTCTATCCTTGACTGTGTTCTGTCTTAAAATTTAACCATATGGTATAGCATCTGTTGAAAAATATACTTATCTTTCTTAGATTCTGGTTTTAGTTATAATTAATTTGTCCTTCAAGACACCATTTTACCTGATACAGATAAATATAATTTTCTATAGCCCAAAATACAAAAAACAAACAATAAGAATTTGTTGAAAAGTCAATCATGATGGCTTTCACTTGCAGTTAGGCTACAGAAATCACAAGAACTGTTGTTCCCACCGTCATTCCAAGACCAGGAGATCTAGGTAGGCTTTATATATATATATGTTTGTTTAACCCATCATAGAGAAGCAAGTATAGGAAATCTAAATGAACTATAATGCAGACAGTAAAGAGCCCTTTTCAGATAGAGAAGACCCGTCACTGTTTGCACCACTGCTAGACAAGGAATGTGCCATAGATGAGAGGAAGGAGAACCAGAATCTTTGGGAATACAGAGTTATCTGCCTTGCAAAGACTAGCTTGTGAGATTAGTACCCAGAGAAGCGCTAGTTCCACGACAATCCATTCACACCCACACCCAGATCTTACCACTAACCTCCATCAAGTGTATTGGGGCACTTTTCTAAAAAATCTAAAAAGTTAAGGATGAGTCAGGATTGCTTAGGACATGCTCTATGTGTAAAGCAGTGCCGTTGACCCTGGGCGTAGGGAAGAGGGGCTGTGGGGCATCCCTTTGAGGACTTTGTTGACACAGAGTAACTGCAAAGACTGCATGAGGGGGCTTTCCTGGTGGCTCAGTGGTTAAGACTCCGCCTGCCAATGCAGGGGACACGGGTTCGATCCCTGGCCCGGGAAGATCCCACATGCCGCGGAGCAACTAAGCCCGTGCGCCACAACTACTGAGCCTGTGCTCTAGAGCCCGCGAGGCACAACTACTGAAGCCCGTGTGCCACAACTACTGAAGCCCGTGCGCCTAGAGCCGGTGCTCCACAACAAGAGAGGCCACTGCAAAGAGTAACCTGCGCACCGCAACGAAGAGTAGCCTCTGCTCACCGCAACTAAAAGACAGCCTGCCAGCAGCAAAGACGACCCAAGGCAGCCAAAATTTAATTAATTAATTAATTAATTTTTTAAAAAAGACTGCATGAGGGCAAGGAAAGCAGAGCTTTCTCGAGGCACAAAAAGCGAGAGAGCAAAGAGAACTCCCCAGTGATGCAAAATGCTGGCAGCCTTATTTTAAAGAAAAGTCTCAAATGGTTTGAAAAGCTGGCGGCTGGCCTCTACATCTCAACGGCATCTCCAGTTTTTCTGGGGCTTCAGTTTCAAGCAGTGTTGAAGAGAATGTCCTGATTCTGCCTTCAGAATATTTGGAGTTGTTACTGAGCTGAATCTAAAAATGCTGCAACAAACTTCCAAACTAGCTCATCTAGAAAATGAATTCACTCAGTTCCCCCTCTGGGATAACAACAGAGGGAGCCCCGGGGTCTTTTCTGGTATAAATATCAGATTCTTAATACTTTGTGTACTTTTACTGTTCTTTTACCCAAAGTGTTGGGTATGTACTAATTAAAAAAAAAAAAAATACAAGAAGCAGGAAATGTGACCTATGATCAAAAAAAAAAAAAAGTCACTGCAAGCAAAGTCAGAGATCACCAAGATATTAAAATAATAATAAAAATATTTTAAAGAAATAATTATAAATATATTTTAAAATCTGATGTAGAAAATAAACAACATGTTTGAACACATGGGAAATTTCAGCACTGATACAAAAACTATAAAAAAAGAATCAAAGGTAAGAAATAAAACTGTCTCTATTCACAAATGACATGATTACTTAGGCAAAGATCCTAAAGAACCTACCTCGAAAATAATTCTAGAACTAATAAGTGCATTTACTAGAGTTGTTCAATCCAAGGTCTATAGAGAAAACTCAATGGCATTTCTAAATACAGAAAGCAAACAATGGGACACTAAAATAAATGACCACTTACAATAAAAACATAATTTTCTTAGGAAAAAATATCAAATGACATGTAAGACATTTGCACTAAAAATTATAAAATATCCCTGAGAATAGACTCACACACATATGGCCAATTATTTTTGAAAATGTGCCAAAGTAATTCAATGGAAACAAGGATTGTCTTTTCATCAAGTGATGCTAGAACAACTGGACGTCTCCACATGAAAAAAACAATACCTCTTTCCTTACTCATAAATTGATCTGAGCTGGAGCATAGACATAAATATAAAGATAAAACTGTAAACATTCCAGAAGAAAACATAGAATATTTTTGTGATCTTGAGGTAGGCAAAGATTTTTTACAGTTTGTAAAAAGCACAAACCATGTAAAAATTGATTAAACTTCATTAAAATTCGTATGTTCTACTTATTAGAAAATGACATTAATATTATAGGCAAACCATCAGCTGGGGGAAAGTATCTGCAAACCTTGCATCCAGAATATATAAAGAAAATATAACAGTCCAATGAAAAGTGGGCAAAAGACTCAAACAGATACCTCAGAAAAGAAGTTATGCAAATGGTCAGCACACACATAAAGAAATCAATGCTCAACATCTTTATCATCTGGGAAATGTAAGTTCAAACCAAAATAAAATATAATTTTTCAATGGCTAGAATAACTAAATTTAAAAAGTTTGAAAATAATAAATGTTGGTGAGGACATAGACACTGGTGATGTGTTTGTAAAATAAATGACAACAACCTTGGAGAACTGTATGTGGTTTCGCGGAAAGTTAACCATACATCTACCTGTGACCCTACGACTTCACTACTAGGTATTTATCCAAGAAAAATGGAAACATATGTTCTAAAATAAAGTCTGTACAAGAACGTTCATGGTGGCCTAGTGCATATTGGCCCCAGACTGGAAAGAACCCAAATGTCCATCAATATATAAATGAATAATCAAATTGTCCTATATTGTATACAATGAAATACACTAAAGAATTTTTAAAAATAGCTACTAATCCAATCAAAATCATGGATGATCTCACAAGCACTATATTGAGCAAAAAGACGCTCTAAATATATACATATAGTATGATTATATATATATATATATATAGTATTATTATATATATATAGTATGATTCTAGTTTTATAATATCTCAGCAGAAGCAAAACCAATCTTGAGTGATAGAAATCAGAACAGATGATAAATGGTGAGAGACTGATGGAGAAAAAGGCCAAGGCAACTTTTTTGGTTGATGTTGTATATCTTGATTGGGGTGGTGGTTACACAGACAGTATTCACTTATCAAAATTCATTGAACATTTTGATTCTGTTATATATAAATGACACCTTAAAACAGAAAATATAATATTTAAAAGAATATTTTCAATGTCTAAGTCAAGCACCAAAAATTTACACATTGCCAATGAATTCATATCTAAGGTTTGTTTATTTAGTAATGAAAAATCCAAAAAATGAGAAATATTCATGTTGTATAGTATAGGACTTTAATTTTTTAAGGGTGAATACAGTTCCTTTGAATTATTTTTTTGCTCTAGGCACCATCATAACACAATATTTCATATTTAACCTATGGTTATTTTAAATGTCTTGTGGGAAACGAACCAAAGCAGTACATATCATACCAATAAGAAGACAAAAATTGATAGAAAAACTTAACACGTTATTTTTTTACTCTTCCAAGCTACACAATAGAATTTAAGAAATGAAAATTCTAAATGAAAATAGAATTTAAGAAATGACAGCTTTATACAAATTTTTAAAAGTTCTTATTCATGCAATGTAAATGTTATATCCTGGGTAGAAATGTTTTATCTTACGAACGTTCTCATTCTACCTTGCCTTACCAAACTAATTGGCTTGAGAAGCAGCAGAGTAATGAAAAAAATAAATTTACCACATTAGCTTACTATAAAAGCACCTATGATATTCAAATAAGACACTTAGGAAAGTTCAAAACACTTGTCATTCCATTTGTTCCTATGCTCACCAAATGCTTTCTATATAGTGCATCTCTCCCTCCCCCCTTGTTACAATCTCTACTAAAAGTTCTTACTGTAAACTTGCTAAACTTCCCCCCTCTTTTAAAATTCCAAGATTATCTCTTTGGACATACCTATGTCAATGGAGGCTGCATTACCCTCCTTTTCCACAGTAATTTCACTAATCAAATCCCATAAAAAACCCTGAGTAGCGTTTTTGCCATATATGTGGGCTACTCAGAACTTAGTATGCACTAAGCTCAGTGCTATTCCAAAAAGACACACAAACTGCAATGTCTTAGGGAAGAAATAATAGCAGTATTTCCAAAGAGCCATTCAGACCAGGGACCAACAGTATGTATATGCTTAAATCCAGCAAAGTAACAGCCGTCTCCGAATTTCATCTTTATTTTCAACTGCCCTCAGGGATTAAAAAGAAATCATAATCTCTCTTCGTTTTTAGTGTTGTGATTGCTTCATCCAAATTAGATAGCTTAAAACAATGTTGAAGGGACCCAGGAGCAGCTGGGAGAAAGTTCAAACACAGGTCAGCATGCAGCCTAACTGAGCTAAGATTTCTGCATCTTTAGCCTAAATTAGAAGAGCATTAAAAACCAATGTACTGTGATGTGAAATGGCAGTTCTGAGTCTTGTACACAAACAATGTGCAGAAACGTAGACAGGGTGTTGCCTTGTAGATATGATGTATTTTGAAAGCCCTGACAAAAGCTTGCAAAAATAAAACATGAAGAGTTCAATGCTCTCATACCACCCCTTCCTCAAAGCCTCAGATGAGATGTAGGTAGTAAAATGCCCTTGTACTGAACTCAGTATAGCCTATAAAATCCATACTGTTTGTAAAGAGGTACTTTATATGATAACTCCTCTGATAAGGGCTGGGGGGCAGGGAGAATGAGACAGAGCACGCAAGCGAGAGAAAGACAGAACAAGGCAATGATTAGGGAACTGGGTCTGTCAAAAAACGGATGAAAGGAATCTTTCTTTCGGGGCTTTACTTTGTGCGTCCTGTCATGTCAACCTTGTTTATATGTGTTTTCTCAAATGTTAACGTTTTTATACTATATTTCATTAAAGCTAATCATTCAGGAATAAAATCCTTTCACCTGACCCAAATTTCATTTTGATTTCGCTATGTGTATCTGAATGATAGCGAAGGTAGGTCTACTGTCATCTGACGCCATTTACAAAAACATCTCAACAGGAAAAAAAGGACTCTAAACAGAAATAATGATTTCTTATGCTTTATATGAGCATAATAGAGGGGTCTCAAGATTAAAGTAATAATTAAAAACGTATATCAAAGGTGAAGCGAAAATACAATTTGTCTCTGCAATTATCATTCAACCGAATATCAAATTTATCTTGGAGACTTCTGTTACCCAAGGTAAAAAAAGACAAAGCAAAAGTACCACACTGTATAGAGTATCATTAATTAATACCAAATATGCCGGTTATATCAAAAGAGATTAGGTTTTCCTGGATTTAAATTCCTAAAGGAATTTGTCACTATAGGTCCTTATATTAGTTACTAATTAATTAGTGGGAAATAGTAGTTTGCAGAGTAGTCAAAAGTAGTTAACAGAAAAGCATAGACTGGGACTTCCCTGGTGGTGCAGTGGTTAAGAATCCGCCTGCTGATGAAGGGGACACGGGTTCGAGCCGTGGTGACAGAAGATCCCACGTGCCGCGGAGCAACTAAGCCCGTGCGCCACAACTACTGAGCCTGCGTGCCACAACTACTGAGCCTGCGTGCCACAACTACTGAAGCCCGTGTGTCTAGAGCCCGTGCTCCGCACCAAGAGAAGCTACCGCAGTGAGACACCTGCACACAGCAACGAAGACCCAACGCAGACAAAAACATATAAATAAAATTGAAAAGAACAAAAGGAAAACATAGATTTTCTTAAACTGGCCTCTTCTTGTGTCAATCTTCCATAATATTCAAAGCTTACAGGTTTAATGAAGGCCATTCTCTCCAGGCTTATACTAATTTTAGGTATATCCAAAGTTTTACCATATTCTATGTTGCAACATAAAAAGATCCATATTCTGTAATTATAAGATATGCAGATGTCAAGTTCAAACATTTGAACTGTTTTGGTGTCTACTCTCTCTTATTATCTCCTTTTCATTCTTCAAATCCACCAAGTGATAATTTGGTTATAATAATAATTAATTATTATAGAATACAAATATTTAATGCAAATATATTTCTAAAACTCTGGGAGGAAACAGTTTCAAATCAGAAGCTTCAGGCAATTTCATGAATAATAAGATTACCTTTGGCATTTCTAAACTTTATTTGAAAAATAATCTTAAAATTTGAGCACATGAGGGAGGGAGAGATACACCTGGGCCTCATCTGTTGATATCAATCAATATAATAATGTACATGTCTATTATGTTGTGATCTGTAGTTTTGCTATACCTAAAACATTTATGATAGCAAAAAATAAACACAAAAACTGTGTTTAAATGCCTACATAAATGCTTGAATTAGAAATCTTGTTTCTAAATCTCAGAAAGTTAGAGTATGTAAAGTGTCTTTATCTGAAGAAAAATGGAATTCATGTGAAATATACTCTCAACAGATTAGAATATTTCTAATTAAACTTTCCTTTGGGACAATACTGAACTCCTGCTCTATTTAGCCAGTCACAACAATTGAATATTTTCAAATGAAACTGATGTAAAATTTTGAAGAGGGAGCGCAGACTTAACATGCATTATAGACTTATAAAATCACTATTATCAATAATTAAAATATCACAACTAAATATTTTTTCAAGTGATTTCAGAAAATATTGTCTTAGACACCATGGCCCTCTATGCCAATTGATTTTAATCTATTTTAATCTTTATTATATCAAATGTTGTTTTTCTCCCTCATAATTGAAATTTTCACCACAAAGACTACTGGCTGTACTCACTCATTACATGGTGATTGTATGCCTTTGGATCACCTCTCTGTCTGAGTACAGCTGACCCTTGAACAACATGGATTTGAACTGCGAAGGTCCACTTATCAGTGGATTTTTTCCAATAAATACAGTACTACATGATCTGAGGTTGAGTGAATCCATGGATTTGGAACCCAGAATATGCAAGGCCGAATATGGAACTTGAGCATCCAAGGATTCGGGTGTCCCTGGAGGGTCCTGGAACCAATCCCACTCGGATACAAAGTGATGGCTATAGATTGAAGCTAGATGTAGACAGAGCTCCTGACTGACATGGATCAGAATTCACTGATATCTGGCTTATTTTTCCTCCTGCAATATGAGATGTGTTTTTGAAACATTCAGCTGTTTCAAAGTCCTGCTCTTGGTCGCACGTAGAAGTTTCTTAAACTACTCAGATCTTGGATGACAAATATCTGTTAGCTGTGAAGACCTTTCTTAAATCACTCATTTTGAAAAGCTTGGCTGCATATCACCTTTAGTTTCTCAAAAGTCAAAGTGGCTTTCTTAATGCATAATATGGGCGGTTCCTCCCATGCCTCATTACTCAGAAGTGAGTCAAACCGAAAAACAACAAAACCTAAAAATTAAATTATGTTCTTACAAGTAATAGTGTTATATAAATACATTTTTTCCTTGCAGAGACTGTGAACAATTTTGAATAATGTGAACTAGTCATTGAGAGATTTATGCCTCAGGAATGGACCCATTTTTTCATTCTGGAAGGACCGAGAGGGTGTAACCTGAAAGTTCGAGAGGGAATAGTTGAAAGTAACTATGTTTGAAGTGTTAACTCCAGATTTTCAAATTGTGATGGCATTGGGGAAAAATTCTATTTTTCCAAACAGTTTAGACAGTACTGGTACTGAGAGTTTGTATTTTATTTTATTTTTCATTTATTTTCTTAATTGAAGTATAGTTGATTCAGGTGTATAGCAAAGTAATTCAGTTATGCATATGCATATGTATATATATACACATGTGTGTGTGTTTATATATATATATATTCGAATTCTTTTCCATTATAGGTTATTACAAGATATTGAATATAGTTCCCGGTGCTTTACAGAAGGACTTTGTTGTTTACCTATTACGTTTATAGTACATACTGTGTATCTGAGAGTTTGTATTTTAGAAAGGGTGTGTGTATGTGTGTTTGTGTGTTTGCAAGCATGCATGTACATATCTTATTCAACAGTTACACATCAGGCAAAATAACAAAATAGTGAGTCTGCAATATACACACTGATGGAGAACTTCTAATGCGGCCACACTCACTAGACTGCTTCAAGGAACTGCAGGGTTCAAAGACTGAGGTGACCTTCTCCAGAACTTGGGATGCTGAAGGCTCTTACAGGCCTTCTTGCCAAAGCCAGGTGGCCTCTATACACAACATCTCACACCTATGGGGACTCAGGAAAGGAAGTATGGTGACCTAGTGGGTTTCCAAAAAGGTGGGTTGAATGTCATAGGATTGACTTTAAGAGAAAAAAAGTGTTTTCTCAAAGAACTAAGGAACAGAGGGCAGGGTAGTCCAGTCAGAAACTGGTGATTTCCCCAGAGAATTCCATTTGAAGGATGTCTTTCCACAGATGCTTCCTCCATGGTGTGTGGGAAAAGTTCTCCATAGCGAATGAATAAACATCTTTCCTTTCATCTTCATAATCTTTTACTTTGAAAAGTAAAATCTGATAAACTCACGTAGTTTTGTGGGTGGCATTGTAGGAAACAAAAAAGGAAAGAAGGAGGAAGGGTGACCTCTCTTTCTGTCTCTCTCTCTCCCTCTCTCTTAATGCCCATGGCCAGGAAGCAACCTTTTTTCAAGACCTGCATCCAGGACCCTTGGGGGAAGCCCCCAGGATAGGAAGAGATGCCCATGGAGGGATTGAGAAGAGTGTCAGACGAAGTAGAGAAACAACTAACTGGACAGCCCAGGAGTCAATATGGAACAACTCCTTGTCCATTTTCCCCCATGTAGTGAGAGGTATTCCGTAAAAGCAGGGAAACAGTAAATTCTGGAGCCTATGCGTGAAACATGGAACCGGTAATAACACTATTTTCTAAATGTAAAGATTTCTTATTTGATTTCAAACACATTATTATTATTATTATTATTTTGCCTTGTGACAGTATTTTGAGGCTCATGGTTTAAGCTAATATTCTCACTCCTGCTCCAGCTCCATATTTGAAATGTAAATTTTGTGAAATGGGAAATGTTTTCATCGTGCCTCTTATGAACACTAATTCAAAAACTCGCTCAGAGATGAATGAATTGGCTCTCCCTCCAGCGGCACACGTGGGCCTTGAGTGGGGACACAGCTGCCAAAGCCCACACCTGCTGGAGCTGGGAAGGTGGGCTGGGAAGATGGCTTTTAACCGACTGGCTTCCCAGTGGAAACAAAGAAAATAATTTGCTCGATTAGATCACGGCTTGTCTTGGAAATAATCCAGCTTAATATTTGCCAGCATTCTGAAGAGATCATCAGTGAAAGAAGGTACTGTGTGCATGGGCAATTCAGGAATTAAAAGAGCAATGACAAATAACACGCTAGCTCTGAACTGCAGAGCATGTGAAATATTCCAAAAGGAAATGTCTCAGAAGTATAACCGTACCTCTCACACTGAAAACATCACTAAATGATCGTATCAACCAAGAATTAGGAAGCTACCCAGAGGTATCGGCATTGTTTTAGGAGGAGATTAAATCACATATTTATCTAGGAAATTAAAACTTGATGCCTCATTTTCACTGTCCGTTTGTTCATATTGATTTTTTATCATAATTTAGAAACAGAGCCAAACACTCCCAAACACAAAAGCAGAATAAACCTCGCTTTCTTATTACACCAGAGAGCTTCTAAGTGGGGCGGAGGATTTTGATTTAGATTCAGGCATTAAAATTAAATCACACATCCTAAGGAAAAATGATCTGTAATAATGAAAGCCACACACATGGGATACGAAAGTGGTCTTGAGTAATGAAGCTAACTACAGTTGCAGTGTGTGAGGCCAGTGTGATTTAATGAAGAGTGCTTTTGAAAACAAATTTCTTCTCTGCTGTCATCTATCGATTGCTGGCATATTAGCAAACAAATTACCGGAAGAAATGAATATCATACATTAGAAAGGAATGATTTCTCCTCAATTAAAGTAGCTTCATTTTATGGATACCCCGTGGAGGCTGTTAGGACGGGGCCTGTAGGTACCATTTCAGGGCACGGCAGAAGCATCAGCTGGACCAGGTTATAAAGGATGCCCTTTCTCTAACTGTTACTCAGTGACACTAGCCACCAGGGAGTGAAAAAGTGTGTGGTTCTGATATTGACAATTCTTTCATTACCTGAGCTCCTTGACCTGCTTCTTTTAATGCCACCTGAGGTAATAACCGAGGTCAAGATTTTTCTGCATTCATTTGTGAGCTGCTTTGAAAGCTCTGAGTTGGTGCTTTTTTCTTTTCTCTTCTTTTTAAATCAACATCTTTATCTTGTTTGGTCCATTTTAAGATTTTCTGATTAAAATGTTTATCAATGATAGTTTAACCAGGTTACAGAATTTTATGACATTTTTTTAAAAAGTACTTTTTTTTGGTGGGCAATAAAGATCATTAGAGTAAATACTTTTTTATTAGCAGATTAAACAAATGAGGATTGAAATCCAGTGAACTCATGAAAAGGGCTTTATCCACCCATCTCATTTTTTTGTGAGTGATTTGTATGTCATTAATGTTTTGGGAAAACACTGATATGGTTTCAATCGCTTTGATTTAAATCACAAAAAGAATGCATTTTTCAGTTGGTCCTCATAAACCAGAAACATTCTTACTTGGTAGTGGGAAGAAAAAGAGCCTGTCCAGCTATTATCAAATCCCTTTCTGACCTATGCTTGTGACTCTGCATTGATTTTACTTCTCTATTTGACTTCTAAGGAATTTTAAGTATGTAACACTAAACTTATGTCTAGCAAGAATCATTATGAGATATGTTAAAAGGGAATTAAATATTTTTATTCATATTTATAGGAAATAAGAGAGAAAAAGGACAGGAAGAAAGAAAGAGAAAGGAAAAGTTTTCATGGTTGGAAAACTGTGAAAAGAATCCCTGAAATTCCCTTAGAGAGAAAAAAATCTCTACCTTATATGTTTGGGATGGAAATAATACATGAACATGTGCAAAAGGACTTTGTAAGTATGAAGCTCTCTATAAAGGAGAGAGCTGAGTACTACGGGGATGGAAGTGCTATGATCTTCAATAGTGACTGAACAAAAATTCTCACCAATCACCTGGGTCTTGAAATTTTGAATAAGAAGTTGTTGGAAAGGTCTTCTGAGATAGCACTTGAATAATGGCTTCTTCCTCAATGTGTAGAATGAAAAACTAATGCTAAAACATCATAAAATATTATTTGGTGGGTCACACCTGGTCTTCTTAGATGGAATGAATACACAAGTTGCTGGTTTTACTCAGCAAGTTAAAGAAGATCAAGGACAATGACACAAACTCGTTATTTCTTTCTTTCCTTTTTGCTACTATAAATATCTGTCTTCTCTTTTCATGTTATGGATGCTTTTATATAAAAACATGCAGGTAAAAAGAAGGCAAGGGGCTTCCCTGGTAGCGCAGTGGTTGAGATCTGCCTGCCAATGCAGGAGACACGGGTTCGGGCCCCGGTCTGGGAAGATCCCACCGCGGAGCAACTGGGCCCGTGAGCCACAACTACTGAGCCTGCGCGTCTGGAGCCTGTGCTCCGCAACAAGAGAGGCCGCGATAGTGAGAGACCCGCGCACCGCGATGAAGAGTGGCCCCCGCTCGCCACAACTAGAGAAAGCCCTCGCACAGAAACGAAGACGCAACACAGCCAGAAATAAATAAATAAATAAAGGAGTTCCTTTAAAAAAAAAAAAAAAAAAAAGAAGGCAACATTATCAGGTTAAATAAGTAGTTTCTATATCATTTTAGGATATTTCCTAGATAAATTAAGACAAGTAATCATAAGGGAGAAAAAAATGCATGAAAACTTACATTTTTAAAAAGGCTGAGGCCATAGATAGACTTATCCCATGCATATTCATATGCACCTATAAAAATGTCAGTTTTAAAATTCAAATGCTTTTACTCCAGTGTCATAATCCTGGGACAAATATATATATACTACTATATATAAAATAGATAATAAACAAGGACCTACTGTATAGGGAACCATACTCAATATTTTTTAATAACCTATAAGGGAAAAGAATCTGAAAAAAATATATATATATGTATATATGTACACACATATATATATATTTATATCTGAATCACTTTGCTGTACACCTGAAACCAGCGCAACATTGTAAATCAACTATACTTCATTTTAAAAATAATAAACGAATAAATAAAAATACAATACAATTCTTAAATTGGAAACTCTTTCTTCAAATAATAGCTGTAAGGGAAGCCCGGTATTAAAATATACATGTACACACACGCACATAGGTGTGTGTGCGTGTGTAAACATATAAACTAAGCTCTCTATTTTAAGATACACAAGGGTGAAGAGGGTACCTTGGAACGCTGTCTGTTGTCTCCCGCCTGCACCCTGTTTTTCTATAAGCATAATTTAAAGATTATTGAAATAGCTCTGCAAAAGTAAAGTGAGACTTCTAATCTTTGGCTTTAAGTCATGAAATAAAGTGAAAGCTACAGAAGTCTTGTGTCACCATGGAGAATTTTTATTGTTAAAACTGCTTGTCAAAAATTAACCATTTTTTCCTACATTTATTAGAAGTAATATCATCTACTTATTAGAAGTCGTAAGCTTTGTAGTATTGTGTGTAAATTGTTCTGGATAAAGTTAAGGGGATGTGAATTTGAAAGAAAAAGCAGTCTGATTGAATTATGCAGCCTGAATCATCTACCATGATATTAAAAAATATCAAGATATTTTTATTAGCAACAAATCTGAAAACTAATTTATCCAGTAAGTGACACCAGCACTGCCCAGCCCCTTTCTATATTTCTTAACTCTTTTATTATCAACCAAACACGTCCATAAGTTCACAAAGAATTTCCATTAAAAAAATGAGCCTTACAGAATACATAAACCATGAAATTATTGTCAACAGTGCTACAATTCCCTCAAACATAAAGTCCAATAAAAATACTCTCGGTGTAGATAAAGTCTGTGAATACGCTATAATGTGGAGATAACACGCTGAATTGACATTTATTAATCATAGTAAAATACCCATTAAAACTAAATTGCATGTGTGTTAAGCAGAAGCAGTCAGGATATCATAAGACAAATCACAGTATTAGGTTTAGCCCCAGTTTGAGTCGTAACCTGATCTCAGCAATCTGAGATCCCTGGGTTCACAGTTCTTTCTGTGACTGGCCTGCTTGTGCAGACTCACACTGGCCGGTCTGTGGCCCCTTTTCACGGAGGAAAATGTGTCCTCATTACCCATGTTCACAGTGAATAACTGCTGACAAAAATTACCCTATTTTATTTGATCCTGCTCACTTTGGGGGAAATAAAATGAAAGCCAGCAACAAAGGGAATATGGAGTAATTTCTGCAGTTCCTTGAAATCCAGGCAAAGGGGAGAGGGATGCTTTCTAAAAGTGAGAGCAATGGTTGTCAAGAGTGGCAGGTAAGCACCATTTACTGAATGACCTGGAATAACAGGACTCCAAGGCCGGATGAGTGTGACGGCAGCATTGAGTTCAGCTGTGACAATTCAGTGTGACTTTGACAAATCAGGTCCCCACTCTGCTGTCCCAAAAGGCCTTGCAGAGGAGTTAAGGCGAGACAGTTTTTTGTTTTGATTTTGTTTTTGTTTTGTTTCTCCTTGCATTTTCCCGAGTCTATGAGACCAAAATCCAATAATCTTCGTGTTATACTACCACAGTATACTCACCTCTGCACTGGGCATCATTTTGTTTATTTGTTTATACTTATCACCGTGGCATCAGAAATAGAATCCAAAAATCATACTTAGTTTGTAAATGAACATATAGAGCCTCCAGGTTAAAATAATATACAGATAATAATACACAAAATAGTCTATGTGTAACAACCTATGACTGTCTATTGGGTATTTTCTGGTATTACACATATGTTTGCCTCTATTAATGGTGACCAACTATACGGGTTTGCTCCAAGTGAGAGTTTTCGCAAGATGAGGGACTACATCTGGGAATCCCCAGGCAAATTGGGATGAGTTGGCTCCCCTAATTATTTTCCTCTACATATTTTCCGTTAAGTGGAAATGGTTAGTAATGCATTGACCTCCAGAAGTGGAAATCTTCTCCTCAATCTTGTGACTTTCAAGATAATAAGGATAAAAATATTTTTGAAAGAGAAAGTAAAGTGAATTTAGCTATAAAGTGTGAGACGTGAAGCATAGTGAAATCACAACAACAAATTTGAGTCTCATTCTGCAAAGCGTACTCAAGGAGAAAATTGCTATTTATCTATAACGATCACTTTCTGTATTATCATTTCCACAACAGTGAAACTCTTGCACATTACCATGTAAATTAAGCATACATCAAGATGTCACACAACACCCTTTAGGGAACATTCACTAGTATAGTTCAGACCTTTAAAATAAAAACATCTTAAGTATTAGGCAATGAATTACTTACGAAAGTTTATTGACCAAACTAAATATTTACACATTAATTAACCAAATTACTAACATTTATTTGAATAATGATTAGTGGCTGAAGATGAACTCCATTTAATACAGTCCTCAGAAGTTAGTCATGGGTCAGCCGTGAACACCATTTACCCTCCTCCTTACTTCAGTTATGGAAACAAGTTAGAGAAGGGCCCCAACAGGGTATCTGTGAAATAATTCTTGACATTGTTGACTAGAAAATAAAAATTTGAATTGCTTTCAATGTAAAATATTAATTAAAATAATTTTTTAAAACTTTTATTTCTTATTGGACTATTGCTGATTAACAAGGTTGTGTTAGTTTCAGGTGTACAGCAAAGCAATTCAGTTATACATATACATGTATCCCTTCTTTTTCAAATTCTTTTCCCATTTAAGTTATTACGGAATACTGAGCAGAGTTCCCTGTGCTATTCAGTAGGTCCTTGTTGATTATCTGTTTTGTTTTTTGTTTTTTTTAAATTAATTTTTATTGGAGTATAGTTGCTTTACAATGTTGTGTTAGTTTCTACTGTACAGCAAAATGAATCTGCTATACGTATACACATATCACCTCTTTTTTGGATTTCCTTCCCATTTAGGTCACCACAGTGCATTAAGTAGAGTTCCCTGTGCTATACAGTATGTTTTCATTAGTTATCTATTTTATGCATAGTATCAATAGTGTATATGTGTCAATCCCAAGGTTATCTGTTTTAAATATAGCAGTGTGTACGTGTCAAACTCAAACTTAATAATTTTTATAAAGTTCACTTAAATGTGCTAACTTCACTGATTTGATGAAACAATTATTTACTATGATCTAGACTGTCTTGATATTATCACACACAAAAGGAAATTCTGTAAACCGTATTTTTCTTTGTGTTTCCCCAATTCCCCACATCCACTCTGTCTCCAGGGGTCTCCGGGTCAGCCTCCACAGTGGTTTTTGCCATTGGCAGCCTGTTTCTGTCTCACTGCTGGGGCCCCAGTCCTTGGGTCCATCATCTTCACTAAGGTGATAAATCTCCATCAGCTCCATCGACCCTTACTTCCTAGACTCCGTTCCCATACATGTGCCAGAAGCATATTTGTGAGTAAAAAAAATCAGATTATTATCCTTTTGTTGAAAACTTTTGAATGGTTTTCTAGTGTCTTGGGATGAAGTCAGAACTTGACAGACTGCTACTTCCTCTCCTCCTCTGATCACACTCTCCAGGACCCCTCCCAACACTGCAGGTCCTCAGGGCTCCACGCCCCTCTCCCTGCCCCTCCCACACAGATCTCACCTCCCTCTGTGGCCTCTCTCTAGTTCCTCCTCAGCCTCCTTCTCCATCCGACCCAAGTACAGATGTCACCGTCGTAGAGACATTCTCTGACAACACTGTCTTGGCACCATCTAAGAAGCCCTGCCCCATTGTACACTGTTAACTATCACCGTTTCATTTACAGCTGTTTCAGATTCTGAATTCAACTTTTAATTTCATTTTGTTTTATTTTTTTACACTTCATGAAAGAGCTTTGACAGTGAGGATTTCCTTGTCATTTTATTGTTATATTCCCAAGTTTCTCAAAGAAGCATAGAATACATGCTCTCAAAAGCAGTTGTTGAATTAAAACATTACTGATTCTAACTACGCAAGTTTAAAATGTTTTTCAAGCTTAAGATGTCATTTCCTCATTGGGGCTTCACTGTTTAACTTTAAAAAAATTAAAATTGATATTTTTTTTCTTGCTCCAAACTTATTTTTCAATTAACATTTTAATTTAGTCTAGGGTGAAAACTTAAGGGTATTTCTTGACACTTTGATTGAACTATATGGTTTACAAAATGCCTTGAAAAACACTAATATTAAATTAATAAAATGGACCTGCAAGAGAATTTGTACTGCATTTGGTCACTGAGATCAGAAATGCAGAATTTACAAGACATTTACAAGATCCAAATTTCTTTATATAATTAAAATATTACTTGCAGAATCTCATAATAAAATGAAAAATAGCAATTGAAACAAAATGATTACTAGCAATTCTTATGTATAAGACTGTATGCTTACATTTCTTTTTATTTTGTGGCAAATTTATGGAAAATTTCCTTTTCCTCATTTTAAAAATTTGTTCACTTATTTTAGTTATTCAAAAGTAAAGGGATTTTTTGTTGTTGTTCAAATACCTGATGTTGCCAGGAGGGAAGAAAAAGTGATGGCAAGTTGAAATAGGACTCTTGGGTTGAAGGAGAAGTATAATGAAGATTAAAAATATTTTGACAATGTAGAATTAAAGAGTTACAGTGTCAGGATATAGGTTCATGGTGAATCATTTCACAAATGAAGAAAAAAACTGCTGTTGGAAGAGAAATAGCAATAATGTTGTCATTTCTTTTAAATTCTAGTTCAATTAGAATCATGCTGAGGAAAGAATGATGTGTAAAGAGAACAGGTATTTGTTGAGTGCCTGTGATATGACTCTGGAATCATAGCCCATTTATTCCTCCCATGAGCACTTTCACTCTGCACTACATTTTCTACTTGAAGATAAGATATAACTTCAGAGCAGTTAAGAGTCATAACCAAGCTTAAATGGCTGGTAAATGAAAGACAGTGATTTGAATTCAGCTCTGTCTGTTTCTGAAGTTATTGCTGTAGGAACCAACACTGGAGTTTTTCCATAGTCACTGCCATGCTTCTCTGGAGTTGGTAGACTAGGGGTTCCCTAACCCAAGTGATCAGAAATGAGCTTAGTTCTAATGGCTTCTGCAGAAAGACAGAATTATAAAATTATAAATTTAAGTAAAATTACAATGGAAAGCAGGAATATGTGAAAGCACTGGTTGTCTTAAAAAAATAATCTTTCAAACCTGAGTTAGTTTAGCATACTTTTAACCCACCAATCTTACTCTTATTATTGCAAGAAGCCCATTGGACAAGGTGCATAAAGATGTTAATGCAAAGTTATTAATTATACTGTCTTTAAAAATATTGAAATATTTAGAAACCATCTATACTTCCATCATTAAGTAGCAATAAAATATATGATACACTGGTGCATGAAACTACACTATATGTTAATGACCTGAATTAAAAATATGCCTTGTGAGCATATTTTTTACATATACATATATATGTATGTGTATGTGTGTATCAGGAGCTTATATGAAATAAACTTCCATATTTCATACTGTGGGCAATAATTTGTTTTATATACACACATATACAAACACAGGGTATATGCTAAAACAGGTAACAAAGGTCATGACATCATTATTACTGACACTGATGTCATTAATATTCTGGTTTTCTAAATATAATATTTAGTAATATGCAGTAATATCCATTCTTCTATAATGTATAATGTTTTACTTATAGAGCATATGTGATTACTGAAGGTTTGAAATAGTTTAATTACCTTTAATTCTATCTAAACTACTATTGTGTGAAGTAATTCTCAGAGAACCCTATTTTTCTCAAAGCTACTAGAAATACGCTAGTATTTTCCTATTACTTCTTGGGTCATATATGTTGTCCTATTTTCCTTTACATTTTACTTATTTTTCATTTATCCATTTGTTCATTAAGCAAATTTGTATTTGGATGCCACCCTTGTGGCAGGCACAGTTCTATATTCTTAGTGAACCAAAGTCAAAGATTTCTGGCCACATGGAGTTTCCATTCTAGCACAACAGACATTTTCCCTAGAGAGAAAATAAAAAATAAACAGAATACACAAATCTTCGAGTATGTCAGAATTTGACCCATACTAAAAGGAAGATAAAAAGTAGAGCAGTTTATGAACCTCTGAAGTGTTCAATCATATTCAAGTGGGAAGGAACAGTTTGCAGTATTAAATAGGGTCTTCAGGGTGGTTTTATTGAAAAGTTAAGATTGGAGGAAAGAAAAAGACTGATGGAATGAGGAAGTTAAAAAAATAGCTGGTGAAAAACATTTCTCAGGAGAAGGAGTGATTGGAGCAAAATTCCTATGTCAGGAGTGTGCTTCATGGGGTCTAGGATTAGCAAGGGTCCCGTATCACTGAACAGAGTTCAGATTATTATCATACAATTATTTGCATTCATCTAGATCCTCAGTAGCTCTCTGTGTTCTAATTCGGCTCTCGCACTTACGGGGGCTTCCTGACTATAAGAGACTTTATCTCTCTATGTCTCGGTTCTCGTTTAGAAAATGAAGGTATTAAAATACTGACCTCACTGTGTTGATGGGGGCAATGAATGAATAAGTACTTGCAACACATTTAAAGCAATGCCTAGCACATCATAAGAACTAAAAGTGGGTTAGCTCTTAACATTGTCATCACTACCACCAACATCAGCACCATCAATGCCATCATTTCTCACCCAAGAGAAATTAATTTTGTAAATATCAAGTCATTGGGATTTTTGTAGTTTTAGCTAATTGTTTGCCCCAACATTTAGTCTAGGTTGGTTGTCATCAAAGATTTGTATTTTTCTTTCCAGCCATTCAGATGTCTAAGGTGGTAAAAAGGTAACCATATATAAAGGTAATATATATTATATTCCATATAGTATATGTCTTAATAATCAAGGTTTTTTGGCTTGTGAGTCTTCTCATGTTGCATACAGTAGTTCATTTAAATCTTTCTATATAAATATAGGATTATAAATCCTAAGAATATGTTTCAATATTATTCCTAAATCATTAACTACCTGAAATTTCTTGGGAGGTAGAACATTCATCCTGTGCTTTCTAAACTACTTTTGTGTGGCTTTTTTGTCTTCTAGATGATAAGAATCTTATGGGCACAAAGCTGCAATTTTTTATCCAAATTTTATTTTGCCATTAGTACATAGCTACACAATGCTATAGCTAAGCAGATGTTTTAGAGGAAAATATACACTTGTGTTTTTCTTTAGTAAGGAATTGGATATTCTCCTCTGAAATATTTCATTAACTAGTTTGATGGTATATTTACCTTTATTGGTAGAGGGCAACACCAGTGGGAAGGTGTTCAGGCAACACCAGGACACTGGTAGCTTTCCTGGCCTAACAAGTGGTCCAGGTTGACCGGCTGTCATCAAACAAGGAGGAGGCTTGCTGTAGGAATCTGGTGCCTTGAGTCTGATTCTCGTTTGTTTAGTCTTTAAATTTCTCAGCTATCAAGTTAAAAAAAAAATTAAAAGTTGTCTCCAGGTCTTTTCTATAGAGTACCCTAATCCTCTTATTCTAAAATATAGTAGAGCTCAGTTTATCAGGAATCTCATTTGAATTAACCAGAATGTCTATTTGGCGACCTTTAATTCCATGTCTAGCTAAGCGTGCAGGCAGGTCAAAAAAGCAACCAAGTTGTTGCGATCTGAGGTCTCCCCAAAGACCTGTTTGCCTAAAAGCATCACACTTCTTAGCCTCCAATTATAAACTGTCCATAATTAGACCACTTCATATAGACCTCTAGTGACTTACAGACTTTAACTTTCATTTGGAGGCTGCCTTGGTGGCAGGTCTCTAACAGATTACATAGCACATAGTAGCTACTTCATAAATATTGAAGGAATGAAAAAATGGATCAAGATGGAAATGTTAAATAACTCTATAACACTAGACTCCAGTAATTTAAATTATCACACTTGTTAACACAAGTTACCTCCCAAACAGAAATAGAGGTCATCAGTTGGTTAGCACCGAGAAATTAAACTTTAAAAAAAGAGCTGTTTTTATTTTTTACTCTCAGTTATTTTTAGAAAATATATAGTCTGTGACATTATTTACAAGAGAAGCTATTAGGATTTTCCACTTCATTATATAATTAACAATAAAATGAAAGTAAATTCTGCAAAAATTGTTGAATGCTTTTTTAGGCATGATCTATTATTATGTCACTATTTCCTTCGAACCATTTGTGTGTGTGTGTGTGTGTTGCTTTTGATGCTTAAAATACTTCTTCTAAAATGGGAAATGAGATAGCTTTTTCAGCTGTCATGATTTAAAGACAATCTTTTATAGTTCCATTTACAGTTTCCTTTTTCTAAATATCTGTGTCTACCTCCAAAGTCTCTATCTATAACTAATGTACTTTTTCAGAAGTTAGAAAAATTAAATCTAATATTATCCTGTATATTTGAGATAATATAATTTATTGAGCACTCTGAAATACTTTGTGTTATTCTTTTAAATGAATATATCTTACTTTTAAAAGAGAGTGAGTATGATCAGACAGGCCATAAATAATTAAGGAGTGACTCAATAAGATAATAAGATAATGGTAGACATATTTAATACACACATTACCAATAAACTCTAGATAATCATATTTAGTACATTAAGTTGGAGGAAAATAAGTTTACTTCCAAACATAGTACATGATTCATAAATCAATCTTCAGGCTTTTTTTGAGTATATATGTGCTTCGAGTAAACAATGACTAAGTAAGAAGGATTAGAAGACAAATTCTGGTATTGTTCAAACCAAATGTTTATTATGTGATATTTGACAAGTCACTTAAATTTTCTGATATTAGTTTTGTCTATATGTATATTGGGTACAGTAATACCTGATCTTGCTGACCTTGAAGGATTGTTTTATGATCAGATATAATAATAATAATAATAATACAGTGATTTAAAAACTTTAAAGCATTATCTGTGTACAAAGTATCAATAATTGACAACTGACCTACCAGGAAGGTAGAAGTCCAGCTCCTCACCACTCCACTGAGTTCTCTAGAGGTGAGTTATAATTACTGATTGTCTTATTAAGTATTGTTTTTATTGATTAGATACTTACTTTCCAGTAGCTAACATTCTAGAGGATAAAAATAGACAATAGGCTATAGACAAGCACACACACACACACACACAAAATAGACAATAGACAAGCACACAGAGTTGATGTATCTTGATGGTGAAAAGTGCAATGATGGTCACCAGACCATCTGAGGAGTACATAACCAAGTGGATTTGCTGTTTGATGGGGTGCAGTTACTGTAAACAGGGTACTACTCATGGAAAGTTTCTGAGAAGATGAAATTTGAGATGAGATCTGTAGAATAAGAAGAAGCTAGGCAGTACACCAGTGAGAGTTATAAATGATAGTATACATGGCCTTGAGGAATGAGATGGGTGGGTGAATCTTGAAAATATATGGGAAGAAGACTTGGCTATATTTGTTGATAGATTGAATATGGAGGATGAGAAAAAGAGAGTCTGAGTAAAAGATTTTTGGTTTGAGGAATTGGGTAAATAATAGTGTCACGTACTGTGATTAGAAAGAATGTAGGAAGGACAAATACAGAGCAGGAGAAAAGGAGGTCAGTTTTAGACATGTTACATTTGACATATATGTGAAACACCCAAGTGGAGATGTCAAAAAGGATATATGCTCTTGGAGTTTAGAGGAAAGATAAATGTCAGGGATGTAAATTCTGTAATCGTCAGTGTATGGAGGCTTTCTGAAAGCAAAGAAAAGAATGAGTTCATGTAGAGTTTGTAGACAGATAACATGGTACGAAAGAAAGAGAGAGAGAAATTGATGATAAGAAAAAACAAGACGGATACTCAGTGTTTGGCATCCACTTTTATGATCCATGCTTTTGTCATAACCATTTGGTAAATATGTTAAATAATAGCAAAAAACTGAAACAGCATTGAGTAACCCAGATAAGAAAGAATCTGGAGTGTACATGGGAGGATGACATTTTACCAAAGGAGATGTGCTTTCAGTTGCACATTGAGAAAAGACTTAGAATACAGACAAAGTTTGCAGAAGGTTTGGAGTTTTAAGGGTGAAATATTGGTGGAGTTCCTATAAGATTGACTTTTATATCCTAGTGATTCATATGCAAGGTTTTCAGAAATGGGAGAATGTTTTTATTGAGATATGGGAAGAAAAGAGACAGAAAGAAATATTTGTCTGGTAGAGTGGGAAAAAAGTCTTTCTAGAGCCACATAATAAGATTGCTAATGAGGGAATTTTGCAATTTTAGGACCTAGAGGAGAAACAAAGTTTGAACAGCACTGAAACAAGATACGAATACTATTCTTCTTGTTCTTGTTCTATGAGCAGCAGTGCGGAGCTGTGTAGTAATTCTCACTACTTTACAAAGTCCCTTTAGTCCTATATCCTCCACATGTGTTTTTGTTACCCTCAAAATGGGATTTAACCAGAGTATATTAGATCTGGCAATGACCTTAAGGATCATTCTTTCCAACTATGGCATTTTATACATAAGACAAGCGAGGCCCCTGGGAGTTTAACCATCTATACAATTGTATGACTGTGCTGTGGCAGTCAGGAGGCCCTTCCTCTGCTGTTTACTGTTGTATACAAGAATTTAGAGTTCTTCTATTGGGTGATTTTTAATCACTGAATTCCCCTAGCAGTCGATTATAGATACAAAGATACTTTTCCTATACTATGGGTGCATGTGATATAAGAAATTAACTGGGAAAGAAGAGACACATTTAAAAAATACATCATTGTTCTAATGTTTCCTTTGTGAAGGTTTTCTTTGTGAAGATAAATAAAAAAAACTTGGAAATATATATTACCCTTCTGGTAATGTGGTTGTCATACATTATTAGAACTTTTCAAGCTAAATGGTTTATTATTGCATAAAAAGGAACTGTATCTTCCACATTATCTTATAGATTTTCTTTCACCCTTTCGACAGAATATTCTAAACAACTCATATTCATAAAACAGAAATGATGTACACAAATATGGATAAAATGTATCTACACAATTAGGAAATTTAACCAATGGTATTTTCTATTGACTTCTATTTTATATACTTGAACTGTCTATAAATGCAATTGTAAAGTTCCCAAGTGTAGCAAGTAGGCACAGATATGAATTTAAAGAGTCTCATTAGTAAAAATCATCTTTGAAGTTGTAAATGAAAAAAAACATTTATTTGCATATAGAATCTTTCCAACAGAGAATCTCAAAGCATATTTAATTGTGACATGATTTATATAAAGCAAGAAGAGTGCCAAGAAAAGTCTTTATTTTTTCTTTATACAAGAGCATGCTACAAGGATAAACAGTCACTGAATATCTGCTTCACAAACTACTAGCATAGTTTAAAAAATATTTTTCACTCCAGGAAATCTGTACTATAATACTTAATGTTTCCTTCTCTTCTCATTTATGATTTTTTTCCATAACTCATTAGACATCTGATGAAACTATACATGGCATAAAGTGGCTGTGTGTCTTCCCTCATATTAAATAATAATCATGGTCGTTTGCCTAGATTATTTTTGCTACCAATCAATTTTTCTTGTGAAATTCTAAAACAATGAAGAAACTCAGACTATGGGTATAATTTTCAAAACAAAACTCATACAATTTTTTTCACTGATACAATATCTTATATATAGTTTATTTTCTTTTTTATGTTGTAATATAGAATGTTTTTTAAAAGTATTCAATTAACATTTTTGAAATAGCAATATAGTGTTGAGTTATTAAATTAGGAAACATTTATACGTATGGTAGAATCAATGGATTCTAAGTATTAAGGATCACTAATCCAAGGAGAATGTTTCTAGAGGGATAGAATTGAGAACTATGAACCACACACAAATAAAGTAAATGTATTGACAGGTTTTGTTGATTGTATTTAGTTGAGTTAATTTACAAAAGAAAAGTAAGATTGAAATGAAACTGTACTTATGTATATTTTTGTATAGATAATATTTCTGTATTATACATGAATATTAAGTGAAGAGTAAATAGAATGAATGGAACTTGTTATGTAAGTGCTAAGTTTTTTTTACAGCAACATTCTGCAAAGAAAACTTTAAAAAAGTCCAAAGCTAATAAACCAGGTGAACAAATCTCTAGTATTGGGAAGTGGATTGGGATAAAGAGAGGGAAAAAAAGGTTTTCTTAAGGTCTCAAATTTATTTGTGAAGAGAGAGAGTGCTAAAGTATCTTGATGCAGAGATCTGTGTTTGTTTAAAATAATAGAAAATATGTTTAACTATGAGGGTGTACTTAAAATATATTCCATTTAATTTTATATTATTACATATATTTAATTATTATAATTTCTTGCTGGATAGAGAAAGCAAAATTAAGCCAGCATTTTTAAAAGCATTGGTTTAAAGTATATAAGTACTTGCCTTTCTCATAAACAGTCAAGAAGTAGGTGGTCCAGAGCTAGCATACCCAATCCCGTATATTTTAAATCTTTTTATCAGGAAAGCTTTCAAAAGCATACAAATTAAATAGAATAGTATAACTAATCCCTCATTGATCCACACCAGTTTTGGACAGTTGTTCTTAAATTCTGCTATTCCTGTTTCATTATACCTTCACACACAATCCACACCATAACATTCACTTTTTATTATTGTTTTACAAATGTGTATATATACAAGTAGTGTTTCTATCATTTTTCATTTCTTTCATCAGTCTTATAATTTTCTGCATAAAGGTCTTTTGTTTCCTTAGGTAGGTTTATTCCTAGGTATTTTATTCTTTTTGTTGCAATGGTAAATGGGAGTGTTTCCTTAATTTTTCTTTCAGATTTTTCATCATTAGTGTGTAGGGATTCAAGAGATTTCTGTGCATTAATTTGTATCCCACTACTTTACCAAATTCATTGATTAGTTCTAGTAGTTTTCTGGTAGCATCTTTAGGATTCTCTGTGTATAGTATCATGTCATCTGCAAACAGTGACAGCTTTACTTCTTCTTTTCCAGTTTGGATTCCTTTTATTTCTTTTTCTTCTCTGATTGCTGTGGCTAAAACTTCCAAAACTATGTTGAATAATATTGGTGAGAGTGGGCCACCTTGTCTTATTCCTGATCTCAGAGGAAATGGTTCCAGTTTTTCATCATTGAGAACGATGTTGGCTGTAGGTTTGTCATATACGGCCTTTATTATGTTGAGGTAAGTTCCATCTGTGCCTACTTTCTGGTGGGTTTTTATAATAAATGGGTGTTGAATTTTGTTGAAAGCTTTTTCTGTATCTATTGAGAATATCATAGGGTTTTTATCCTTCAGTTTGTTAATATGGTGTATAACATTGATTGATTTGTATATATTGAAGAATCCTTGAATTCCTGGGATAAACCCCACTTGATCATGGTGTATGATCCTTTTAAGGTGCTGTTGGATTCTGTTTGCTAGTATTTTGTTGAGGATTTTTGCATCTATGTTCATCAGTGATATTGGCCTGTAGTTTTCATTTTTTGTGACGTCTTTGTCTGGTTTTGGTATCAGGGTGATGGTGGCCTTGTAGAATGAGTTTGGGAGTGTTCCTCCCTCTGCTATATTTTGGAAGAGTTTGAGAAGGATAGGTGTTAGCTCTTCTCTAAACGTTTGATAGAATTCGCCTGTGAAGCCATCTGATCCTGGGCTTTTGTTTGTAAGAAGATTTTTAATCACAGTTTCAATTTCAGTGCTTGTGATTGGTCTGTTTATATTTTCTATTTCTTCCTGGTTCAGTCTTGAAAGGTTGTGCTTTTCTAAGGATTTGTCCATTTCTTCCAATTTGTCCATTTTATTGGCATATAGGTGCTTGTAGTAATCTCTCATGATCCTTTGTATTTCTTCAGTGTCAGTTGTTACTTCTCCTTTTTCATTTCTAATTCTATTGATTTGAGTCTCCTCTCTTTCTTTCTTGATGAGTCTGGCTAGTGGTTTATCAATTTTGTTTATCTGCTAAAAGAACCAGTTTTTAGTTTTATTGATCTTTGCGATTGTATCCTTCATTTCTTTTTCATTTATTTCTGATCTGATCTTTATGATTTCGTTCCGTTTGCTAACTTTGGGGTTTTTTTTGTTCTTCCTTCTCTAATTGCTTTAGCTGTAACGTTAGGTTGTTTATTTGAGATTTGCTTGTTTCTTGAGGTAGGATTGTATTGTTATAAACTTCCCTCTTAGAACTGCTTTTGCTGCACCCCATAGGTTTTGGGTCGTCGTGTTTTCATTGTTATTTATTTCTAGGTATTTTTTGATTTCTTCAGTAATCCCTTGGTTACTTAGTAGCATATTATTTAGCCTCAGAGTATTTTTATTTTTTATAGTTTTTTTCCTGTAATGGATATCTAGTCTATCTAGTTTCCGTTGTGGTCAGAAAAGATACGATTTCAATTTTCTTAAATTTACCAAGGCTTGATTTGTGACCCAAGATATGATCAATCCTAGAGAACGTTCCATGAGCACTTGAGAAGAAAGTATATTCTGTTGGGTTTGGTTGGAATGCCTGATAAATATCAATTAAGTCCATCTTGTTTAATGTGTCATTTAAAGCTTGTGTTTCCTTATTTATCTTCATTTTGGATGATCTGTCCATTGGTGAAACTGAGGTGTTAAAGTCCCTGACTATTATTGTGTTACTGTCGATTTCCCATTTTATGGCTGTTAGCATTTGCCTTATGTATTGAGGTGCTCCTATGTTGGGTGCATAAATATTTACATTGTTATTTCTTCTTCTTGGATTGATCCCTTGATCATTATGTAGTGTCCTTCTTTGTCTCTTGTAATAGTCTTCATTTTAAAGTCTATTTTGTCTGATATGAGAATTGCTACTCAGTCTTTCTTTTGATTTCCTTTGCATGGAATATCTTTTTCCATCCCTTCCCTTTCAGTCTGTATGTGTCCCTACATCTGAAATGTGTCTCTTGTAGACAGCATACATACCAGTCTTGTTCTTGTATCCATTCAGCCAGTCTATGTCTTTTGGTTGGAGCATTTAATCCATTTACTTAAGGTAATTATCGATATGTATGTTCCTATTACCATATTATTAATTGTTTTGTGTTTGTTATTGTGGGTCTTTTCCTTCTTTTGTGTTGCCTGCCTAGAGAAGTTACTTTAACATTTGTTGTAAAGTTGGTTTTGTGGTGCTGAATTCTCTGAGCTTTTGCTTGTCTGTAAAGGTTTTAATTTCTCCGTGGAATCTGAACGAGATCCTTGCTGGGTAATCTTGGTTGTAGGCTTTTCCCTTTCATCACTTTCAATATGTCCTGCCACTACCTTCTGGCTTGCAGAATTTCTACTAACGATCTGCTGTTAACTGTATGGCGATTCCCTTGTATGTTATTTCTTTCTTTTCCCTTGTTGCTTTTAATATTTTTCTTTATATTTAATTTTTGATAGTTTGATTTATATAAGTCTTGGTGTGTTTCTCCATGGTTTTATCCTGTATGGGACTCTCTGTGCTTCCTGGATTTGATTGACTATTTCCTTTCCCATGTTAGGGAAGTTTTCAACTATAATCTGTTCAAATATTTTCTCAGACCCTTTCTTTTTCTCTTCCTCTTCTGGGGCCCCTATAATTCAAATGTTGGTGTGTTTAATGTTGTCCCAGAGGTCTCTGAGTCTCTCCTCAATTCTTTCCATTCTTTTTTCTTTATTCTGCTCTGCAGTAGTTATTTCCACTATTTTACCTTCCAGGTCACTTATCCGTTCTTCTGCCTCAGTTATTCTGCTATTGATTCCTTCTAGAGAAATTTTCGTTTCATTTATTGTGTTGTTCATCATTGTTTGTTTGCTCTTTAGTTCTTCTAGGTCCTTATTAAACGTTTCTTTTATTTTCTCCAGCCTATTTGAAAGATTTTGGATCATCTGTAATATCATTACTCCGAATTCTTTTTCAGGTAGACTGCTTATTTCCTCTTCATTTGTTTGGTCAGGTGGGTTTTTACCTTGCTCCTTCATCTGCAGCATGTTTGTCTGTCTTCCCCTTTTGTTTAACTTACTGTGTTTGGGGTCTCCTTTTCACAGGCTGCAAGTTTGTAGTTCACATTGTTTTTGGTGTCTGCCCCCAGTGGGTAAGGTTGGTTCAGTGGGTTGTATAGAGTTCCTTGTTGGGGGACTGGTGCCTGTTTTCTGGTGGATGAGGCTGGATCTTGTTCTTCTGGTGGGCAAGGCTGCATCCGGTGGTGTGTTTTGGGGTGTCTGTGAACTTAGTATGATTTTAGGCAGCGTTTCTGCTAATGATGGGGTTGTGTTCCTGTCTTGCTAGTTGTTTAGCCTGAGGTGTCCAGCACTGGAGCTTGCTGGCCGTTGGGTGGGGCTGGGGCTTAGTGTTGAGAGAGATATCTCTGGGAGAGCTCTCACCCATTGATATTACATGGGGCCGGGAGGACTCTTGGTCCAAGGTCCTGAACTCGGCTCTCCCACATTAGAGGCTCAGACCTGACAGCAGGCCAGAGCACCAAGACCCTGTCTGCCACTTGGCTCAGAAGAAAAGGGGGGGAAACAATTAAATAAATAAATAAATAAATAAAATAATTAAAATAAAAAACACAAATTATTAAAATAAAAAAATAAAAAATATTAAGAAAAGAAGAGAGCAACCAAACCTATAAACGAATCCAACAATGATAACAAGTGCTAAAAACTACACTAAAATAACCATATAAATCAGAAACTAATCATTCACAGACAGCTAACCCCAAGTCTACAGTTGCTCCCAAAGTCCACCACCTCAATTTTGGGATGATTTGTTGTCTATTCAGGTAGTCCATAGATGCAGGGTACCTCAAGTTGATTGTGGAGATTTAATCCGCTGTTTCTGAGGCTGCTGGGAGAGATTTCCCTTTCCCTTCTTTGTTTACACAGCCAGCTCCTGGGGTTCAGCTTTGGATTTGGCCCTGCCTCTGCGTGTAGGTCACCCTCAGGCTTCTTTTCCCACCCAGACAGGATGGGGTTACAGCAGCGGCTGGTTCGGGGGCTCTTGCTCACTCATACCACGGGGAGGGAGAATTACGGTATTTATAATTGGAATGCAGGGCCAGCCTGTGGCAGCAGAGGACAGCGTGACATTGCAACAGCCTGAGGCATGCCCTGTGTTCTCCCAGGGAAGTTGTCTCTGGATCACAGGACCCCGGCAGTGGTGGGCTGCACAGGCTGCTGGAGGTGGTGGTGTGTGGATAGTGACCTGTGCTTGCACACAGGCTTCTTGGTGGCTGCAGCAGCAGCATTACCGTTTCATTCACCCGTCTCTGGAGCTCGTTTAGGTGGTGCTCTGTCTCCTGTGGGCAGATGGGGAAGGAATCCCTTCTCTTCACGCACTCCAAAACAATGGTCTCTTGCCTCTTCGGCAGGTCCAGACTTTTTCCCGGACTCCCCTCCCGGCTAGCTGTGGTGCACTAGCCCCCTTCAGGCTGTGTTCACGCAGCCAACCCTAGTCCGCTCCCTGGGATCTGACCTCCGAAGCCCGAGCCTCAGCTCCCAGCCCCACCCGCCCCGGCGGGGGAGCAGACAAGCCTCTCAGGCTGGTGAGTGCTGGTCGGCACCAACCTTCTTTGCGGGAATCTCTCTGCTTTGCCCTCCGCACCCCTGTTGCTGTGCTCTCCTCCGTGGCTCTGAAGCTTACCCCCCTGCCACCACCCCCGTCTCTGCCAGTGAAGGGGCTTCCTAGTGTGTGGAAACTTTTCTTCCTTCACAACTCCCTCCCAGAGGTGCAGGTCCCGTCCCTATTCTTTTGTCTCTGTTTTTTCTTTTGCCCTATGCAGGTACGTGGGGAGTTTCTTACCTTTTGGGAAGTCTGAGGTTTTCTGCTAGCGTTCAGTAGGTATTCTGTAGGAGTTGTTCCACATATAGATGTATTTTTGATGTATTTGTGGGGAGGAAGGTGATTTCCACGTCTTGCTCCTCTGCCATCTTGAAGGTCCACCCCCTTAATATGTATTTTAGAAGGAGCTTGTCAATTTTCACAAAAATTTGTGCTAGGATTTTGATGGAGATTACATTGAGCTTAGAGATGATTATGGGGAAAATTAGCAATATTGAGTTTCTCAATTCAATAAGCACATTTCTCCTTTTATTTACATATTTACTTTCTATTATCAGTGTTTTACAGATTTCAGGATAGATGCATTCCCATCTTTTGTCAGATTTGTCCCTAAATATTATTTATTTTTGATGCTACTCTAAATTACATTTTTATTTACATATTTGATTGCTTATCACTAACATATAAGAATGCAATTAATTTTCATGTATTGACCTTTTATCTTCCATTGTTGGTAAACTCTTGTATTGGTTCTGGAAGGTTTTTTTGTGCACTTCATAGAATTTGCTACATAGATAATCATATTGTGTGAATACAGAGAACTTCTTAATTTGCAATCTGGATGACTTTTATTTCATTTTCTTGCCTTATTTCACTGGCTAGATCCACAGTACAATGCTGATAGATACAGAGAAATTAACATCGTTATCTTGTTCCTGATCTTAGAAGGCATTTAGTTTTTCACTATTGTGTATGACTTGTGATGCAGGGATTTTGCAGATGCCATTTCCAGGATGAGGAAGTTAACTTTAATACCTAGTTTTTTAAGAGTTTTTATTAGTAATGGATGTTAGATTTTGAGAAATGCTTTTATACTCTATCAAAATGATCATATGCTTTTTGAGATTTGGTCGTTTTTGTTCAGTTTATCCTAAGTTGTAGAAATTATGAGTAGAGTGCTGTCTGTTTTCATGATTATTATAGGTAGAGGATTAAAAATTTATTAGTCTTCTCAAAGAACCAGATTTATTGATTTTCCTGTTTTCTATTTCATCAATTCCAGTTCCAATGTAATCCTTATTATTTTTTTCCCCTTACTTTTGGTTTAGTTTGCTTCTTTTTTTTTTAATTTCTTAGGGTAGAATCTGAGATCATTGATTTTCATTTCTAGTATGGGCAATAATGTTATAAATTTAAGTACCACTTTATCTGCATCTCATTCATTCAAATATGCCATGATTTTATTTCCATTCATTTCTAAATATTTTCCAATTTCCTTTTGATTTGTTCTTTGCCTCATATGTTACTTTTGAAACCACTATATTGAGGTATTACTGACATACAAAAAGCTGTACATATTTAGTGTATACAACTTGATGGGTTTGGAAATATGTATATACCCATATAATCATCACTATAGTCTATCCCATAAACATATCCATCACCTCCAAAAGTTTTTTATCTCATAGCATATTAAAAAAGACTCATTAACAAAAATTCTATTATGGTGAATTTATTGTCAAAAAATGAGTCTATCGTTAAAGTAGAAAATTCTAAACTACTAAAGAAGTTCCCTTTATTTAAATCCTAAAAAGAATTATCCATGAAAGGCAAAGTGTTATTCTTTTTGTTTTGTATCATTAGCCAACACACGTTTTTATGATTTTGCACAGACTGTTGTTTTGAAATTATTTTTACTTCCTTGAAGAGCTCTTTTTGAAAAAAAAAATGCTGTACATTGGAGCTTAAGGCTTGAGGAAAATAATTTTGTCAAATTAGAAAAAGACTGGTTTTATGACATCAAGTAATAATAGTTTGAACTGTAAGAATCGCATACACTTAAAACCATGTTGACCTTCAAAATGGCAATGTCATATGCTTCTACCTAACACTTGTTATACCTTGAAGAATGCATGGTCACTGGATTTTTCTTGTATATCCCTAGAGACTCCCTGAATCCTCTCAAAGAGCCTTTAGTCATTTTTCAAGGAAACAAAGCATGTTTTATTAAACATGCCCTTGTTTAAAGAACATGTATTACATCACTCCAGGAAAAGCACAAGAGCTAATGTAAGATTTTTCTCAGATCTTCACCACATGGAGAAAGTGCTAATTAGTGACAGTGCATAATTTGAACAATTGCTACTGACAAAGTTCTTCATAAGCCTATATTTCAAGGTTCCAACAAGTTCCCTTGATTTGAAATTAAATCAATTTCATCCAAAAGCACTCAGAATAATGGAAATCCCCATCAATTAATGTAAAAATAGGTAGCTTGGTCAGACACAGATTACATCTCATTACCAGCTAGTCTTTCTTTGGGGTCAAGTATGCCATTTATATTTTATTAAAGTAACATACTTCCACACAAACTAGATTTTTCTTATTTTAATAGTGGTATTAACTTAAATACATACATTAAACCAATATACATGCAAAGAACAATGTTTAAAATAACAACTTTCTTTCCTCCTTGTCACCTGGCCTAGATTCAAACACTGCTTCTATAGATATCAAGTCATAATAATTTAAAATATATTAAGTTTATTCTTTAAAGTGTAGTGTATAATGCAGGACAGTGCACACAGTAAATGTTTTGGGAAGGGAATAAACAATAAAAGATTAAAGAAAAGACAGAAGAAAGAAAGAAATGATGTTTGAAATTTCCTGTTTACTTTGTCTATAAGGAAACAACATTCACAGACAAATTAAGAGTGTACAATGTGGGTAGGATGCCTGATTTCCCATTACTTATTTTTTAAAATTCTACATTATGGTATTTCATCTTAGGTGTGATATCTTTGAAGCAACTGCAACAATCTACCAATATATTGAGGAATCTCCTTTCTCACAATGACCTTTAAACAGTATTCTTTCAACATAAAGGAAACAAAATGTGCTTATTGAAAATAAAGTTAATTATCTTTGCCATCAAAAACAATTCATCAAATTATGTATGTCACAGTGCTATGTGCTCTACATTAAGAATTTTTAAAAAATATATGCATATCCTAAGAATCAGTGGTCTAAAATAAATAACCCTGACACTGAATAAAAAATAATAAGGCTTGAAGTTTTTGGAAAATAGGACAAAAATTAAAAATTAAAAAAAAAAATACAGAGTTGTGCTTTAGGTTTATTTTTTCATTAAAAAAAGTAAGGATGTTCTTTCTATTGACATAACCAGAGAAGAAGGTGAGTGCAGGTATAATCCACAAGTCCAATTTGGTATAAGCTCCAGTTTGAAAAATGCTGTTAACCGTTATAATTATTAAGGAAACCATTTGTCTGTGTGTGTGCGTGTGTGTGTGTGGATAAAGAAGCATTGATCTTATACTAGGCACATTCTGTGGAATTGTTTCCCCCAAGTCCCTATGATTGCCAATAGAGATATGTTCTTATAGGATTATAAATTTTATAGCCAAGCAAAACTTTAGATGAACTGTTTTGCTGTCTTTTTTTTTCATTTCTCTATTATTATATTATTCCCTTGGTACTTTAAGGCAGTCACCAAAATGTCAGAGGATTTATTAGACATTTTCATATTCCAACCAAAATGTTTTACCAGTGAAGAGAAAAGGGCATGGTACTAATTTTAACCTAAACTTTGGGAGAAACCCTATGATATTCTCTCACAAAGCATAAATATTTGTGCAATGGATTACTAACAAGACCTTCAGTTCCTTTGTGAACATGGGAGAAAACTAAATACCAAAATGCTTGGAGACACCAAAACCAATATTTTATATATATATATATATATATATATATACAATTTTATATTTCACTGTTTTAAAAATTATTTTGAACCAGTTATCCAGTTTGAGACAAAACAATACCAAAGGTCAAAATTCCATCTCTTAATTAAATAAAATAAGAAAGATCACTGAGTAACACCCCATGATAATTATTAGTATTTTCAAACGATATTTTCAGGAGAAAATTAAATAGGGACTCTAATTCTCCAGACATGAAGTCCAGAAATAAGCTAACACAAATACATACAAGCTTCACTCTTTCAATTTACTTCTCTATTTGATTATTTTTCTGGAAACATATTTGTTTTAAGCATCCCTCATTAGAATTCCACTCAGAAGAGATGGAACATGTGTTGCAGGTTATAAACACTTGCTCTGGTTATCAGTAACCTACAACAAAAAATGCAGGATTTCCTGCCCTCTCCCAAACTCAGATAATCTCTATCATTATAATTATAAATAAATTATAAAGCCCAATTTTCTTTTTAAAATGTAATGTTCATAAATGTTTGCAGTGTTAACATTTTAATTAGTTAATATGATCTCACCATAGGAAAATATATTTGAAATGGTAGAAAATATTACAAACATTTCTCACCATCTAGAGATTCTAACAACTTATTAGCAAAGCTACTTGTGGTCTTTTCCCTTTACTGGTTATACATTGAAACTCCTTCTGTATGTGGAAACTATATATGAAAACCATTTGCACACGTTTTCAGAGGCTGTTCTTCAACTTTATTCTTAATGGTGGCATGATATTTATATAAATGCTTCATGATTTATAAAATTTCTTATTACTCCAAGTTTAACTTATGTCCAGCTCGCTATTATAAATTACAATTAGTGCACATACTTAGTCATAAATGTAATTATAAAACATATAACTTAATATTTTAAGAAAAAGTTTAGAAATTTCAAAAAGATACTTATTTTAATTTTGAAATGGGGTACTGAATACATTGACTATTTTAACACAGTGGAAACACTGAACGATATTGAACTGACATTCATTTAATAACTCCCTGGTTAATAATGACCTAGATACCTATATTCTGTATGTGTATTTTGATAATTTAACAGAGCACGAAGCAATATAGTAGAGAGCTTAACTGCACTGTCCTACTCAGTTTACCTGTAATACAAACTCAGTTGTGTCACACTCTAGGTGTATAAACTTGGGCAAATTATTTAGCCTATTTCCTCCTTTCCTCATTTATAAAATGAAGTGATGGTAACAGTATACCTATTTCAAAGGGTATCTGTGAGGAATAGTGAGTGAATATAAGCTATTAGAACAGTACTTAGTACATAGTAAATCACACGTACGTGTTAACTCTTATGGTAGGAAAACATATGAGGTTACTGAAGCTTTTCTAATCCTTCCAAGTTTTCCTTTTCTCATGCATACAAGTATCTGCTTACTCTATGTCTTTATGCCTTTTGGGCTTGTACAACATCTATTAAAACAGAACTAGAGAAATATATTCAGAGACCAGAGGAGATCAGAAAAGTGTCTGATGAGTCAGAGCAATACCGAGGTATCAAGTCACTGAGTTTAACAGATTGCGGCTGGCAGGATGAAGATGGCTCTTATCCCAACTTGCCCAACCCCTGGATTAACCATCCTTCCCATTCCTGTTCTAAACCATGCTCTGGGGAATGCTGGGGAACCAATTCCTCACTGGTAGGTGACCCCCCTATTGGACACCCATTCCCCCTGCCAGAATACTTCTCCCTATGCTTTCCAAATGTTTAAGGTTGTGCCAGTTGTCACTTTAATTATATAATTTTAAAACCTTTAATAATTGATAACATGTACATATGAAAGGAAAGAAAACATGTTTTCAGAAGAGAGTTGACAATGTTTGCTGAGATTTGAAGTTGCATCTCTAAAACTAACAACAGAAGCTACCACGGAATTAGGTGTATGTAAGGCGACGGTAAAAAATGTGGAAAAATCATAATCCAATAGGTTTTACACACACTGGGCTTTTCAAATGTCATCAAATTCTTACCCTAAAGAATAGAAGCACAATTACAGAGTATGTGTTATAGATTTTATCCAACTAAAACCATCAGGAAATTAGTCAGAAATAAATGTATTAAAAATGTAAATTGGTTGCATTCCCCGCCCCCAACAAATTATGCTGGTTATTTATTTATTTATTTATGATAGAGTTTAGTTTTTAGCAGTAATAAGCTCATAGCAAAATTGAGCTGAAAGTACATATTTCCCATATAGCCCCAGTCCTCACATGTGCACTGCGTCCCCCACTGGCAAAATCCTGCATATATTTTTTAAAACTATATGTTTTGTGATAATTGGAAATTTACATGCAGTGTATGAAATAATACAGAGAGATCTCCCTGTGCCCAACACGTATTTTCCCCCAGCCATGTTGTACAACTATAGCACACGATCATAATCAAGATTATGACAATGATACAATGCACTGACCCGATTCACATTTCAAAAGCAAGCAGACATGCTTGTTTGTATGTGCACTTCGCTGTATGCAATTTTATCACGTGTGGATTTTTGTGGTAACCACCACAATCAAGATACAGGACACTTCCATCACTAAAATCCCCTTTCATAGCCACAGAGTGGCTGTGGCCATATTTATTTTAACAAATATATGCAACATGAGCCAGGCAGGGTTCTAGGGAAACTTTTAAAAAGTTAACTCATTTAATATTATTCTTCCCAGTTTTACACATGAGGAACATTAAGAGACAGAGAAATGAGTAAATTTCTCTAAGTCATAGAGCTGATAATATCATGGTTTATTATGAGATTTGAACCCAGGACACCAGGATCCACAGTTCATGCTTCAGATTCTTTGCTGGCTCATACATCAGTTGATGAGAGAACTCCTGTGTGTTTATATTTTTAGTTAAAATAAAATATTTAATGTATATTTAAGTATTTTTATGACTCACCACATTAATCATCCTTTTGAATTATCGAATCAAATACCACCCTCAGATGGTTTGATGAGAAGATTGACTTACATGGTTAAAACGTACATAGTTTTCTGAGCCCAGATGTAATAAAAATGCAAAATTATATGCAGATTATTTTTTCATAAAACAAAATCCCAAAAGCAATCTAATATGAACTTATAATTTATCTTAGAACTATAAAATTGGTTCTCAATATAAAACCATTCAAAATCCATGGAATTGAATGCTATAATTAAATAGGTTTCACATTACTTTTCACATGTCACTAGAGTAGATGTGAGACCATCGTCTGTGTCAATAGGAATCAATTCCTTGGTACAGAGATATTTCACCCACTTATATAACAAGGAATGTTTATTTAAGCACATACTATGTGCCGGGGATTTTTCACATGGATTATGACTTTAGTCCTCATCTTTATTCTAATTGAGTCTATAGTCGAGGAGGTATATACTGATAAATGATACTGCATTGGGGTAAATGCAACCTGGAAAGGCAGGTGAAACTAACTCGGCTTAGGGAAGTAGGGGATAGTAGTGAAGGCTACTTCACAGGAAAGATGGCACCTGGTGGCAGCTATGCAGGGTGAACAGCAAAGGAAGGAATGGCTTCAGCAGAGTGAGTGATACAAGCAAAGTGGCAGAGTCATGAAAGTACGTACATTTTTTGGAATAAAACTGAAGCAAGACCCAATGCAGAGTGAGGTGTCAGATGATGAAATCACCTCCAATGTAGAAATGGAAAGACTCTGAATATCTGGAGGTAGGGGAATGACATGCACTGGAAACTACAAAAAGTAATGTTGAAGTTGCACTGGAGACTGGCAAGACAGAGGGCCGCAGTTAGTACCAACAGGGCTACATTTTGCCATGCATGGCAGATTACATTAAACATAGCAGGGAGCAAATAACGGAATTTCACCTCTGACCTCTAGAGCCACTGATGTTGCTTCCCTGTTTTGCCAGATTTTAGATTCTGTCTGTTGGGGTCTACAGTAAATATTGCCTGGGAAGCTTCAGTGGGCAATGGTTATGGGCATGGGTTTTTGATCAAGATAGACCTGGTCTTGAATTCTACAACTATTACTTTTTAGATGTGCGAATTAGGCAAAAGCCTGGTTCCCTATAAATTTCTGCTGTAGGGAAATCAGGAAATGTTGGAGCCCACGCAGGGCAGCCTGGGCAGTGTGTGTGATCAGGGAGAGGGGACAGCAGGTGGGGACCCCATCGATCGTGGTTGGGCAGTCTCCGACCGGCAGGTTTGCTCGGCCCAGGAGACTCCAGCTGGGCTTGTTTTTGTGGAGCTCGGGGAAGTGAGCCTGGACAAGCAGGCTTTCTCTTGGACAAAACAAAGAACAGCCAGAACGAAGGCAACAGTTGCACAGACACCACCTTAAAATGGAACTCACATTAGGCTCATTACATCAGGAACTGCGTTCCACCCTGATAATAAAACACGGGGGAGAAGGCAGCACTGACCTCTACTAGGTAGCCTGTCTTTGAGATAAGATGCTTTGAAACATTAAACATTGGCAGGCCTTTCTCCTTGCTAACACAAGCAGCACGCAATTTCCAAGCCAGCTTTAAAAGCCATTGTTATCTTTGTTATCTGTTATTATTTGGATTTTGAGCAAAATTGCTGGAGTAGGAGACGGTAGAGGAATCCTGTTTAATCTGGAAATTCTCTGTGGAGAGTCCAAAAGGCCAGAGAACCAAGTTCCCAAGGTCTTTTAGTTTACCTAATATCTCTGCCTTTAGTCTTTCATTATGTTCCCCAGTTTGCTTAGGTAATAATCTCATACAAGCTTCTCTTGCTTGATGTACTGATGGATCATTTTCTAGTATAGCTCCCAGCATTGTATTTTAGAAAATGTAGTTGATCACTGACTCTGTCTTACAAGTTTGCTGTTAAATCTCAATAAAATTATATCTACAAAATACAGTGCCTAGAACTTAGTAAGTCCTTAAATAACGGTAGCTATTATTATTATCTCCTCCTAGCAATAGCTGACTCTTTTTTGTCTAGACTTGGATTTATCATGCCTTGCTGAAATTTTAGCCTGAACTCTGCTGGTCTGATTTGCTCCATTGCTGACTGTGACCTAATTGGCAAAGGGATATATTTTTTATGTAATTCAGCTTGTTGCATGTGTGTGCCACCATGAAGAAGCAGCAGTTCGGTTTGAGTTGGCTTTGCTGTGAATCCAATCCTGAGAAATGGCTGGGGCAAACTGAGATAAGGGCCTTGCATTCTTGGCATGAAAGGTGTGTAAGAGCAAGAGCCCTCATGGAGAAATGTCTCTCAATAAGCATGATTTCTGAAGGATAACGTCAGATAATTAATTCAATTTATATATATTTATTACATGCCTACTCTGTATCAGGCACTTGCTGAATGCGCAAAATAGATATGATTTCCATAACAATTCAGTGAAGAGACAAAAATAAAGAAATCAGGGCAGAGACAAACACATAATTTCTGATTTTCATAAGGACCATGAGTGAAACAAAAATGAGAACGTGAAGCTGGAAATAAGGAGAACATTTAATGTAGTTTCAAAAATCAGGGAAGGCCTCTCTCAGAAAGTGACAGGTAAGTAACCACATAAATACCCACGTGAGCATCCTGCCACATGCTAGGTCCTTGAATCGTTCTGTTTTAGAGCACATGCTAAAATACAAAATGCCCTTATCTTCATTCAAAATTCTTCCAACTCATTCACTTGATGGTCAGAATTTAAAAATGAAAAGAGAGAGTTCTATATATCCCACTCCCACCTGCGTTTAGAGGGCACAATTGAACATTCTGAAACTAGAAGTTGCTGTTTCTTCAGACCTCTACACTAATTCCATGGACACACTTTCCTTTATTGAGTCCTGTTTTTATAAGGAGATCTATAAATTTTAAGAAGCAAATCAAACGGGAATTGCACATTTGGAAGAACATACACATTTTGGCTGTGTGAAAGATAAATGCACTGTGTCTTCCTTTGATCAGAGAAGAGCCTCTGAAGAATTAACTCTACAGTCGGCACAGAGGGATAATTCGTTCAGCATCTTTGAATTTCATTCTGACTTTTTAAATGATGTACGCTCCTCTGATATTTTAAAGATCACTTGTCATTACATGTTCCTAATTTGTCATTTGATAGATTCAAACAGCCCTAAAGAAGCATCTCTGATTCAAAAGAATGATTCTTTAATTTTAGGCTCCCCTCTACTTTCTGTCAATGTGGCAGGGCATCCCAGTTGAGCTCAAACCAAGATTCCGTTTGAATGTTTGTGAAACTGGTAGGCTGTTCATCTCTCTGGCATATGTTTTTATGATTTTCTCAAGGGCTTTTAGGAGTGTTTGTTGGATGTAGGGGTAGAAACAGATGGAGATTAGAGTGGGTGGGAGAACAGAGAGATAACCAAGCAGAGACAGAGAGAGGCAGAGAGAGAAGAAGAAAGTGATGAAATGGCTTTTGACTGCCCACATGGCAGATTCCTTTTGAGAGAGCTGTGTAGTCAGAGTGGATGTATTAAGGTTCTCCAGAGAATTGGCTCTTGCAAGTTTGGAGACTGAGAAGTTCCCTGAACTGCTGTCTGCAAGATGAAGACCCAGGGAAGCCAGTGTTGTGATTCAGTCTGAGTCTAAAGTCCTAAGGGCCAGGCAAGCCAATGGTTTACATCCAAGTCCAGGAACCAGAGAAGATGAGACAAGATGTCCCAATTAAAACAGGTAGGCAGGAAGCAAAAAGGGATTAAATCATCCTTCCTCTAACTTTTGTTCCATTCATATTCTCAACAGATTAGATGATACCCACCCACATCGGGGAGGGCAATCTACTGAGTCCACAGATGCAAATGCTAATCTACTCTAGAAAAATCCCTCACAAGCACACCCAGAAATAATGTTTAATCTGTGCACTTCATGGCCAATTATGTTGACACATAAAATTAACCACAGTGGCATTAGAATCAGAAGCTAAAGAAGTCATTCTAATGGCTGCAATTAAACAACAACTGCAAAACCTTTTCAGAAGATGTTAGGTCAGGATTACAGGAACAGGTGAAATCTAAATTCAGGTTGGGGGTCAATGCTTCTTTTCTCCATCTCAGAAACATTGCCACTGTGCTTCATGAACTTCTATACTCTGAGGGCTCATATATGTTCCCAGGAGAGGCAGAGGAAGGTACCTCGATGAAGAAGCCAGAGCAGATGAAACTGTGTGGAAATTACTGGAAACACATGGAAGTATCCCCAGCAACTCTCAGAGAAGATTATGTGGAACCACCAAGAGTCATTGCCACTGAGTTCCTATAGTTATAAAAGGTGGGATCTAAAAGTCGTACTAATTAGTTCATAATGTTTATATAAGCACTGCTCCTTCATACATTGATGGTAAGACTTTAGAGGGAAAAACATATTCCCAAGACCTTGATTTGGGTCACTGTGGTACCAAACTTGATCATCACACCCAAGAATAAATAAGGAATAAGGAGGAAGATTTCAATAAGCTAATGATGAATCAACAACAAAATCCAGTGAGTTTGAGTCACTGCAGTTTTCACTCTTCAAGTAGTTTGTTGAGTTTTTACAGGTGCAGTCATAATTTTAAAATAAAATATGATGTGTGGAGTAATCTTCCCATGCACTATTTGAATGCCACATCATTGAGTTTTTTTAATGAAATTATAAAGAGATGTTTCCAATATTGTATTTGTAACTAAAAATGGTATGATCTAGTCTTTGTCTCCTATTTCACTCTTATCTTATTAAAGCCACAAACCTGAAAATCACCAATTAATTAGGTAACACTTTTAAGTTACGTGTACTCTTGACTTCCTTGAAATAATTGGGTCAATTTATTTTACCACCTGTCTGTTCAAAAAGCTGACTTAGTCTTTGTCACGTGTTCAGAAAGCAAATACTCACCTAGTGGCACATATGAAAAAAAACTGAAAACAAAACACAACACAACAAAACCAAACCCTCCAAACCCGAATGAGTTGTGAAAGAGTATATATTTTTTAAATGTTCTCAGCATTTTCTGTCATCCCTCCTTTACTTCCAGAACCTTGTCACTCCTCCGTCAAGTGGTGGAATCTATGTCTCCTCTTCTTGAACTTGGTGAGTCTTTGTGATTGCTACAACTAATAGAATAAGAAAGAAATGATGCTATGTGATTGATGTTAGACCATAAAATGGGATAGAACTTTTCTCTCTGTCTCTTATATTCATTGTGAAGTTTAAGACACATGGAGAAACCCACGGGGAGAGGAACTGAATTCTTAGCCCTCATCTTTAGCTGTTCTCCTGGCTAACAGCCAGCCAAAACTCTACAGCCATGTGAGAAATGGACCATCTTGGAAATGGACCCTCCAGCCTTCAGGGGAGTTGTCTCAGCTAATATTCCATCAGTACCACCAAGCCAATACCAATTTTAACATGTGATATATGCTACATATTATTTTTATATAACACATACTACTATATAAGCATGTATCACAAGGTTTATAATGTTATAAGCACTGGTAAAATTTTCTGCTGGGTGTGGCTGGAGAAATACTTCTGAGTGTTTGCAGAGTCTTTTCTTCCATCACCACATTCCTCATTGATCTTTTATGTCCCCTGCCAGCAACCTTCTTTGTATCTCATCAGTTTACACAAGCTGACCACTGTGCTCTACTACCATGCATTTTAAATGTTAAATTTCAGGAAAAGGAAGGGAATTGATTGTATATGCCATGTACCAAGCACCACCATATTGGGTTCTTTGCAAAATATTTTATTATTTAATTGAAATTACTTAATTTTTACTGTCCTTTGTTTGTTTTGTTGTTGTGGGTTGCTTTGTTTGTTTATCTGTTTTTGTTGACATGCAAATTTTGTAGATCTTTTGAGTGCAGAAGAAGGGCTTTTTTTTCTTAGTGTTTGTTCTGCAACATTCCTGCAAGAAGATTCTGCTAGTAGATGTGGCAGCAGGGGATGTACTACAGTGTAGTCAAGCTTAAGAAACGTTATTGAAAAGAAATTGAAGACAGGATACTCACTGACATATTAACATATGCCGCTTCCCATTGCTTAGAGAAGTAGTCTTAAAACAACTTGGTCCTGTCACCACAGCAGCACATAAACAGAATTTACGTGGTCCCTGCACTATCAGTAAATAAGAATTTGAACAATAGTTGTATATTTAGTTACACACTTACAAATAGATTGCTACCAATTCAAATATCTATTGGTGAATATTAATTCTCTCATCATTATGTAAGTATATAAATAGAATGTGTAATATTTTCTTCCCATGCTCCAATAAGGAGCACACTCCAAGTTGGTTGAGAGAAACCCTCTGCTGCTTGCTGGCTGTTGTTACAATGCTGTGTCATCTGTGAATAAAGTTTTCTCCTTTATTTCTCATCATATGTGAGCTGACATAAATCATATATATCTATGTAATATATGCTTTATATATTAAATATATATAAAATATATTTATTTTCATATATATATATGAAACAGAACATAAATATTCTGTTTCTCTAAAATATTAATGTATTCTCAATCTACACTGAGATCGCAGTGACTTTGGAACATTCCCCTGGATAAACAAACGATTTAGTCTATAATCAAAGTTATTGTTACTTAGCTTATAGAAATAACATATGGCGTGAAAATTCTCCTTATATTCTTTCGATACTATTCTATCTTTCTACCTAGGAAGGCTCATAATAGTACACATGAAGCTGTCAGATGTGGTATTTCAATGGCATTAGCCATTTCTAACACCGTTCAAATTCAGTCTTAACATGTATATGAAAATATCACATATAAAAAGAAAAAGAATTCTTTTAAACTCTTTCTGCAAGCCGATGGTCATCCTTCTGGCCAAAGCAATCCTAATATTTTACTTATAATGCCATGAAATTAGATTTGCCTTTCTTTCACTAATTCTATATTGTTTATAGCTTCCTTTTAGTGTGTATGCAGTTTTGATCATTTAAATTATAGATGCATGCAAATTATTTTCAAGAATTAGAACTTATTTTTCCTCTTTCTAATATATTATTTTGTGTTTCATATTTGAACTTTGTAAAATTACTATGGAAATTGAGGCAACTTCTTAGATTCATATAGTGGATAATATTTTATATTTATTTCAGTAGCACTGACTTTCAACTGCTATAATTTTAATCCCAACTAAAAGCAACAATCAAAAACGATGTGAGTCGAAAAAGAAAACAAATAGTTTAAAATCTCGGATGTGGCGTACATATCTTTTTCAATTCAGCTTCGGTGAATTTGTCATCTAATCTTTTCTAAAACCCTCAGCAGGAAGTTTACAAAGGCCCATTAGAAGCAATCACTGCATGATGGAACGTGGGGAAGAAAAAGGAGCTTTGTATTTTCAAACAAGAAATAGGATTTAAAAAATAACCTGTGATCAATGGTTTGTTATTTTTCTTTGGGCCTTAAATTTTGGTTTCTCTTATGAAGTCTTATGCTGTTAAATTTCAGATGCTTATTTGCCTAAGTCACTAAAGTGTAGAAAATTAGCACGGAGAGTGTTTTGAATAATTTAAGTATTTTTCCAAGATTTTTTAAATTAAAAAGAGGAATAGGATTAAAACAGATATTTTAAGTAGTTAAGGAAGACAATATTGCTCAAAGATTGTTTAGTATGGTTAATAATTTAGTATTTTCAAAATGGAGACATCACCAGAAATTCTATCCCTACATGTGTGAAAGGCAATATATGTTAGCTCTAAAAAGTAAATAAGAATGCAGATTAGCAAAAAGATTTAATTGTGATCATAATCCCACTACAGTGTGTATCTGGGCATATTTTCTATATATTCCTCTACTTCTCTCTGCCTATCTATCATTTATCTATCTGTCTATGTATCTATCATCTATCTATCTAATCTATCGATCAATCATCTATCATCTGTCTATCTCTTATCTATCTATCTATCTGTCTGTCTTTTTTCTATCTACCCATCATTATATCTATATCATCTGGCTTACTATATGAGAATCATACTATTTTATAATCTAAATTTAGCCATTTAACTCTATAGCATACCCTTAGATGGATGTAGTCTAAAATAAGTTGGCTTTACTCAATAATTGTATTGTGTGTTGATAATATGTCAGTACGTTATGATGCAACATATTTATTTTGAGGAATCTAGACATTTTATATAATAGTAAAAAAATGTAATGATTGAATCAAGAATTTAAGTGGGATCACTGTCATGTTAAATCTGGATTAAAATCATTAATATAGACTTAAGATTTATAATTCAAGAGTAAATATATAGCCTAACCTCATCCACTGAAATGCACAGAAGAAATGCCACTTACCCAATGTTATTCTTGCAGCAAAATTCTGGTCTCTAATATAATTTTTCACCAAAAGGAAGAAGAGTTCCTTGGAGAAATAGCTAGTTTCATGTCTTGGGGAGGAATATGCAAACTAAATGTGAAACATCTTTAGTCAGAAAACTTGTCAGCTTTCAAAGATTAATGGTACATATTAAACTGACAAAAGAGCCAATCTACGAGAACCTGCCACAGGCCAAATTTGAGACAATTTGAGCCTAAAAGGAGACTACTGACTGAGGTCAACTGACATACAGATAATATGAAAGGTTTCAGTACTGATATTAAAAAAGCATTTACTAATAGGCAAAAATGAAAGAGTTAACACAGGACATTCAACAGAAGATGAATATGTTTCTATTGTGTTTTGTGATTTGTGTTGGTATTATTGACTCATTCATTGTCTTGGAAAATACAAGATCTACTACATGTAAATACATCATTAATAAAACTCTGACGCAAAGGGAACAACAGTAACTTCATGTGTTGTGACCTTTAGGCAAACAAAGCTAAGTAAAATATCCAGAATTCAATGAGATCAGATATATAGAAGTACCATATAACCATATAATGATTAGTTGAATTTGGTCCTGTTCAAACATCCTTTGAGAAATTTGATCCATGTCCAAATGTCCTTGATATTTGATCCTGTCAAAAAGTCCATGCTTAGAAAACATCCCTAGGTTCAAATAGTCCATATAGTTTATTTATATTTTTGGTTTACAGGATTAATACCTAAAAATACTATCATGTTTTATTAGTCCAATAATTGTGTTGTGGCTGTATTGCCAATAATAACCATTCTTGTCTCCGAAGCCTAGCTGGTAATGGTACACGTGGTGAAATAGGTGGATCAAATCTTGCAGAAGAGCAGGATTGGCAGGCATGTTTTGAAGATATTTTGAGTCTGGTTCCAGACCATGACAATAAAGCAAATGTCACAATAAAATGAGTCACATGCCTTTTTTGTTTTCCCAGGGCATAAAAAAGTTCTGTTTACATTATACTGTAGACTATTACGTGTGCGATAGCATTATGTCTAAAAAAATGTATATACCTTAATTTAAAAATACTTTACTGCTTATCAGCATCTGAGCCTTCAGTGCATGTAACCTTTAGCGGGTGGAGGGTGTTGCCTCTTTGCTGATGGCTACTGACTAGTCAGGGTTGTGGCTGCTGAACGTTGGGGTGACTGTAGCAATTTCTTAAAAGAAGACAACGATAAAGTTTGCATGTCAGGTGGCTCCTCCTTTCACTTGAACACTTGGAGGTCATTTTAGGGTTATTAATTGGCTTAATTTCAATATTGCTGTGTTTCAGGAAATAGGGAGACCCAAGAAGAGAGATGGAAATGGGGAAAGGTAGGTTGGTGGAGCAATCAGAACACACACATTTACTAAGTTCGCTGTCTTAGATGGACTCGGTTGGCACGTCCCTCCCACCAAAACAACTACAATAGTAACGTCGAAGATCACCAATCACAGATGACTCTAACAAATATAGTAATAATGAAAAAGTTTGAAATTTAAAAGACATTAATGTTTACTTCTTCACATGTCCAATTAAACCAGCTTTATCTACAGTCGAGAAGGGATAAAAAGACTGTAGATTAACAATTTTCTTAAATAAGACGTTCTCTTTTTACTCATTTATTCAACATCTAGGTTAAAAATATTGGTTCTGACAGTGGTTTACCTAAAGGTCCTCTGAGGACAAAGTCTGAGTTCTTAAATACAGTAATTAGTTTTATGTATACATAATATACAGCACAGACAGATGATGTCAAATATCAAATTGATTATAATACAGATCTTTTCATTTGCAAGTCTTGTTTCTCAGAACTAAGGGAGTTTCCTCGGAGACATTGTGATTTTTTGTTCTGGTGCCTATTAAACAAATTGTGGAATGGGAGGATAGGGAAGGGGTGAAAGGCAAGTCCTATAAGTTCAGGAGGAAAATTCAGAATGTAAGATTCTCAGTTGCATGCTAATTTTACCCAGATACCTCCTGTTATTCTTTGCACAACCCTCTGTAATTACTTGAGGGGTGTGTGTGTGTTTGTGTGTGTGTGTGTGTGTGTGTGTGTGTGTGTGTGTGTGTGTGTGTAAGGTGAGACTTTGGAATGTACAGTCTTTCTATCCCATGTATTACCTAGTTCTTACCAGACCATATTTATGTGGTGCTGAATTTTACAGACACAAACACATCTAAAAATGTCTCCATCTCAAGTGAATTCAATGACAGAGAAAATGGTCTCTATACTGCATTTTCTTTATCCATAACGAATGCAAACTGGGTCAGTTCTAGTCACCAAGTATAAGCCTTTTATCTTAAATTTAGTGTATGACAGGGATTCATTTTCTCTCCAGAAATGTGATGCTAAATATTGACCATTTAAAACCTAATAAGATGCTGAGTGGTAAAGATTAATAAATCAAATGCATTAACATTGCAAACGTCTTTGAATGTTGCAGGTTGCCATCATAGCACAGATTTTATTTGACTCCATAGTACCATTACACTAGCTGCTGCTCTAAATTTAGCTCATTGAATGCCTGATGAAATGTCATATACTGAGAGCCCATTATAAGCGCATCAACTCTTGCATCTGTAGTTTTCAAGTCTAGACAGTTATTCTTTGAAAAAACTCTTAATGGGTTTTTAGCGTTAGCATTTGATAAACTGTGAACTATTTCACCTAGGACAAGGCTCTCCTAGTCAAAACAAATGTATTTCCTCTTCTAATTTAAAGATCACAGAAAACAGTAGCACTTACATCAAACCCTTATTATATATTTATAGACATCCAATATAAAAATCAATTCAATCAAATAAAGCATAAAAACATAAAGTCAATGGTATTTATTTAAAAATATAGTAGTAGTAGTAGTACCAGTAGTAGTAGCAGTAGCAGGTTTCCTTATGGAATACTTACGTTAAACAGAAGACTGGCATACATCAAGACACTAAACCTCACAGCAACTCTCCGTGTAGGTATGATTTCCCTTCTTACAATTGAGGAGACTAAATTTCAAGGAAATTAATTACTTTTCAAAGAGTCACAGGATTAATCAAAGCAGAGTCACATTTGGAGACCAGAAGTAACTAGTTCCAAAGCCACCCTGCTACTTGACCATCCTAATAGAGATGTATAGTTCGTTACTCCTTTCTGCTCTCCTAATTTTAGTTGTTGTCAGCTATGGACTATCATTTAGATTGTGAAAATCAGAATATATTTGATGTAAGACTGCCAATGTTGGAGCAATTGCCTAGATGTTCACTTCCTTGGACACCATGTAGCAACTTCCCACTACATTCAGGAAAATGCTTTCTTATGCTAAATGAAGAGTGAAAGGAAGTAAAGACACACTGTGATTTTGACCTACTGTCTTGGTCTCAGTCACATCTGGAAGAGGTAGTTCCCAGGGGAAAACAAATTCTTCTTTTATGATCTCAATATTCAAAATAATGCAGTATGTTCAACCACTTACCCATTTAACATAGGTTCATAATCAATGCGTGTTCCCTTTTATGATGCAATAACTCGAAAAATTATACAACTAATTATAATTAAATTGCAGTTTCAGTCTTTAGATTCCAATTCCTTTGCTTTTTCGAGACCATGTTTTTTCTTACATACAAATATCTGGAAAGTATCCTCAAGGTTTTCCTTCTCCATTTTTTAACAGAATCAACTTGAGTGATGTGACAATCCGTTTATGCCCTTAGGCTGCAATTTTTCTCATTCTTTTATTTTATTTAAGTCTTTTTTTTTCCCATAGGGCAGATAGGGAAAATACGTCTGGGCAGATTTAGGCAGAGGCAGCTGTTCCCCAACCCCAGGCACTACAAAGCGTGAGCTTTCAGAATTCTCCCTGATCTTCCCTTTGAGCATCTGGTGTAAAATCTACAATAGGGTGCCAGTCTCCCTAGTTCTGCAGCCCTCAAGGGCTTCCTCCTCTCTCTCTAGCCCATAGTTGGCCTTCTACAGTGCATTGTAAGTCTCTAGCTGAATCTTACCAGCTTTTATGGTGTTCAGGGGTGTCTCTCCCAGATAAGCAAATGCTCAGGTCTTGCTTCTCCCTGCAGGAATGCGACTCTTAAGATTTAGGGATATTTGATTGCCCTGAGATCTCAATTCTTTGTTGGTTTTAAGGAAAGTTGATGACTTAATTAAGAATTACTTAATTGCAACTTGTTGATTCCTTACAGCTTGCCCCCCATTTTTCCTGTGGTAACGGGAGGAGCAATACTTTCCTGCTCTTCACATATCCAAGCTTTCAGTCTGTGGCAGGCACAGGTACACAACTATAATACAATCTTTTAATAGCAAGAATGGGTTGATGGTAGCACAGAGGAGGGACATACACCCCAGTCTCCAGCACTCAGGGAAAACTCTAGGAATTGATTTTAAAAGGAAAAATTGGGATTACAGAGAAGGGGAATTCCCGAGAAGAAGGTCTGCACGTGGAAAACACATTTTGTGATAAAGGGAAACGTAAACAGATTGGGATCATTACAGCTTGAATTCTGAAGGAAAAAAGTGCCGAGAAATAATTCTGGAAAGGGAGATAGTCCCAGATACCAGATGCCATTTTACAAAGCTTAGACTATGTTCTCCTGGTCATAAGAAGCTGTGAAAGCGTTCTACAAGTAGTTAATGGGGTGAGTTTTATATTTTACATAAATCTTGAGTATATGTGCAAATGGTCGACTCAAGAGACTTGTCAATGGATGCAGGATGGCTGTTCAGTACTTTATAACAGTAGCACAGAAATAAGATGATAAGAGAATGTGGGTGCTACAGCTGTCATTAATGAGGATAGAGAATAAGGGCCAATTTGTTAAACCTTAGGAAGTAACACAAAATTTAGAAATTGCCTGAAGGTAGAGGGTAAGGTGACAAATGCTTGAATGGAGGTATGAGACAGAGAAAAAAAGATGAGCAGATTTACACAAGAAAAGGATGGACTTGGGTTTTGACATATGGAACTTGAGATGTTCGTGGAACATCAAGGGCTGCATTCAACAGGTGGTCAAGTACATGATTCAGAAGCTCAAATGAGCTGCTTGAGCTTGGAAACAGAGACTTACCAGTCTCCAGCATAGAAGTGGTTGTTTGAAAGGTATAAACAGATGGGATGATTGAGAGATGATGGGTCAGGGGGGAAGAGTGGAAAAGTAGGACACCGCCTTGTGAATTCCTGAAGGAGCTAAAGGGAGTCACTCAGGAACTAGTCTGAAAGAAACAGTGATAAAGTCCTAAATATGACCAGAACGCTTCTGAGGAAACCCAAGGAACAGAGCTTTACAATCCAGTTTACAAAATAGATGACATATATCCCCATATCTCCTCCCTCTTACATCTCCCTCCCACCCAGAGATCTTTAACAAAGTATAGAGTGAAGAAAAAAAGAAAGAAAAAGAAACTGAAAAAGCCATTGCACCCAACGAGTAGGGGAACAAATTAGAAAAGGCGGTTTTAGTAGCATGCTGTGGGCAGAAGTCAAATTCCAAAGCATAGACGATAGACAAGAAATTGAGTCAGTGAGGACAGACTGTATTTAAGAGTAATTTTGAAAAAGATGATGAGGCTAGAAGAGAAACTCAACTGCCCTCAGAGAATATTGCAAATGATGATGTATTAAAGGACAAATGTCAGAAGTGTCAACGACTAAAATTCATTTGTATGCACGTGCATAAACATTCCAACCTGAATTCAAGTCCTGGGTTAATCTGAAAAGTCAAACAATGTCTCTCCCTCTAATTTGTCTCTTCCTAAGAATTCCTCTCTTACTGGTCACTCTTCTTTCTCCCTTCTTTCCTTCTCTGCCCTCCTTCCTGTCTTCTCTCCTCCTTTTACTGCTCTTCCTCTCTCATTGGTTTCATTATTCCTTTCCCTTTCCCTATGACATACCTACACAATTGATATATATTTTAAAATAAATTCTTAAAAGTTAAGAAAATCAAGGGAAAATGAACACAAACTTACGTGGATTGGTTCATTAAAAAGTCAATTGCAAAAGGAGGTAAGGACTAATAAAGTGTTCTCTGAGGCCAGATAGCATCAGTCATGTGTAATGTTTTCTTCTCCTGGGAAGAGATGACTTTGATAAACCATCACTATTTTTTCCCGAAGCTTTGTAGTACAAGGCTATAACATTCCATCTGATGACAAGAAGGAAAGGAGCCAGAAACCAGTACTACTTTGCAAAATTCCTATGATATCTTTCTCTATCCAGAAATTCTGTATGCTTAGTATCATGAAGTTTCTATTAAAAAATAGAAAGCGAAGGACGCACAGACACACACACTCTTTCTTCTCAAGCCTCAAGAGGAAATCTGTAAGTGTATTCTTTAAATTTTTTATCCAATTTTAAAGGCTACACTCCATTGGAATTATTACAAAATATTGGCTATATTCCCTAAGTGTATTTTTTAAAATATCTGCCATTTCTGCCACAAGAGAGATTATGAACAAATCAGAATCCCAGCACTTCCTTGAAATAGTTTTGCCCATGACACACCTCTGTCTTTGTCCGTCCATATGTCTTTAAGTGAGTCTAGAATATAACCAAGAGTCAGAGCGTAATGTCTACCTATAGACTAGCCACAAAGGGTAAGGATTAGGTAGCCAGTTCCCAGCCCAGGGCTGACATCACCTCCACCCTGTTGTGCACCGGGCACAGACAGATCCTCTCACTGATATTATAGGATGCTGCGCTCACACTGGTCCAGGTACCATCTGAACATGACAGAGGCAGGCAGAGATGAAATACCCCTTCAGGAGAATTCATTGTATTATTTTGCTTTGTTTCTAAGTTTTCTCTTTGGACACTGTATGCTTATTTCTGCTTCAAGTTTCACTCATGTATTTATTTATTGCTTTTTGCATAGAACTTTTATATCAGTAGACCAAGGAATTTCTTGAAGTCCTGAGAAATGAAAGAAAAATATGCAAAAGGAGATAGGAGTATTTGGTTCCCAGTTGTTCTTGGATTGATATTAATTTCCACTTATAAAAATGATTAATCATTTACATTTATTTTATGCCATATCTAGATATTCTATGTAACATATGTTAATAATGAAGCATACTAAAACAATTAAAACCATATAGTTTAGGGACAAGAAGAGTGTATATAAGTATACACACATATGTATGCCAGACATATACATATATGTACGTACATATGATTCAGTACAGGTATCAGAATGTATAACCAGATTCCCTTGGAAGACTGGTTTTGTCATATGCCCACAAGCTCATAATATTATTACAATCAGTTTTATGTACTTTATCACTATACTAAATCTTATGAAGTAAAATTTTAAGATTTACACTAGGCAGAATTCTAAGATGACCTGCATCCCACACTCTTGTATAAACTGCTCCCCTTGAGTGTGGGTAGAACCTTGATCCTAGCCAATAGAGTACGGAAAGGTAATGGAGTAGTTACTTTCTTCATTATCTTATATGGCAAAGGTGATGGAATAATTACTCACAGATTATATTATATAACACTTTGTCTTAGCAGTCTTGAGAAAGAGAGACTCTCCAGCTGGAGTTGGAGAAACCACCATGTTTTGAAAGGGCATATGGGCAGCTTCTATGAGCAGAGTTCAGTTGTTAACCAACAACTAGCAAAAAAAAAGGGGGGGGGACTGTAGTCATATAACCTCAGGAAATAAATTCTGCCAACAACCCGAAAGAGTTTTAAAGCTGATTCTTCACCAGACAGGCTCCCAAACACAAATGCCGCCTAACCTACATTTTGATTATAGCCTGTGAGACCCTGAGCACATGCCCAACTTCTCTCCCACAGAAACAAGACGATAAATGTTTGTTGCTTCAAGCTACTAAGTTTTGTTAATTTTTTACACAGCAATTTGTACAAGATGGATGGAAATGTATTATGTAAACAAGTGGTCAGAAGTTTATACAATTCTTGTAAATTGTCTCAAATACATGATTACCTGTCAATTTCAACATCTCTAAAACAACAATCATGGTTTATACAAGATGTCTAGATGCATGTACATGTCATATATGGGTCATACCCCGATAAATTTCAAGAAGAAATGCATATGGGATGGTCAGTGTGTTAGGCATTATTGTTGTGCAGTGATCTAATTGGTGATCATGAACAGAACCAACCCCGTGCCAATAAAGAGTAAGCCTGGAACCAAGCCTGCTGATGGGTTTGGGGATGTAGTGTGTTCAGGCTGTGTTCTCTGGGTAGGTTTCCTCAGGGTGAGATATGAAAGGCAAGCTTGTCAAGGACACACGTGTTGTTTGAGTGGCCCATACACCTGGGTCTATAATTGTGTCTGAGCAAATGAGTTTGTATTTCCAGGTTGATTATTTCCTTTCATTAAAAATAAGTGATTAAATTTGTTGAGATGTCATGTGAGTAAAGGTAATTTGTGCACTCCTTGTTTATATTCTTAAAAAGAAAGTTGCCTGCCCTTCGTTTTTTTTCTTATTCCTGTTAACTAGAAAATGGCAAAACTGGAGTTGCCATGGACCCAGAGGTGAAAGCCATTATATTGAGAATGGCAGAGAAATCCCACCCTCCTGAACAGTTTGGGAATAAACCTGAGAGAGTAGTAAACTTCCATTTTGTTTAATTCATTGGATTTTGAGTTTCTTTTGTTTGAAGAGCTAAGGGATTCTTAGTTTGAACCCTAACTACTATATTAATTATAGAGTGGTCACCTAGACTGATCTTGCCCATTTTTCTCCCTGGTCACGAGGTACCTTGGTAACATTTCCACCTCATAACTCCCTGTAGCTTACTCCAAACTTTCAAAATACGCAGATCTGTAAGAAGTTCAAGAGCCCAGACTTTTGATGCCTTGACATCTTCCTGCTCATAACTCTCTGTTTTTATTTTTTACTTATTTATTTTTTAATATTTATTTTATTTATTTATTTGGTTGTGCCCGGTCTTAGTTGCAACTCGCAGGTTCCTTAGTTGGGGCATGCGAACTTTTAGTTGTAGCATACATGTGGGATCTAGTTTTAAAAAATGTATTTTGAGTCACAATATAGGGTAATAATTAAAAACATAAGAAAAAGTGAAAGTCATATATGAAGAGAATGTTGAGTGAGAAGAGAAAAGCACAGAAAAGAATGACCAGATGCTATGGATTGACATTTGAGGAGAGGTAAAGGAAAAGTTTCAATAAAGGAGACTGGAGATGTATCGAGAGGTTAGAAGGAGAGGTTAGAGGTTAGAAGGAGAACTCTGAGAGAATGATACTATGGAAGCAAAGGAAGAGACAAAGGAAAGTGAATGGATGGGAGGGAAACGTTAAAGTTGGCTTGTAACCTAGTCATTCCTTTCATCAGAGATTCAACTCGGAAGAAAGAAAAGGATGCAGATGGGCAGGTGGCCTGGTCTACTCTGTCACCTGGTCCTCTGATATCTGCCCTGAGGAAGACCTCATCTCTGAAATACCCTTAGAAGGATGTTGATGGCTAAGATAACCTATAGGCAATTGGATCCAGTATCTAGGAGGAATAGCAGCCTAGAGAATGTGGCATAAGCTGTACAACACTTAACTGGTTATAAAATGGAGATATTTATAATTTAAATAATCCCACTCTGTTAGGGGACCACGGACCTCATTAGAGACCTCATCTATTACTCTGAACCAGAGGTGCATGACTGATGCAGGAAGACAGGACCCCGAGGAGCTGGCCTTGAAATCCCAGACTCCTCTCTACTTCAACTAAGCATTGATATTACTGGTAATGCTAAAAATTATCAGGAAAATATCTGATTCTATTAGTCTGATTTGACAATAAGATCCTATGTGTTCGTGCACAGTCAATATTGTTAAAATGTTTCATGGAATCCAGAAAAATAATGCTTAAAAATATTGGTTGGGTTTATTTTTTAATTTGGGCAAGCATTAGTGGGCAATCACTGGTGACCTTTGCTGTGAGCAAGATTTTAGTTGACTGTGGATGAAATAAGGAATGATAGAGTAGAGAGGGCCATTCTACCATCATCCATTAAGAAGGTGAACTGAGAATGAAAGGGAGCAAGCACATTTTCTCTGGGAAAATATCCAAAGAAGAATGGCTTTTTTTCTTTCCTTCCTTCCTCCCTTCCTTCCTCCCTCCCTTCCTTCCTTCCTTCCTTTTTTCCTTCCTTCTTTCCCTCTTTAGTTAATGAGAGAAGGGGAGAGGGCATCAGATCAAGAGCAGAGGTTAAGGGTTTTTCTATGGACAGAAAGAGGAGCATCTCTTACTGAGACCGGCAGGAAGTAGCAAAGGTGAATACGGATCCTGGGAACTTTTGAAACTGCAGTAAGTTGGAGGATGTCATATCTGATGACCTCTATTGTTTCAGTCACATAAGTGACAAAGATGGGGTTAAATTTCGGCTGTGAAAAGAGGAGCATAAGACTAAAATTTCCGTTGAGCAAATGAACAAAAGTAGGGGGTTAAAAAATAAATCAATGAAAGTCATCTGAAATGCATTCATTATTGGATTTCATGACATTAAAGCCTTATATATAACAGAATAATTCTATCTTCTAGTACTCCTTCCTTATACACCGAGACCATTGTAACTTGTCCATATGAAATCCAATGTAAAATGTTCTCTCCTTTGAACTTCTTTATTCAATTAAACCAAACTATTAGTATTTATTTTGGACTTTGAAAATTCAGCAAGCTAATTTTCTGTCTCTAGACTTCTGGCGTGTCAATTCTTGTGGGACTTTTCCAAAGTCTAATTTTCAATAACGGCTACCCTCTCTTGTTTTGTGGCTTGCTAAAAGTACCTAAAAAATATTTTATTAATCTCACTCTGCCTGCCACATACTGGAAGCTAGGTCATGGAGGTTTTCTTTTCTTTTTTTCCTTGTCTTAGTTTCAAGAAGTGGCATTTTATATTTTATAGGAAATAGAAGACACAAACCTCTATTCCTTTACAACATTTTATAATACCCTCTCCTATTCCCAATGAAAGCTTCTTCTCCCTCTTTCTCCACAACCAAGATTATAGAGCAACACATTAAGAGATATAAGAGCAGGCAGTCAATTTGTAAGGAGGCCTGAAACATTATACCAAATACATCGGTGTAATATAAATCAGTCCCAAATAAGCACTCTCATGTATACACATCTATATTTATGGAATACTTTTCCATTTACATAATGCAGTCTCAGTGGTTGAAAATTCTGTAACAGAGGAATGCAGAGCCTAATGCTATTTCCCCGAATAAGTTATATTTAATTTAAACTTTAAATCCTTCAAAGATCTCATAATAATTTGCCCATTGTAGGAAAAAAAAGAAAAAGAAAAACAAACTGAAGAGAATTACGATTAGGTAAAACGGAGAAAGGCTTACCAATTTTTTTTTTATCATTGTCTATTTTTGTTAGTGTAAAGAAATCTGGTTTTATTTGGAATTAAAATATAGTATATAATGTAATAATTCATATATAAGTAGTGATAGAAAATAATATAATGATTAAAAAAATAAATTAGAAGTAATATGTATCAATACAAAGTGAGTTTCTTCCCACTTTCTCTAAATAAATTTTAATCATTTAAAATTTTTAGTTTTAAAAGAAATAATTTATTATACTCTCTGGTGACTCCCTGCTTCAAGGTGTCAGATATTGATCCTGATATCTCTTCTATTTCTCTAAGTGGCCAGTTACCTTTATGAAATATCCAATTCAGCTAAATATTTAGGGTTTGGATGACACCCACTTCTCTAATCTGCCCATCCTTCCCCCAAGGCCATCATTAGTTGCACAGAATGACACCAGTTTATTTTCATTCAGCAAACAAAATGGGGGAAGTGGAGACAAAATATTATAAGGAAAACGAGATCACAAAGCATTACCTTATAATGATGTTTGGTGAGTTTAAGAAAATATAGGAGAGCTATAGAGTATTTGATCTGGGAAAAGTAGTAGAGGTAACATGACATTGATTTTAGACCTTGTTACTTAGGAAGATAACAGGAGTTTCTTGATCAATATCTGTAGCCCTCTTTATACTCCTTAGTGCTATTGACCTCTGAAATAGTCCTTGGAGTGTCCAAACAAATGAGGGCATTTTCAATGTATAGCAATTCAATCCAGCATACAATTTTATTCACTCATTTGGAGCGCCTCTGTGTCATTGATAATCCAAGATCAATATTAGACATAATTCCTACCCTCCATGATCTTCCTGTAGTATTAGGAAAGTGCCACGTAACCTGTATGAAGGCCATGACAATGAGTCACTCATACTTCCTTTGAATGTCTAATCCCTTCTTGGTGTGTTCTCAGCGAACACAAACATGGGTGGTATCAAGAGTCATAAAACAGGAGGTAAGATGTGGCACACCTGTCACCTGGTCACTTGGTAAGCAAAGAGGAGCACATGTTGAGGGATGTCCGGGAAGAGACAGTTGCTGGCATATGATGGCAGCCTTATTAATGAATATTTCACTTATAGTGACCTGGGAAACATTTTGGTGGAGAGAAACAGGTGATTTAGGCATTTGAAATCTATGCAAGAAACGATGTACCCAAGGAGTACTGGTACTCCTTGACTGGTTATTGAAAAAGTGTGTTAACCTCCTATCTTAGTCAGCTCAGGCTGTCACGACAAAACACCATGGACTGGGTGACTTACACAGAAATTTCTGGAAGCTGGGAAGTCCAAGATCAAGGTGCCAGCTGATATTGTTCCTGATGAAAACTTCCTTCCTGGTTTGCAAATGACCTCATTCTTGCTGTGTCATCACATGACGGAGTTAGAGAGAGCTCTGGTATCCCTTCCTCTTCTTAGAAGGGTACCAGCCCTACTGGATTAGGGTGTCATCCTTATGACCTCATTTAACCTCCATCATCTCAGAGACCCTACCTTCAAATATTAGGGCTTCAACAAGTGAATTTGAGCAAGGGGATAGACACAAGCATTCCGTCCAAAAGACTGAATGAGGACTCTCTAGAGAGAGACAATGAGAAACTGAGTGCCATTACCAAGTACTTAAAGGCTGACCTTGAAAACTAGAAGTCCTCTTTGGAAATTCATTAAGAGACCCTTATCTCCTTTAGTGAGACGGGGGGGGGGGGGGGGGGGGGCGGGGGGGAGATGAAGAGCAGACTTAGAACCTAAAATTCATAAATCTCCAAGAGATATTTAAATATTCAGTCAAAGCCAGTCTTTGGACTAAGTTTAGGACCCTGCTTAGAAAAATCTGAGAACTGGAAACATGGAGTAGGCCATCTGGATGGATGCCCCAGTGGATTTTGTCTTTGCAGACCCCCTGAGCTGTCACGGCTTACAGAAGTGGCCCACCTCTCCTTAGCAAAGATAATCCTTCCCCTGTGATGAAAGGTAATGTACAAGGGAACGGAACCCCACCCCAGGAGCCGACAGGCTGATAACCACGATTTAACCCCAGCAAGTATAATCTGGCTAGGGACATGCTGGGACTGATAAAAGAGGAATAAAATTATACAACAAAAGGAGCTACAAGAACTAGTGAGTGTGTACTTGCAGGAGAATCATTGGAGTTAAATTTTGAGTATGCTTAAGAGGTCTGAAATTGAAGACTGGAAAAGTAACAGTTCATTGACCTGGTGGCAGTTTCTTAGGACACAGGATTTTACAGCCTGACGAAGACCCTAAGGGTAAGCCTGACACACTGGTAGCGTGGCTATTAGAAGCTTGGTGGAAGTGGGGGCTAATGCTTAGTAAGATATACAAATCTGAGTTGTTGTAACAGATGGTAGTGGAAGGTAGACAGAGGCTGACAGAGGGGGAACATGATGGAATAGATATATTGTGTGATGCCAGAGGACCCACTCAAGGATTATGTTTCCTAGAGCCACACAGAGAATGTACCATTCATCAAGGCCAGAAAGAATGCTATGGTGAGAAAGATACCCAAGTTCAGAGATTTCTCTCCTCTGCAGGCTAAGGTTAATGTTAAAATGCTTCTCTAAAATGATAGGGTCAGAGTCATTGTTAATGTATACTGGGAGAATTCGTATATATTTGGATTTCACAGACCAGTAAAATTCAAAATATATATAGGAGAATTGTAATTGGGTTGTCAATTTTTTTTTTCTAATAAGGGTATAAAAAGTCAAAACAAAACTAGATTTTACCACCCAAAGTAGAACGTTTCCTCAAGTCATTTCATGAAAGGAACAGTATTTCAATACGAAAAATTAGGAAAGAAATAATCTCAACTCAATTTAAAATCCTTAATAATGAAAAAATTTGGCTTTAGGAAAATTTTACTGCATTAACCTTGTTTCTTACATTTTGACATGGACCAATAAAATCTCATTATGGAAGAAGACTGGTTTGCTGACCAGAACTTGGAAACAGCTAAATAAGATTTTGTTCCAAAACAAACCATATTTACCCAGGATAGAGAGCAACCCGGTGCCAAGTGCTTAGTTGTGGTTGAGAAGACTCAAATTGGAAGGTCTGAGACTTAATGTATTTGCTCTCTGTTAAAGACTCTTACATCTGCTGGGGGAAAGCTGCCACTCAGCTCTTGCTTGAGCTGGTAAAGCAAGACTTCACTGGACACAGGTGAGTGGAAATTCAAATTGGATAAGCTGGCAACAGATAAAAATTAAGACAAGTGAAATTGTCATTACATCTTGAGGACATGACCTGTTTGACTTTTCCTTGTGTGTAAATTAAGGGTTTCTCTTTTCCTTGCTAATTAGGATAATATGCTGAAGGAGTATCACTGCACTGTTTATCGGGGAGTGGCCTGTTTCTCACCAACCTCAACTAAATAAACTTAGTATTAAATATGGGTTGCCCATGAAAAGGGCGAAGACAATAAGATAGTGAAAGCGTAGCTTAAGTGGAATTTAGCCTGTTTCAGGACTCAGCTATCAAAATTGCTTGTGGGCAAAGGATTCTAAACAATTGCATTATTGCCATATTCTTGTGCTATCCATTGTTCCATACATTACATTCTTCCGGGATTCCTAATTTTTGTATATGCATCCTGTGTCTTCATGTGTTTCAGAAACCTCAGTCCTGTAGATGTGTTCTGAATCTATTTTCCAGTTCATTAACTTTAGCTTTGTGTTTGAATCTCCATTTAATTTACTCTCTGGGTTTCAACATCTGTGGATTTCCGTAATTATAATAGCAAATACCATAGACTTGCATAGAATTTTTTTATATACCAGGCACCAATAAAGTGCCGAATCCCATTTCTACCTGCTTGTATCACAGAACGTTTTGCAGCAAGGCCAACACTGTGGTTCAAGAACCGCGATGTTGGGGTCAGATAGAAAACAAATTTTGACTCCATGCTGATGAGTTTGGATTTTGTCCAGTAATGAGCCAACAGGGAGCTGTCCTGATAAAATTAATTTAAAACAGCAACCTTGGTGACAAGGTAGGTGATAAATTAGAAGGGATTAAGACATGAGTAAAGTTAAAAAAAAATAGTACAGTCTTCTGGGTAAGGGATTTTGAGAGGCTGAGATAGGAAAATTTCACTGGGGCTAGAGAGGAAGGCATAGATTAAAAGAGACATTTTGAGGTAGAACTGACTTAACTATGGTAAGCAACGTAGATGGGGGAGAAATAGTGGCTAAACTCCAAGACAGCTGGGGTTTCCATTGTGGAGAGAGCCAGAGAGAAATATGCCTGAAGAAATTAGGAGAAACAAAGTTAGAAAGTAAATATCATGCTTTGGACAGATAGGGTGTCTACAGAACATACCGGCTGTTCTGAAGAATAACCATTTTATAAATGAATACCTGGTCATCATACTTCCCAGAAAAAAAAACATTATTAATCTTTCCATTGTTCTCAAAGTCCAGCGTATGTGCTAACAGTCTCTAAATATGGCCGCACTCTCATCTCTCTGCGAGCATCAACTGCCTACCTTCATGACTTCCTTTAGCCATACCTAAATGTTCTGCCTTGTTGTTTATTTCATATCTCCTTTTGCAAAGTTGCTTCTTCTACAAGAAAAGTACTCACCTCAGGTAGGCTGAACCCTTATTTATCAGGATTCACACTAACAGTCACTTACTCTTACTCTGAAGTTTTTAATTTTTTTCTTTCTCCCAAACAACCCCACCCTCAAGATCAAATCACAAATTAATTTTACATGCTCTGAATACATCCCCTATATATTTTTCTCATAACAGAGTTGAATTCAATGTTTTCACCGGTGTTTCCCTCAATACAGGGTAGACACTGTATTGCATTTGGTTTTCTAGTCCAGTAGCCAGTGTAGCTAGGAAAGAATAATGTTTGTTGAATGAATAAATGAATGATTAGTTGAACCAACATTACCCATTAGGTGGTTGTAATTATCAGTCAGGTGTCCTGAAGATAGGTTGTTCATTAAGAGAGATATTTGGGTGGCACCCAAGGAGACAGAAGAGAATTTCAGTGGGAAAGGAGTTGGTTAAGGGTTTCAGATGTCGAGGGGAGATCTAGAGGATGAAGACTGAGAAAAGGCTAAGTTTCTTATTAAAGAAGCAATAAAAACAGAAATCATGGTTGAAAGATGACAACTAGGATGAGAATAGCACTGGGCAGTTCTGTAGCAAGAATATAAGATTATCTCTCTATCTATTTACCTCTCTATCATTTATCTAATCATCTGTTTATGTAGTTAGTTTAGTACTCCTTGCTCTTTTTATGAAGCATTTATAGAATATACACATGGACAGAGCCAATTAAAATAACCTAAACTGTGAATTCCCTGGCCATCCAGTGGTTAGGACTCTGCACTCCCAATGCAGGGGGCAGGGGTTCGATCCCTGGTCAGGGAACTAAGATCCCACATGCTGCACAGGCGTGGCCAAAAGACTAAAAAATAAAATAAAATAACCTAAACGATATACTGAGAATGAATGTTCTTTTACAGCTAAAGTTCAAACCAGGAAAATAACCTAATATTATGCAACCTGGACCTCTGCGATCTCATACTAGACAGACTAGTGCCTGAGATAAGTGTGTTGTATATATATATACATATATATTCAATTTAATTACTGTATTCCTAAAAGACATTAACATATCACCTTCTTCTTCCCTCATTTTACAGGACACGTTCACATAGAAAAACAAAACTGCTTGAATATGGATTTATTTTGTTATAAAAAAAGATAATATTGAGATATTTCTGTCAAGCATCCAGGAAAATGAGTTTTTGAATGTACTGAATCAGTTCATTTATTTTTATGGTTTAAATTTTGAACTGATCAACCGACCTATGTAATAAAACTAATTTTTCATATAATGATTTTTTAAATTAAAACCAAAATAAACACATATTCTCACGAGGCCTAGTATGAAATAAACATTTATATGAAATAACATCTTAAAAGTCTATATAAACTAAGAAATTAGTGAAGTGTTCATTTTAATTCATTAGGTTAATTGATCTATTTAATTGTATTTCTCTTGAAATATTATATTGATTATAACAGAATACCTTTAAACCTACAATTACACAGATTTACCAAATTATAAATTCTCTGTTCTCATAATTAATTTACTTCATAATATAAAATATCAGGCTTCTAATCATAGCTATGATGTAGCTCACAGCAGCTGAATGTTTCAAAATAGTTTAGATGACCTACTACTCATTGTAGCAAAAAAACTTCAAGAGCTTCTGAAATAGGTCAGATCATAATGGTGATATTGAACTTTTCAACTGAGAATAATTAGGTTTTATTTTCAGTGTTCACTGACCTGGCCTGAAATTTAAGGTAATACAGGAAGAGTTTAGCTACATTTGGCCTTACTTAGAAGCAGTTGTTCACTCTGTGTCCTATTAAAATGGTTATCAGCCCAGAAACTTTTGCTGACCTCTGCATTGGCAACACTTTGCCACAGTTCAGGAAGCTGAGGTGATCAGTGGCAAAAAAAAATGGTTACTATCACTTTCTTCAAAACAAGGGTTGACAATTAAATCATTTTAGCTTCAGTGTTCCTGCATATAACCACAAAAGCTCTAGTGTTAGTGTTTCTGAAAAAAATTTTTTTAATTAATCATGATAGCGTGGAGCATGGTGGCATTATAATTTCTAGTTTAATATTCAGTGCAATATTAAGAAAACATTTTTTTAGCCTGATTTCTCTTTTATCCCATGACTCAAGAAAAAGCATCTATTAGATCAAATAACATTTATCTTTTATATCAGGACACGTATGCAGTTCAGACTGTAAGGTTTAGCAATATGATATCCTTTTCCACAATTGGGGTGGAATATTTTACCTGCCACAATAGTTAGTGCAGCAAACAATTTACCATCTGCTTTCATTCTGAATGTGTTTTCATAGGTGTGAGGGCAGCTTGCTACCCCATGTCAGTATCCATTATAAGGCACCATGCAACTTGACATGACACAGTATGACAGATGAAACCCAACTCAATATGGCATCCGTGAAGCTGATACAGATGAGGAATTGCAGCGCATGTGCTTTCACATTTTAGCAGAGAAATAATGGAGAGATGCTCAGGTGTTTTGTTTCACTTATTTCTGCCAACCTAATTTTTGAAAGAAACACAACGTGTTCAGTTGATTTTTCTCAAAATTTCCAAAGCAGAATCTATACGATCAAGTAGAACTAGACATCTTCATTCAGGCCATCATTTCTTCTGAGAAAATGTTCAATAAGCAGAAGATAAAATTATTCCAAGTAAAATGGCAATAAAATCACATGAGTTTATATTCTGAACGTATTTTCAATTGTACATATTTTCTGACATCAAACCTATAAAATAGCAATAAATATTACACCCTCAATACTTAGGCATACAGTGTATTGATAGTTTTGCTATTTTGATGTACAAAAACTTTGTAATGATTCTTATCTTGTCTTACGTGCCTATTTTTTTCTCCAAATAGATTGTAATCTTAATGAGCAGATATATCACATCTCATAGCCTAGAATAAGAGAGAGATAAGTAAATACCCTATAATACCTAAGATATACAACTTGTTATAAAGGTATATACTTTGAACCTCATGGTAATAAATACCAGTTCTTATAAATCTTGGCAAAGTGAAATAAAACAAGTATTTTCATTAATATAAAAGCTCAAATTCATTACACGGTATTTTAAGTTTTCAAGAAAATATGGAGTTTAAGTTGATTTTTGAAAAAAATGTATTTTTAAAAATTTTGGTAAGCATAATATAAAATGAAGCACTTTTTAAAAGGTTTTCGATTTCAAAAGTCACAAAGCAATATCTTATTTTTATGTTTCAATGACACAATAAGCCACAGGATATACTATCAATACCTTCATTTTTGGAAGACTCATACAAATAGATTAATATTTTTGCCTCTTACAAAGCAGAAAGAAAGATACCCAATCTGAAAACCAGAATATCTAGGTCTTGTCCATACGTCCCTCTGATTATACGATTTTTGTAAGTTTGTTAGATTCTTTTAGTCATCTTCTTGCCTCCTGAATAACATAATCATTATAATATGATCTGATTTCTATTACATCTACATAGCACAAGGACAATTTATAATTTTATTTAATTCTAATAGAGTAAATGTTTGAGTTGATAGTATATGAGAATCTTAAAGCAATTTCACATATGCAATTGAAAATCTGTCTTTTTGTCTCTCTGTCACTCTCTCTCTATATATATATGTATATGTATGCATATATTTCTACACATATATGCCTATGTACACACACATATATATATAAATAATTGGGTTTTAGAAATAAAAATAAAAACTAACTCTAAGATAGTTGGTAGGAGGAAAAGTTTAAATAAAGTTTTAGTATAGGTTTCTTATTGAATATAGGTTCAATATAGGTTCAACATATTCTTATTGAATATATTGAATATAGGTTTTTATAAGTTTTTAATAAAGGCTTTTAATATAACATCATAGAATTTTACGATGTATTATGGGGTATTTCCTTAGATTTGCATTCCTTATATAGGTTAAGTCAGGGCCTAAATAACACAGTATTTATGTCATTAATATATACATATACAGATAGTGTGCACATTTGGGTGTAGTTTAGGGGAGGTGTCAGCAGTGTGTTTTGTGTCATAAATATAAATGTGAGTATATGTGTGACTGACCAAGAAATATCAACCTTCTCTTTGATAACTGTTGAAAACGGATATTTAAGATGAAAGGGAATCTTTACAACTCTCCACTCCTCCCAAATTAAAAATGTACATCGTACTAAAGTACTATTGACGGTATTAACATCCTTCTAATGGGCCAGCTGAGTTACTTTTTAATCTCACTTTTTCCTTTGATGCTGATATGTAGTCTTTTGCAGGATCAACTTTTTTCCCTTTATTTCTAGTCTCTAGCCTAACTCACTGTGATGTAATAACATGCATGAAAACAACTGCTCTCATTGCTGCTTTTCTCAAATGTGTAATCTACCTATTAGGACAAAAAGCTAAGCACCATTTTAATCCTGCCTCTCCCTTGTTCACTAAGTCCCCCACCCCCCAAAAAAGTGTTCACATTTTCACACTGTGTTTAATTCAAACTCTTAGAATAAAGTTTCACATTCTCTGTTGACGAATGATCAAGTAATATTTGAATTCTTTTTTCTGTTGCAGCAATTCTGTGCTCTCAGTTTTAGGAGAAATCAGATTATATGTTGCTCCTCCAAAGTTAAAGCAAATTCACACTAAAGTTGGCTCTTTATCCAAAGATGTCATATTATGTATATATTTGCAGGATTCAGGCCATTTAACCTTATTTGAATGACTTCCTTGGTAAGTTTGCACACCTTGCTCATGACTCATATATTAAATAGTTCCTTGTGACAAGCCATTTTATAATCTCTCTTAAAACATCATAATTGTGTATATTTTATTAAGTAACATTTATAAAAAATTAAAGTATTCAATAACAATATGCCACTTAAGACATTTTTCATTTCTTTATAGTCTCTTACTGCTTAGAGTTTTCCATAGTTGAAAAAATAAAGTATAGTTCTATGATCTCTTTGTGGACATAACAATGTTATCAGAAACATTTTCAAATTATTATATAATCAGAACAGTTATCCTTTTGGTGATCACAATCAAAAACAATTTTACTTGCAATTGGACTACATACTGTACACATTATCTCATTTTATCTCCTTACAAAATTTATGATTTGGTATTATTATTTCCATTTTATGCACAAGAAAAATTTTAAGTTCAAGATATTAAGGGACTTGCCAAAGATTATACCCAGCTAGCAAATGGACAGCCCAGGTGTTTCGGATTCTCCACTAATGTAATAGGAAAGAACAAATCTGACTCCATATTGGATCTGTTTCTTTTACTTTAACCTTTGTATTCTACTGCTTTTGCTACAAGTTAATCACTAAAGGGATGTTGCCTATAACTTCAAGTGTACATAATGGCCCATATCCTAGAACCCTGCCTCCCATACCTGAATATTAAATACCTTTGTTCAGCTCACAGGAAACATCCTGACCCAGCCCACCTGTGAATGGCTGCAGGAAAGAAGAAATTAACATATCCTGTCCAGAGACTGGCCAAAACCAGGAAATACTGGCAACAATTTATGGTCTTTTTACATTATCTCCTCTTTGTTCTGTAAAAGAAATTAGCATCCAGACCTTGACTAGATGGTTCTTTAGGACGCTAGTATGCCATCTTCTTGGTCTCCCTGCTTTCCAAATAAAGTCCCTAGTCCTTGCCCCTACACCTTGTCTCCTGCTTTATTGACTTGTCGTGTGAGAAGCAGTATGAGCTTGGACTTGGTAGCATTAATAGAGGTGCTCATGTACTGTATTTCTTATTCCACAATGTTTCGTCAAGGCAATTTATTAACAACTAGTATGGTTTTACTTTCTGTTTTTGTTTTTGGTTCTTGGCTACTGAGAAATAACCTGTATCTTGCATATTTTTGAAAGGAAATGTTATGGTTTATAATATGGGTTCAGGTCTACATTAACAAGTAAGTTTGTGTTTTCAAGAACCTTTAGTTTGGTCAGTTAATCACAACTTCTGTCATCTCATCAGTAAAATAAAAATAATTAAGCCAAACTCATTGGGTTTGCTTCATATTTGAATAAGACACTGTCCATAAGCATAGCTCAGGGAATGAAACATAGTCGGCATTTCATAACTTTAATAGTTATAAAATAACAATAGCCTTTCATTTATGAATGACATTAAGATTGACAATTATACTTAATGTAGCAAACTGATAAATAAAAATGAAATAAAAATCCTAAACACTGATTGATACTACAACTATTTTACTTGATGAAAGAAGACTAGTTCCTTCCTCCCTTCCTTCCTCCCTTCCTTCCTTCCTTCCTTCCATCCTTCCTTCCTTCCTCCCCTCCCTCCTCCTTCCCTCTCTCCTTTTCTTCCCTCCCCCTCCCTCCTCCCCTCCCTCCTCCTTTTCTTCCCTCTCGCATCCCTCCCTCCCTCCTCCCTCCTTCCCTCTTACCTCCCTCCATCCTTCCTTCCTCCCATCCTCCTTTTGTCAATCTCTCCTTACTCTTCCTTCTCTTCCTTTTCTACTCTCTTTCCTTCTTCTTCAATTTCTTTTCAGTTTACAAAAGGTTTTGGGCATCAGATATTTGTATTCAAGATGTTAATTTGTATAAATGTTATGGCTATTCACATTTTAATAAGTAGTTTCATATTGTTTTCCCTTTAGCGTATATAACTGTGGTTAAGGAGGGTTAAATAGTTGATTATCTCTTATAAGCCATGCATCATGATCTGTATGTAACAGCCCAGGCAAATTTCACAATAATCATGTCTTATTGCCCCATTTTACAGAATGGAAAATGTATGTGATCAGGGTCAGTGCTGGAATTGGGACCTAGTTTTTTGGTTTTTTTGGTTTTTTTTTTTTACTCTACATTTTTTTATTGAAGTATAGTTGATTTACAATATTGTGTTAATTTCAGGTGTACAGCAAAGTGACTCCATTATATATTTTTTCAGATTATATTCCATTGTAGGTTATTACAAGGTATTGAATATAATTCCCTGTGCTATATAGTAAATCCTTCTTGCTTATCTATTTTATGTATAGTAGTTTGTATCTGTTAATCCCATATTCCTAATTTTCCCTCCCTCTCTCCCCTTTGGTAATGTAAGTTTGTTTTCATGTCTGTGAGTCTGTTTCTGTTTTGTATATAGATTCATTTGCATTATTTTTTAGATTTCACGTATAAGTGATATCATAAAATACCTGTATTTCTCTGTCTGATTTACTTCACTAAGTATAATATTCTCTAGGCCTCTATATGAAATATTGTGGTGCATATATCTTTTTGAATTAAAGTTTTCATTTTTTACAGATATATATCCAAGAGTGGGATTTCTGGATCATATGGTAGCTCTAATTTTAGTTTTTGAGAAACTCCATAATGTTTTCTATAGAGGCTGCACCAATTTACATTCTCACCAACAGTGTACAAGGGTTCCCTTTTCTCTGCACTTTCTCCAGAATGTATTATTTGTAGACTTTTTGATGATGGCCATTCTGACTGGCTTGAGGTGATACCTTACTATAGTTTTGAATTGCATTTCTCTAATAATTAGCGATGTTGAACATCTTTTCATGTGCTTTTTTGGTCATCTGTTTGTATTCTTTGGAAAAATGTCTACTTAACTCTTCTGCCCATTTTTTGATTGGGTTGTTTGTTTTTGATATTGAGTTGTATGAGCTGTTAGTATATTTTGGATATTAACCTCTTGTCAGTCACATCATTTGCAAATATTTTCTCCCTAGTTCTGTCAAACCCAAAAGTCTGTATATTTTTCCTTTCAGCATTTCAAAAAGAATCTCCAAAGAGACTGTTAGGTCACATAGCCATAGGTTTGAAAATGTTTGCATTTTAATCTTAAAAAGAGAAATTGAAACTCTAAAGATGTCATGTGTAATGAAGATTTGTATCAGAAGAATATTTTAAAATGAGAAAAATAATAAAATGTTATTTCTTTAAATTTTGAAGTGATAAAGTAAAAAATTTGAAAGCTGTTGCACATTAGTGCCATAAATATAAGTAACTATCTAGGTATTTGTTTCTGTACTATCTTGCTGCATACAGATGTTTTCCTAAATGCAGCGCTTCATAACACAGAAAATGTATGCCTATAGTTTTAATAGTTTTCAATAAATAAAGTGAAAAAATATGCTACTCTCAAGTAACCACTCCCATGCATTTAATTATTCAGACAAAACCCTGGGGCATTTTTTACCTGCTAGGAGCATGTTCAAAATTTTAGCAAAATATCAAGGGGGAAACTATTAACTGTTCTGAAAATTGCATTACAAATTTAAACCTATAATGTGTCAATAAACATCATAGTGTAATATTCGTACAACAGGGTATACAGAATTATCTAACTTTTAAAGCTCTATTTTGAAATGATTTAATTTCATTTCACATATGCTTGCATTCTCTGTCAACTAGTTTGTAATCTTTCCAAGAATAAATATTTGTTTATTTATAAATATATACTTTAATGATTAAGGTAAATTAAGGATATTAATAACTAATTGTTGAATTTTAATACAGAAAATAGTTAATGAAAACATAGGCTATATTTCATAGTATACCTCTACATGGTCCATCTCTTAATAAATATACTACTAATGCCACTGAAGTTCTAGGATTGATAACCATAGATGGATAGCAGTGGTAGATAGTTCATTCTTCTGAGCAAACAAATTAAATGGCTTTAGGAATGGAATCCTTCCCCAAGTACTACATTTCATCTATTCTAGAAGCACATTTCCCCCAGTATATCAACTCTAAGTTCAAGACACATCATCTAGGAATTGATGGCATCTTTCAATCTCTGCCAGCAAATGTTAGCCATTGGAGGAATGACTGCAATCCCATTTATTTTCTTGAAAAGCAAAAATAAAGTGCTTTATTGTACCTAAGAATGGAAAAACCCCACAGGTAGATCACCATGTGTTCCATTTTGCAAGTGAGTTATGTGTAAAATGATTGCCCATCACCTGCAAACAATAAAAAAGAAAAAAGATGACATCTTCCTTGAAATATATTAAAGATATTTTCAAGTTTCCAAAGGCTAGTGTGATGAATATATATGCTGTGTAAATTATTCCTAAGCATGCATTATAGTTTATAATTTTATTTTCTTTCTGAGCGGTACATAAAACAATGGTACATTTAAGTACATTTAATAATCAATGGCTTGTTGGATTTGAGTGAAAACAATATCTTTTTGTATCTACCACAGAGCTTGCAGTTCCATTATTTAGACTTTTAAGCGCTTTGTTCAATGTAAATTGTATAAGAAATTACTTCCCTGGATTGATCTAAAGGCTTCTGCAAGCAGGTACACACAGGTAATGCTTAGAATATTGGGAGGAAATGGAAAATACTAAGAGGAAGTACAGAGGTCATTATGAAAACGATTCATGCAATTTTGACTGGTGTCTGACCTCTCAGAAAATTGGAGTAGGACATTTATTCCACAAGCAAGCAAACTGATGTTAAAATATTTACTTTATTTATTCATTAGTAAGTATTTGCCATTTATCCACAATATTGAAAAAGATGAAGTAAAATAAAGGGTTTTTGAAAAGTTGATACATAGAAAACATTATTTCCTGATAAACTGAGGGATGAAAACATTTTATTCATCCAGGTGCTTCTGAAACATTCTAGGTTAATGACTTCATTCATGTATTTTTTTCTCATCAGCTCTTGTCACTATGTAAATTATTCTACAAGAGTTAAGTAATTGAAGAGGCTTAGTAAATCTTCCAGGAAACTATGATACTGTTAAATAAATTACTCCAACCAGAGTAGTAACATGATTAATGTACTCCCCATATTGTTCTGCTTTCTTTAGAAAATATGAATGAAGTCAGAAGAACACTCAAACAGAAACACATCATTAGGTTGGCTTCCCATTAAGAATTTCATTAAGATCAAACGGTCCTGTTTTATCCATCTTAAACCTTCACCTGGGAGATGATTTTATAAATCATAACCTGATCCTAAAGTTATGCTTCCTAGAAAACAGGTCACAATGTTCCAGAACCACAGGGCTGACACCACATTCCTCTTGAGTGGACACATATATCGCTCCAGTTCTCAGGGATTACTATTTTTTAATGGGTTTCTCCAGTTCTGTTTACCAAATGCTTACAGAAAACAATCCGTTCTTTGGAGTCAACTCACTTAATATGCTACTTACAACTACTCACGTAAGAGGCAGCCAGCCGTAGATGTCTGTGTTTCCTTTCTTGATAGCCTAGCCTGTTGGTTCCACCAGATCAAAGCATATTCAAAGATAGGCATTACATTGTTTTAACTCTCCCTGTGGAAAATGTGACAAATTTGGCCATATACATTTACGTATGTATTACTGGATTCTTTTATGAAAAAAAAAAACCTTTAATTTTTAAAGGTATTGGGATTCATTGATAACACCTTCATATCTTCATTTATATAATTTTTGCAGTATTTTATTTAATTGGGTGAACAGTTTCCAGGGAGCCTCTTATCCCCCCCCACCCCAATATACTTGCTGACATAATAATTACTGACAAGGAAATAAATGCTTAAAGAACTGCAGGCTGGGAGTGAACTTTTCATGTCCTTAACCACTTAATTAGCCTACAGTAATGAAGCACCAAAAAACAAACCCACCAGTTAGGTTTTGTAAGTGAAGCAGAAACAATGCTTAGTTCAACTTGTTATTTATAGAAGCACAACACATTCAAAATAAAGATGAGCCTTTTTTTTTCCGTAAAGGACAACATCATAACCCAGCTGTGTTTAGAATTCTGGCTTCCAGAGCTCTGCTAAGGAATGCTGTCAGGGATGCATGCTTTCTCTGTACCCTGCACTCCTGCACAAAGAAGAGATTCACTCCAGTTCCAGATAAATATGCCGTATTCCAGTAGTTGGTTTTATAACCCATTGTCCTGAACTTGACCTTTTTCCATGGAAATGTCCATCTAATGAATGCATAGTGAAACAAGTATGGTTTCAAACCCTGTTTCCCTTGTGCCAATATTGTTTCTATGGGAAAATCCCTTAAAGCATCCCCTGAAGTGGGGAGTCCAGAAGAACATCCAACTCCAGTAGGGAAATAGAGGCAGCTCCCTGCCTCACCTCCTGCTATTCTTGTGACTCTGAGGGGATACGGTGGAGGAGGCACCCTTAACACAGGGATCTGCAGCCCATCCATTGTGGATTGGGTCAGCAACTCCAAGCAGACAGAGCTATTCCAAGGTTGAAGGTCAAGGTCAGTCTTCCCAGAAGGTAGTTGAAGCGTCAAAGACAACAGTGCCCCATGCTAATCCTGATGAGAGATGGTACAGCTCCTGGGATCACCACTTTCCTCTATGTTGCTCTGCAAGACAGGAATCTCAACTCCAACCTTAAATTCATCTAAACATGTTTAAATTAATCAAACTTGTTATCCAGAAAGAGAGCATTTGTCCACAACTGGAAATATCTTATGCCTGGGGGTTTCAGGGGTTTTTTTTTGTTTGTTTCTGCCCCTTCCCTTCTTTTTTTTTTTTTAATTTTTTATTGGGGTATAATTGTTTTACAATGGTGTGTTAGTTTCTGCTTTCTGAAGAACCTAGGGGCTGGACAGGAATGAAGACCCCCCTTATCTTTTAAGCACCCATTCTCTCCTCCTTCAAACTTGGAAGAATTCATTAGCACAAATTCCCAGATCAGTTTGGAAGGAGATTACTCAATTGTCTCTGCTCAAGGTCATCCACTGGAGCCGATTTCTCACTTGGCTGCATCCAGAGGCTCACATGTCTGACCCTTAAAGTCACGCCATCCTTTACCAGGGTTCTGGGACCAAAGGGCGGCCTCCAGGGCTTTAGCGTGACAGAAGCCTGCTCACAAGATAGTAGGGGAACCTGGGGAGGACAGGCTGGAGGCTCTTCATTCAACACCTTGTTAACTTCTTATTTTAACAAGTTGACCTCGAGCCACTGGCCCCAAAAATAAATAAAAGGAGGGAGTGGAGGAGAGGAATTAATTGCATTGTCCGAGGAAAGACGTCAAAACAGATTCAGGTTACTTCTGATCTATTTATTCTATATCTATATCTGTATCTGTACCAGTATCAGTATCTGTATCTACCAATATCTCTCTATATATGTTGATATAGTTATATAAAATCAATTTATATCTATGAATAGAAGATATAAATATAGACAGATATATAGTTATGGAAAAAAATTAAAATTCAAAGCATAATATTTAATACAATCTTGAAGCCCCCCCAGAAAGATCTTGATCTAAGTATAACAAAGCCAATTGGACAGAATTAAAATAAACTAGGCGTAAAATCAATAAGAATGAAAAGGCCTACAACATCCCAACAACAGAAAAATAAATTAATAAAGAATAAAACTCATATTGATATAACTGAAAAAATAAAAATTATAAACAATAAAATTCATCCTTTAAAAATAATATTTAATAGATTTTTTAAAGAATAAAAGACTAAATCAGAACTATCAAACATAGGAATAAATATGGTATAAAATAAGACCATATACTCTATGACGCGGATGTGGTGTTTTAGTGCTGTCTCTCCGGCACTTTGAAAAGTGATGTGATTAGAGTTTAGTGAAAACTCTGTTTTGATTGTAGATTTTCTTTAACTGATATAAAAGCCTGTGAAAAAATTATCTTTGCAGATTTAATTTACTACGTAGGTAAGCCAAGGGAATACAATTAATATATATTAAGAATCATAGAAATCAAATTCCAAAATTTCCAAAATCTAGCAATAGTAACTAAGAAGCATATGGATTCAAAGCCTTCATTTACACCTACCATAAAAATGCACATCATCTAAAAATTAACTTGGTATGTATGTATATCTCTATCTATCTATGCATCTATGTATGCATCTATGTATCTATGTAAGTATGTATGTATGTATCTATCTCTAGAGAGAGAGAGACAATTTTTCTAAAGTTGTATGAATAAACATAAAAATATTTTTAAATGCAACTTATCCCTAAGTAAAATATAAATGTAAATAATAATATTACTTTGGGCTACTTAACAGAAGTATGATGAAATGGTTTGGGAAGTAATACTGGGAGAAAATTTGTCAATTTCTTTTAATTTAATTAAATTATAATGAGAGGACTTGCTGTGCTAAAAATTAAAATACATTTTAAATAGCCATGTGATTGAAACGGTGTCCTCTTGAGTTGGAAAGACAGAATTTAATCAAACAGAACCAAAGAACAGAAATAGACCTTCGTGTCTAGTTTTTAGTACATACATGCTAAAGATGACACTCTGAAATCAATGGAAGAGAGACATTATTTAATAATAGTTCCAGGGTAACTCTTTATTAAAAAAAATAAAATAAAATTAGTTCTTCTACCCTACCATGTGTTCAAACATATTACATATAGATAATATGAGATAATATTCAAAACAAAGTAAGAGAACAAAAAATATAGGTAGATATTTCCATAACTTAAAGAGATTTTGTAAGCACTCACACAAAGGCATAAACTATAATGGAATGTTACATTTAATTTTATACACTTGGAATTATACATATGCAAAAAATGAATCTTTTAAGCTTGCTAAAAATATAAAAAGAAAAATATTGGTAATACATGATGAGTGATTATATAAAAGATATTAATCTTAATTGGAAAAAACATAAAAACAGAATTTATGCTTAAAAAATCATATAAATATTTATTTGATTGTTATTCTTAGAAGAGTCCAAAAATGCAATTTAAAACATTGAAAATACATTTTTCTTATAATTTGAGAAATTTTATTTAAGACATTTGTATTAGATTCTGTGAAATGGACAGTTTAAAAAATTACCATGCATCAACTTTATAAACAGAATGAATAAATAAACAGCTTAGGGCTGTTGTATTATGAGGATAAAGGAAATAACCTAAATACTCAAAAACCCTTATCGATCAACTAAACTGTGCTGTATCTATAACATGGAGACTCACAAAGCTAACAAAATTTCTCTTTCCAAAGGATACTAGCTGACATGGTAAATATTCAAGATATGATCTTATGTGATAGTATAAAACTGACTCACAAAAATAAGCAGCAAAATCTCCCATTTGTATTTATCCCTGTCTATATAACTGTGTCTATACTATGTGGTTCACTGAGAGCAATCCAACTCGGAAAGATACACAGCAAAATATCAGGATCTATAAGTAGCCTGTGATAGGATTATTTTTCCTTCTTTACTATGTATGTATGTAGAGTTGTCTTTTTGAAAATTATTATGCCGTTTTATAATTAACAAATTATTTGAAAGTAAAAATCATTAAAAAATCATTTTTACTACATAGATTTGAAGCTTTATAAAATTGTTGTTTTATAATTACCAAACAATAATCATGCAAATCATTAAATTCATTATCTTGTATCCAAAAATGGGCTAAGTTATCCTAAATGTTTGCATTATTATATCTGCATTATTTTTCTCAAGACCAAAGGTTTATTTTAATAGCAGATTCTCCACAGACATTAAGATAAAGTTTCCAAATTACAATTCTTGCTGAGGCCTTTAGTCACGATTAGATGATTTTTGTTTGCTTTATTTAACTTCCTTTTCCAATGTCTATTTTTAGAACTCAGGAATATATAATTATTGTCCAAATGACTAAGAACTGAAACAGGAAGTGTTCCAGAATTAAAACTCTGGACAAGGTATTTGGACAGGGGATACATTTAGAACAATGTGATTTTTATTTTAACAGGTCAAACAATGGAGATCACATGCCATATAGATGCATCGCTTTAAAATGAGAATCTTTCACACAACCAACAGAAATCTGCACAGATGCCAATACCATACTTTGACACATTCAGTACAGGATATTTATACTTTCTCACAGTACTATCCATGGCTTATATTCTACAAACTACAAAAGTTTCCATTTTTCTTGATCTAATTACCTCTTTCATTCTCCTAATCATTTCTTTTTTTCAAGCCTTTCATTTAAGTAATAAAGAATCTGGGCCAGTCTGAAGGAGAGCATACTTTTCTCCCTTACTCACTTTATTTTGAGGTATTCCTGATTAAAAAGATTTATGGATGGGGGCTTATTCGGTGGGGCTTTGGGGCTGTTTTATTTTACTGTAGTCATTCTAGCCTTCCGTTGTCTCTGCTCTTCCTCATGAATTGAACTTTTTACCTCCATATGCTCAGTGGACCACAGAAAATGCCTAATGCTGCCTAATTGTATTTCTACCTTAAAACCGGTAACAATTATTTTCATCTCAAATTTTATGGCCAGTGCAAAAGCTCAGAAAAGGAAAGAAGCACTCTATGCTGAGAACACATGAAGTCTCATTAATAATTTAAACTAAACAGAAATAGAAAAAGGTTGCGGGTGTTCCCAAACTTTAAATGCACTTTATATTTCTGTATTTTCCTAAATTTTATTTTGAAAAATATTCTCTGGCTTCTTGTAAATCTACAACCTAATAGATCGGGCATTTTGCTAATGTGCAACATTCTTGCAAACGATGCTCAAAAACATCAATGAACATGAACTCAAGTCCTACATTTACTGTGAAGCTTTTATTGCACGGTGTTTCCAAAGTAAATCCACTGAAGAAGATACTAATTTCCTGGATTGCTCTGTTCTTCATTTGCTCACATTTTGTCCCCTGTTAAGGCTCCACCTTTAAGAAAATTAAGAATGATAATATGTACTATTCTATGTAGGAACTTTAGTCGGAGTTCCTACTAAATGATGATATATGTTGGCACTGACTTGCTAGTTTGATCATAAAAATCTGACCTGTCATCTTTGACCCAAATATTTGTAAATATTATGCTTCTGGGATTATTACTGTGGTGTGCAAAGAGCAAATCCAGAGCAAAGAGAACTCAAACCTGGGAGCCCTTGGTGGAAGTCATTTGACAGCCTTATCAGCAAAGCAACAATTTTACCAGCACTCTCCTTTATTTGTCTGTTTCCAGTGCTTTTTACGCAATGGATGATTTTGAATTTGCTGATTTGCAGCATCTCTTAGTGTATGGTGTCTTTTTTAAAAGCTATTTTTAAAACCTTTTATGGTAACAGAAGGGCCAAATTTCCCCATCTCTATAGATGTGTCCTTATAAAAATAAAACTCCCTTGGAAAATGTACAGTAGGCTTAATCCTAAATTAAAGTAGTTGCTGAAATGCTATTACTTAACCCCTAGGCGTACATGATTTCTAAAGAAACAAATTCCGCGTTTAATTAACTCTGAAATCCTCCTGTAAATGGAGCTTATGCGTTGTGTGTAAAGTTCAAGGCAGGATGCATTTAGAGGAGAAAACCGCTCGGAGGGCTGGCCGTCCTACAGCATCCCGCCCGCCCTATCTGAGGCGGACAGATTCCGCACGTGGCTACATGTTCTAAATTAGGGAGTGCAGAGGCTCATCTAGAGTGCACAGATTAAAATTTTCAGCAGACCTAAAAATGTCTCGAAGGCATGAATGAGCCTGTCACTTTTCCTCTGCCTCTCCAGCAAATGATGGATTCACTTTATCCCCACCATCTAACCCATGAGATCTGCCAGCTTTCAGCCGTTATTCTTTGGCCCCAGTCATGCTGAAATACACAGGTTGCAGTCAAACAAATCTGCTTTTACGGAGCAAAGCGCTGTGAAACAGAGCTGATTAGGGCCTGACACATCGAATTAGACCGGGCTATAAAGTTGCCTGATGGCTCTATTGTTTCAGGGGGCTTGGTTCTAGCTTTGCCATTCCTTCTAACAACGCGTGGAACTTTCTTTCATTTTAATTTAGGGGAGAAAACTTTTGCAAGAGTGAAATTACCATGAGTGCAATCATAAATATTTGATTTCTAAACATATTGGATGCAGGTTTTTTTCCTTGCACCTTGAAACCCAGGTTCTTGCCAACTAGACACTAAACAAATCAGCTAACAAACATGAAAACTTACCATTGGAGGGTGTTTTAAAATATTATTGTGTGAGAAATAGCAAGGCAAATGACCAATAAAGTCTACAATATGTGTGAAATGTTCTGAAGTTTTTTTTCAATAAAACCACCTTTGTATATATAACTAAGGCTATTGTTTAGTATCTGTCACAGATGAAAACTGTTTTAAAAAAACTACTAATCATTTTATAAGAGGATGATTGCTATCATATTAGCATAAATTCTCATATACTTCCTGGATCCATTCATGTGTGTATATACATTTACCTATCAAGATGAATCCAGGACATTTATCAGGAATTTACTCAAAGTTTTGAGCAAATATTCCCCCAAAGATGCTTATCTTTAAATGCATCATTATTGCATTTTATGCAAATGTGTTATACTTTCTTTTTCCGACTCTAGAGAATTTTCTAAGGTCATTCTCATGCTTTTATCTGGAAATCCTAAAGCTAATACCTTTTCAGCAGTCTGATTTGTTTGAGATAATAATTCACCTTAGGAAGAGGATAATATAAAGAATACGGGTTAGGAAGTAATGGGTTTTTAAGCCATCGGTTAGTTGCATGTAGCATCTTTTTGCATCTCAATTCAACAGGTTGAAGTTTAGATTATAGAGGAGAGATGGATTTGATATGTGAGATCAAGTTTTATGTAAGCAGAGCTCCCTGGGCCTGACCTCCTCCCTCAAAATGCCAGTGTTAATCTCTCTGCAGCCTGTGTGGCCCACAAGCCACCAGTCTGTGGTGTACCCACAGGAGGGACCCTCTGTTCTGAGTTCTATTTGCCACCTTCCCAGGGCAGGTGATAGAAGTAGCTGATCTTAGACATTTTTCAGATATTTGAGTGATGTGCTAATGCCAAACAGAATGTAACATACAAAAACAATTGCTCATGAAATTGTTATTTTTCCTTGACGTTTTTTGTAGCTTTTCAAGTTCAGACAGTTCAGGGAAGGTTTGGGATTGTTCCAGATTTCTAAAATTTGAAAAAAAGATGGAACAAAACCTGTGTTTTATCGTTAGTATTTAGAGATTCTTACAATTGATAACCTCGGCCTGAACTAGTCTGATGGTCACTGTGAAATGTCAGTATGATAGAATAACTTAATCTCAAAAACCAGATTGATCTTTTTTATTACGTGTACGTCACAGACCACATGGGTGTGGGTTGGTTTGGGGTTTTCTTCCTCTGCATAATGTCTGACACTGCAGGAAAGAAATAACGTTTTTTCTTAGCACTTCTAGATGTGGTCAGGGCACTCAGGATCACCCAGAATCTTTATATGGTGTACATGGGTAGGAAAAAACAAGTTCTCATAACTTGTTGTTATGATTTCATTACTTTTGTTGCTACATTTATAACAGAAACTTGGGTTGAGGAGACCCTCAGGGGCTTCCCAGAGGGTAGGGCTTGAGTAATGTGTTTCCTGAGCTGGAGTTCAGACGTTTCCAGGAATCAGGAGCTTTGGCTGATTTCATGATCTATCTCTTTGATGACTACATCTGCTGGTCCTTTCTGATTCTGCTATCATGAGAGGCAAGAGGGCATTTTTGGAACCTTGCATTTGCATCTGAACTTGTTTTTTTCTTGATACATTTGAAAATTACTCCACACATGATCATACATATGCATGCCTACCCACACTTACACATCTCAGACTGTAAATTCCACCAGTGATAACAGTAGATGATTATGAAACACAGCTACAGTTGTGAAGTCATTTTTGGTTAATTCTCAGATTAGATAGAACTGTTACTTTAAATTAAATCTTGAAATAATTCACCTAAGGTCATTTTCACTCAATATGTTAATAAAACCAATTATCTTTTCCCAGCGTATTTCAGTTAAACAAAATACATGGGATTAAAGTACTATATGGAGAAAGTCTTCTTAAATTCATCTGAATGAATTTAATGAAATACCCAAATATCAAAAAAGTGGGAGAATACTGTCCTCGAACAAGCTGAAACGAAGCAGTAAAAATAACAATAAAAATGTTACCAAATAAGAAATTTGTCAGTTACAAAACCATTTTCTGTTAGCATCTATATAGGTTTTATAATTCTTTATGCACTTAAATAATACTTGGGATATTAGAAGAAAAAAATCTCTAACTTCAAGAGTTTTACATATGGACATAATTCTCTTAAAATAATTTTTCTCCTGCAATGCCTACCAAATGTTACATATTAGCTACAAGCAAAATAGATGGAACAATAATTATAGGCGTTTTGGCCTCCATATATTTACATTTCCATTATTGTAGTTGAACAGTTTAACAGTTGAGTAAAATTCATTCTATATTGTTAAGAAAAAAGTGTATTTCCATAATTCAAAGAAGGTTAATTATATATTAGCTGGAATACCTAAAGTTACATATATTTAAACATATAGTATTTACACACAAATGGTAAGAGGTAAAATAAAGATAATAAAATACAGAAATATCATTACAATTGATTCAAGTTGCAATATGACAGTATTTTTTTCTAGATTAATATGTAAATGATTCAATGATTGAAATATGTTTCTCAGAATTTATAAATTTTCGTATGTACACATTGCAATTTAAAGTATTGATATAAATCTTTTTATTTATGAGTTTCTAAATTGGCAAGCATTTGCCCTATTATTCTGTGATACTTTATTGTAACACTGCCTTATGATTTTCATTGTCAGAATGACATACTGAAGTAAATGTGATTTGAAATAGGCAATTCAAATGAGGTGGAATAAGTGTTGCTAATATCTAATGTTTGAAAATACTAGCTTGTCAATATAAAAGGGGAAAAAAATTACCATCGTTTTAAGCCAAGTTTTGTTGATGCAGAAATATTAATTTTTTTTTTCAAATTCTTTCACACTTTTAATGGAATTCTATTCAGATTTACATCAGGGTTTTATTTTATTTTACCTTTATTTTTAGGGGTGCAAATAACAAAAGGAAATTTAAAAAAAAAGGAAAACTATTACCTCTGTCTTGTCTAAACTGAGTACAAATGCTAGTGCAGACAGCTAGTAGGGAAGTTGGGTATAGGAATCTGACAGTCATGGACTAAGGTTCTGCTATTTCTGTGCATTTGAAAGTCAGTGTTTGGATGCTCTCTGCAGTCATGGGATAAGTTAGCTGTGGGAGGGAATGCACATATAGGGAAGAGGGGTGAGGAAGGGGCCTTAGGACACTTCTCTAGCCAGTAACTGATAAAGTAGAAAAAAAATACCAACAAAGGAAATGGGAGTGCATTACTAGTAGTCACTAGTGAAATGTCAAGAAAGCTGAGAAAAGAAACTTTTATGAAAAAGAGGATGCCTAACACTGCTAAGACGTAATGTAACCTGAAGAGAGAAAATTGATCTTCAGGTTTGGCAGACTTTATAAGAGAAGTCTCTGGAATGGTGGCACAGAAAGTCTGACCAGAGAAGGGGGAGGAAAACTAGGAGATGAGGAAATAAGGCCAGGAGGGTGGGACACTTGGGGAGAAATTAGTTCTGAAGGAAGGGAGATCACAGTACAAAGGCAGAGATGAATAGTATCAAAGACATAGATACTATGTATTAAGTCTGGCTTATTAAGGCTGGCTTTCATACAGTGACTATTCTTTCATCTCCACAGGTGGGACACTTGAGCATATGGGTAAATACTGGTTAAAGTGATGATAGAAAAATGAAGTCGTTTTGACTGGTTTCATTGATTTTATCCCCATGCTGAGAGTCAGGTTGGGGATGAGTTGTGGCAGATTTGAGGAGAAGGAGTCAGATGGTCATCCCAGAAAGCAGAAGAGGTCATTTAGCAGAGAAATGGAGTTGCATTATCCTACCGTGTTGAGAGCCTATTTGAGATCAGTGATCGTAAGTGTGAACTGAGTCCATCCAGCAAGTTTGTGGGATTTTTTTTCTCCATCAACGTTCAGCTGCCTGGGTCTCTGCAGCAGGTGGAGCTTCTGAAGCAGTGGTATTTTGACACGTGAGTATGTCCCCTGACTCCCCCCCCCAAAAAGAAACCTGGAAGGACAAGGAAGTTAATGATGTTTGTAAGAGAGTGATTACAGTGCTAAGTGGGAAAATACAAAGGAGGTTGGGACGATCAGAGGGTGAGGATAGAGTAAAAATGAGGTAGGGTTTGATGCATTCATTGGAGGTTGTTATGGGCAGTAAAGTAAGTCAGCGGGAAATAAACAGAGACAGATTAATAAAAACAAACATTTCAAATCACGATTTAAAGGTGACATAGATAGTGGTCATGAGAAGGTATCCAGTAGAATGACTAGAGCAAATTTGAGAAAAAAGATAGAGCAAAGTAGGTCCAGGAACTGATGAGCCAGTGATACCTGTTGGTGGATCATCCTTGTGGACGTTGAGGTTTCCAAGAAGGATGCAAAGCTGCAGGGAAGAAGGAAGGAGGAGAGTACCCTCGTGCTAAAGCTGATAGCTCAAAAGTACTAGTACCTGGGAGGTCATTAGGTAATGCTCACTATCACGGGTAATGGCAAGAATGACCTCGTGGAAGGTACTTCAATGGTATTGAGACTTGTGAATAAAGAAATGAATAAATGGTTTAGAACAGCAATGAGAGAGCTGAAAAGGAAGTGAGGTCTACAGGTGACAATTCGTGTTTAGGTTTTTGGATCTAGGAAGCAAAAGTTTAATTATAATTTACAGTTTATAGTGTATAGCTTATATTATGAATGGATTAGAAATGCAAAATGCCATGTGAATTCTGAAGAGGCATATAACCCTGGAAAGAGAGGGGCACACTTGTTAAGGATGATGAAATTGAGTTTTGTAGTTATTGAAAGCATTATCTAGATTCAGAAATTTTAAGTAATTATTGTAGATGAGAAACTGAATAATTATATCAATCCTAAGAACTAGATTTGTTAAAAAGAGCAGAAAACATTGAAAAAGACATTTAGTTCAAAATATTTCTCTATTTTTAAAAAATGGTAAGGAACTATACAGATGTATGTTAATATGGCTGGTTGCCTTAATTTTGATAATAGGTACAATAGCTCATTAGGGGCTAATTTCAACTTGAAGTGTGTGTGTGTGTGTGTGTGTGTGTGTGTGTGTGTGTAGTAACAGTATTTAGGTATGCTTTGAGTAACATTACATTTAAACATATTTGAGGCTCTAGAATTTGTACTGGAAAGTCAGAAATAAAAAAATAGTTTCAATATAAAGAAAAGTAATAAACCTACTTACTCTGGAATTAAGTATTTTTTAAAATCTAGGGATTATTGAATTGATATTTATGTTATAAAATATCTACACTGTTTCATTACAGATTTGTGTATTGAATAAGAATGCTAGTGGTCATAGTTCTAAATATTTTACAGTAAGGCCCACTATGAATTTTGATAAGTATATTCATTATTAGATAAATTTTCTGGGTAGAGACTTTACTACAAGAAATCTGGACTGAGACAATCTTTAGAGAGAAAATAATGGGTTAGGAGTTTACATTACATTTAATTCACTCAACAAAATTGTCTTATTCTATACCCTCTTATATTGCAATTGGCATTTAATTGAGTTGAATTCTTCATGATTATTATTTGGTTAAATATAAATTTAATGGTATGTGAACATTAATTCAATAGAAATATCATATGTATATAACTAATCGAAATATTGATTTAATATAGGTGTGCTACATTTGTTCATATTTTATGTGGTCATAAAATATGTTAATTATAGCACGATTTTATTTTTGATACATTTCATTGCTGAAAGTTTGGATAAAATAATTGAAATTAAAACACTGTGCTGGTTCTTGGATTTTTCCATGAAATGTAAAGTTAGGTAACAAAAGTAGTCATGCTTATTAACTCTATGTGATTAAATTTTAACCTAGGCATCCAGATTAAGGGATGGTAGTTGCTAATACATTTTAATTTGAATGCTTTTATTTAGATCACTGAGTGTAAATGTGGCTATTAGGATATCTAGAATGTTAGGTCACTGAATTTGGGTGACTTTTCCTCCTTGAGAAGGAAATAGAATGAGATTGGAAAGGCTGATATGTAATTCCAAGAAAAATAGGAATTGAGATTGGATCTATTTCTCCAAACAATTATAAAGAAATGTAAATTTGGCGTAATGAATCCATTCATGTAACACTATTAATCTCATTATTTTAAGACTGACATTTATCTACCCACCTATATACCCAGCTCTGTTTCCATTTCACCTCTGGAATCTGGACAGAGAGAAAGAAAAGCTATAACAAATGTGTTTCTTCTCTGATTAGTTACCTGACAGAGGCTAGTTCAGGTAAGTATTAATTCCTGGAAGGAAACACAGTATTTCATTTAATAAGAACGCATACAGAAAGATCTTTGGAGTTAATGGATTCTAAAAAGACTTGTGGAAGTCTGTCAGATATTGTTGTTTAAAATATAATTGAAACAATCTAGATTAATAATAATAATAGATGAAATATATTAATCAATTACTATGTGGAACAATGTTAAATATTTTACATGTATTATTTCATTTAATATCCACACCAACCTGAGGGAATAAAGTCCTCTATCAGTCTCCCTTTCCTTAGGAAATTCTAGTGTTGAACGATGTTAAGAAATTTGCTTGCAATTAAAGTTTGGAACCAGGATGCAAACCTGGGTTCATTTAATTCAAATGCTAGTAAGTTCTACAGGCCTATTGGATGTTTCATAAAAAAAATTAAAAATAAAAAAGCATCATGGGCAAGAAAGTTTGGAAAACACTTTTTTTGAAGAGTCAATCCATATTAGTGTATTAATACATCCAAGAAGCAAAAATAGAAGAGTGCATATTTAAAGAAAGAAAAACATTTCTTACTTAAGTGTCCTTATGTATTTAAATTTAATTTTTAGTACACTAGTCAAATCAATGAAGAACAGCTGATTTAAAATACTGGGGCTTGAAATGTAAAACTTGACAAAGACTCCTGAATGGGTGCAGGTGCCTGATATACACAAAGAACACTCAAATTACGGTGCAGATGTGTGCATGTATGTGTGTACTTTTGCACAAAGCAAACAGTAATTATAAGCCTGTTGTTCATAGAAAAGTAGTAGGTTATACACAGTTCTTAAGTCTACTCTTTTGGTTGGGTAACTGAAACATTCTTCAACAGGATAAAACTGCTTTCAAGTCTAAAGCTCAATTATAATGCATTTTACATTAGGATAAAAGTTGAGCACAAAAATATTTCTCATATTATGCCAGACTAACAACATCTGAAAGAATCGAATGCAATGTTTAATGTAACTTTCCCCCTTGAATCAGAGAAATTCAGGAAATAAAGTTGTGATATTGATAAGGCATTGTACTAGAGTTTACCACTATAGGTGGATCACCTATATCTTTGAGTCAAAGGAAATAGCATCAAAATTGAATTTATATATATACATATATATATATATATATATATATATATATATATATATATATATATATAACTGAATCACTTTGCGGTACACCTGAAACTATCCCAAAATATTTTAAATTTAATTTTATTTATTTTTTATACAGCAGGTTCTTATTAGTTACCTATTTTATACATATTAGTGTATATATGTCAATCCCAATCTCCTAATTCATCCCACCACCACCCACCCTTGCACCGCTGCTTTCCCCCCTTGGTGTCCATACATTTGTTTTCTACCTCTGTGTCTCTATTTCTGCCTTGCAAACCAGTTCATCTGTACCATTTTTCTAGATTCCACATATATGCATTGATATACGATATTTGTTTTACCCTTTCTGACTTACTTCACTTTGTATGACAGTCTCTAGGTCCACCAACGTCTCTACAAATGCCCCAGCTTCATTCCTTTTCATGGCTGAGTAATATTCCATTGTATATATGTACCATTTCTTTATCCATTTATCTGTTGATGGGCATTTAGGCTGCTTCCATGGCCTGGCTATTGTAAATAGTGCTGCAATGAACATTGGGGTGCATGTGTCTTTTTGAACTATGGTTTTCTCTGGGTATATGCCCAGTAGTGGGGATTGCTGGGCCATATGGTAATTATATTTTTAGTTTTCTAAGGAACCTCCATAGTGTTCTCCATAGTGGCTGTATCAATTTACATTCCCACCAACAGTGCAAGAGGTTTCCCTTTTCTCCGCACCCTCTCCAGCATTTGTTTTTTGTAGATTTTCTGATGATGGCCATTCTGACTGGTGTGAGGTGACACCTCATTGTAGTTTGATTTGCATTTCTCTAATAATTAGTGATGTTGAGTAGCTTTTAATGTGCCTCTTCGCCATCTGTATGTCTTCTTTGGAGAAATGCCTATGTAGGTTTTCTGCACATATTTTGATTGGGTTGTTTGTTTTTTTAATATTGACCTGCACAAGCTGTCTATATATTTTGGAGATTAATCTTTTGTCCGTTGATTCGTTTGCAAATATTTCTCCCATTCTGAGGGTTGTCTTTTCATCTTGTTTATAGTTTCCTTTGCTGTGCAAAAGCTTTTAAGTTTCATTAGGTCCCATTTGTTTACGTTTTGTTTTTATTTCCAGTACTCTACACGGTGGATCAAAAAAAATCTTGCTGTGATTTATGTCAAAGAGTGTTCTTCCTACGTTTCCCTCTAAGGGTTTTATAGTGTCTGGTCTTACATTTAGGTCTTTAATCCATTTTGAGTTTATTTTTGTGTATGGTGTTAGGGAGTGTTCTAATTTCATTCTTTTACATGTAGCTGTCCCGTTTTCCCAGCACCACTTATTGAAGAGACTGTCTTTTCTCCACTGTATATCCTTGCCTCCTTTGTCATAGATTAGTTGACCATAGGTGTGTGGGTTTATCGCTGGGCTTTCTATCCTGTTCCATTGATCTATATTTCTGTTTTTGTGCCAGTACCATATTGTCTTGATTACTGTAGCTTTGTAGTATTGTCTGAAGTCAGGGAGTCTGATTCTTCCAGCTCCATTTTTTTCCCTCAAGATTGCTTTGGCTATTCGGGGTCTTTTGTGTCTCCATACAAATTCTAAGGTTTTTTGTTTTAGTTCTGTAAAAAATGCCATTGGTAATTTGATAGAGATTGCATTGAATCTGTAGATTGCTTTGTGTACTATAGTCATTTTCACAATATTGATTCTTCCAATCCGAGAACATGGTGTATCTCTCCATCTGTTTGTGTCATCTTTAACTTCTTTCATCAGTGTCTTATAGTTTTCTGAGTACAGGTCTTTTACCTCCTTAGGTAGGTTTATTCCTAGGTATTTTATTCTTTTTGTTGCAGTGGTGAATGGGATTGTTTCCTTAATTTCTCTTTCTGATCTTTTGTTGTTAGTGTATAGGAACACAAGAGATTTCTGTGCATTAATTTTGTATCCTGCAACTTTACCAAATTCATTGATTAGCTCTAGTAGTTTTCTGGTGGCCTCTTTAGGATTCTCTATGTATAGTATCATGTCATCTGCAAATAGGAACAGTTTTACTTCTTCTTTTCCAACTTGTATTTCTTTTATTTCTTTTTTATCTCTGATTGCCATGGCTAGGACTTCCAAAAGTATGTTGAGTAATAGAGGCAAGAGTGGCCATCCTTGTCTTGTTCCTGACCTTAGAGGAAATACTTTCAGTTTTTCACCATTGAGAATGATGTTTGCTGTGGGTTTGTCATATATGGCCTTTATTATGTTGAGGTAGGTTCCCTCTATGCCCACTTTCTGGAGAGTTTTTATCATAAATGGGTGTTGAATTTTGTCAAAAGCTTTTTCTGCATCTATTGAGATGATCATATGGTTTTTATTCTTCAATTTGTTAAAATGGTGTATCACCTTGATTGATTTGCATATGTTGAAGAATCCTTGCATCCCTGGGATAAATCCCACTTGATCATGGTGTATGATCCTTTTATTGTGTTGTTGGATGCTGTTTTCTAGTATTTTGTTGAGGATTTTTGCATCTATATCCATCACTGATATTGGTCTGTACTTTTCTTTTTTTGTAGTATCTTTGTCTGGTTTTGATATCAGGGCGATGATGGCCTCGTAGAATGAGTTTGGGAGTGTATCTTCCTCTGCAATTTTTGGGAAGAGTTTTGAGAAGGATGGGTGTTAGCTCTTCTCTAAATGTTTGATAGAATTCACCAGTGATAACACAATATTTTAAATCTACTATATTTCAACAAAAATTTAAAAAAATTAAAAAATTGAATGTCAAAACAATAGTTGGAATAAAATGTATAAAAGATGAAAATACCACAAATAACGTTTTTATTTAATATAGCATCAATAATAGACAATTTTAAAAATGTCACCTCCCATAACCTTCATGTATAAATCATACCTGCATGTTATTTTGGTTTGCAGTAGATTTGATCTAATATTTCCCCACTTATTTAATTTTGGGATCAAATGCATCTAATTATTTATACACCCAATGCCACAATGATGATGGTAATTTCTATTTCCTGCTCTATGTTGCCTTTTAATTGCCATTAAACAGTTGTTGAAAAAAAGTTTTTTAAATCAGCTAAAGTGGATCTTTCTGAAAACTGATTATTCTGGATCATATAAATAATTTTTAAAAACCTCATTTTATTGAAATTAAACATTTCCATCAAACTCAATTCAGGGAAGCCACATATGTAATTAAGCATATTAGCCAAACGGCCCTTTATTATATGCCAATTTATTAGGAAAGAAATTTACGTGGGGAAGGAAGGTGTTGACCTTTACTGAGCACCTACTATATTGAAATTAAACAGCCCAATAGAGACTCTTATTGAATTTCATCGACTTCAATGAATTTCACAAAATGTGCTGGAGGAATGCTAACTATAGATTTAGGGAAAAAAGTTTTATTTCACCAACAGAGTGCTAAAATGATCAAGGCTTCACCACTGTGGATCCTTGGGATCTTAGGAGGGTCTGCCTATGAGCAAAGACGTGGGTGTGAAAGATGGCCATGAATGATAAGTTAATTAATGGATAGACCACAGAGATGAAACTAAAAGCCAGAAAAGGGGCACCTGGTGGCAGGCTAAAGTGAGTGACTCTTTCAATAAGTGAATCAGGTTGAAGGTTCAAGGGTAAAGGGAGAGGCAAGGAAAGCGTTTCTATTACAGAGCCATCTCCCATTTGAAAGGCACTGGACTGTAAAGTTTATTATCCCATGTCCTCCCATGAACCCTATGAAGTATTAATGGCCCATTTTATAGGAAAAGTTCCTTGAATCTGAGAGCATTTATATAGGTTATCCAAGGTTCCCCTGCCAGTAAGTAGTGAAACCAGAGTCCAAAATCCAAACAAACTCACTCAATAATCCATGGTTTGTCAACTAAATTCTTGCCCCACAGAGTGATCTGTGTCTTGGGACCAGCAGTGTCTTCATGTGAGAGCTTGTTGGAAATGAAAGGTTCATACCCGCCGCCAGAACCACAGAAGCAGAATCTGCATTGTAACAAGATCTCCAGGTGATTCTCATCTACGATAAAGTTTGAAGAGCACTGAACTAAAACCGTCTCGTGAAGCAACACAAGACCATAAGCAGAACCAATGACGGGCACTCCAGACGTGGAATGAGCCAGAAAGTACGGAAATACAAAGAGAGTTGCCGCCTCTATCACAGAGCACCTGCTGGGGGTCTCTGATGGGAAGGCTGGCTACCTGCTGTCTCGGATGGAGGCAGAGGATTAAGTTGCCCAGACATGGCCAAGCTGTGGCCAAATTAGGAATCAAAAAAATAAAAAAAATAAAAATCAAAATGTGAACTGAAATAGCTTTACAAATTATCTGCTCCCAACCCCTCATTTTCCACTTCAGGTGCTGACTTATGCAAGGTAGACTGAAACCAGAATTGTCTCCTACTTGCCACACCCAAATCATGCCTTCAGAAAAGAAAGTGCTAGCTCCCCCAAAATGAAATCATATATCCTGCGTTTTTCAGGATACCTCTGATTTCACATATTGGATAATGATTAGACCACACATATCAATGTAATGAAATACTTGGATATATAAAGTTTACGTTTTGAAAGTGTTGATTTGCTAGAAATTTTGATAAATCTAGGCAGAATTCTCTAATACTAGCATTATGATGTTATATAAATTCAGTATTAGGGCAAAGCAAAAATCTATTGATTTTTAGTTAATGGTTTATATGAAAGTTGTTAATTGATGTCACTTTTTCATATTTATTAATAATCTTGAATTTCAGCATGTTTAAATTATTGCTAAGTTTTAGTTATTCGTTTATTAATGTTTACTGAGTGTTTAAGAGATGCTAGATATTATTTTAGTTATTAGGGTTAAAAAAGACCTCTGATTTGGCTCAGAAAACAGAGGCATGAAGATAAAAAGTATCAAGGTTCACTGTTCGCTGTATTTTAGAAGCACAGAAGATTCAATGGACACAAAAAGAGAGATTCAATTCAACTGGCAATGAGGTTGAATCCTTCAAAGAAGGTATGAAGCTTGAGATGAATAGTGTAGATGGTTACTATGTGAAAAAGCTGGTTGGGATAAATCTCAGGGGAATGCACCACGGTAAACAAAGGGACGGCTAAAAGGCAGGAATACCTTTGAGAAAAATACAAGTAGTTCAGGATGAACTACTTACTGTGTAAGTTGTGAACTGGATTTTGTTGAGAAATCAGCCTACATGTCTGATGTCCAGGAGGTTGAACTTTGCTCTTTAGATGATGGTGGAGCCCTTGAGGGAGGGAATAAAGTGATCACTCTGGCAGTTTTGGAAGACCATTCTAGTGCTGGTGTTCAGGGGCTAGATTACACAAAGGGAATCGATTAAGAGAGGAGAGACTTGATGGGAACTGGAATTAAGAAAACATATGGTGATTTAATGTCTTTTTGCATCAAGTATGTTATCTGAGATCAGTGTACATGTTTGGGTACTGGAGCAAAAAAAAAAATTAAAAATTCGTCTGGGTCGTGGGGAGCTTTAGAAAAAAATTTAGTAAGATACTTGAATTTGAATGGGAAGTTAGACCCTGAGCATATGAATTTAAAAAAAAGGAAATGTTTGCTCTGCTTTAGAAATGGTCAGGAAAATCATGGCGAGGCAGTGCAAAGAGGAGAGGGGGGAACTGGGGAAAATGAGTAAATGTACAGAAACATGGAATACTGGACGGTTCCATTTTTAGGATCACAGATGTCTATTGTTAAGCTTGCTTTACATACAAAGGCTGATGTGAAAGTTTTACTACATCAAAGTAACTGTATGCCAAGTATCTGTATGTGAATTTAGGAGGAACTAAATTTAATATTTGGGTCTATATAATAGGAAAATAGGGGGATTAAGTAACGGATAGCAAAAAGTAGAAGTTATCCTCAGGGTATGAATGGGAACCCCAGCCAATTGTGAAGTCAGGTCCATTGTAAGTTAGCACTCACAATCTACAGAAATAAGAAACTAGACATGTAAGAGACATGTGAAGGGTGACATTCAACACGTTGAAAACCCTCTGTGGCAGGTGTTCCAACCTATGAGAAAAGATATATATCTATAGACAACCAATATGTCCATACAGGCGTTATTATCTGAATACAAGTCCTGCTGAAATTATTGGATCACACCAAGCCAATTAAGTATTGAGTCTTCTTTACGTTTGGGCATGTGGTTCCAACCTAAGAAGCCATGCCATTAGTATTCAAGCCCCACTATTTGCTCAGATCTACTTTGCAGGCTCTGGATCTAGAATTTCTAGTTGAGCCATATAGACTAGGGTTTCCAAGCTAATATATGGGCTCTTTGTATGGCTCAAGGGCCTTTGTAAAAACCAAAAGTCAAAGTAAAGATAAATATATTAAAAAATGTCCCCCAGACTTCCAATCATTCTGAAATAGCCACTGTCGATCTGCAACAATCTTTCCCCATATCTCTTGCAAGAACATGGAAACCTAGCACGCATAGGCTGTCACAGGCACAGTTTAAAGTGTTTTAATTAGCTGTGTTCTGCTTGTTTTATTTTTATTTACCTTTTATTTATTTATTTTATTTACCTTGTTATCCCCTCATCCACTCCTTATACCAACACCCAAGGCCCTACAAGCAATGGTAACAACCAGATGGGTCTGCTTTCTAAGAAGTTTTGCACTGAAAATTTCAAAATATTAGTTGAGAAAGACTTTCAGGCCAAACAATTTTTGTCTTTATCGTATAGAAATAACAAAAATAAAATGAAAATAACCTGGGGCAGACAAATAACATTTGATTGTAATGTTTGATAATATGTTCAAATGCATTAGAGTGACAGCATGTTGGAGTGACTCTGAAGGCTGGCTCCAGAGATGACCTGTTTGCATTTGTGTCTTGATTATTCTTTTTTATTTCTAGCTGTGTGATGCTGAGCAGTTACTTAACCTCTCTGTGTTTCAGTTTCATCATCTATAAATAAGGGTAAAAATAAAACATTACGGAGTGGTTTGGAAATTACATTGGTTAATACATGTAAAGTGATTTGAATTATGCTTGGTACTCAATGCAGGAAAAAACAAAACAAAACAAAACCCTCATTTTTTGTTTACTGCTATTATTGTATTTACCAGTGTTATTACTATTCCATTCTTCACTCTAGAACCATGTGTAACTCCCACTTGACCTTGGCTATGTTTGTATGTCCCTGAAGTACCCAAGGATCTCTTTTCTGATGTACCATATACATTTAGGTGGTGGGGTGAGAAGGGCGTGTTATCTTTGTCCATCAAAGTTTTGTTGGAATAATCGTGGCCCCATGAGATGATGTCACAGGTCAGAGTTTCATTTCATAAGAGAGCACCTGTCTTGGTTATAGGCATTTTGCACTTGGTCTCCCTTGACCCTAACTCCGCCCGCGAATTTACCCAAAAGGGCAGTATTGAGGAGCACCTGCAGAGCCCTTACGGGGGCTGCAACCCTGCCTCCTCGCCCCCCTCCCTACACTGTGGATGAGTAGGAGGGAAGAAGACAGTCCCACTGCAGGCGCCCAATGGAAAAATCGCTATAACATTAATGAAAACAACAAAGAAGGTTGGAGGAGATTTAGCCGCCGGACAGCCCCACGGGGCATTGGCAAATAAGCCCACTAAATGCTGTATTCAAGTTGTCTTATTTTACGATTCATCTACAGGCTTTAATTAATGTGTGGCGCCATAATTTACCCGATTTCAAATATTATCAGTATTTCTTCAAGGGCTTTTGCCTTGATGGCTACCTGAACTCACAATAAACAGATTGCATTTTAATTGAACACCCGTGTAGTCTGACGTATTAAGTCATCAGTCCAGATATTTTTAAAAGTCTCGTCTGAATTTTAATAAAGATCAGCGTATATGTGGTAAAGGGTCTCAGGTTTCTCTTATGAGAACTATACCTACAGTTCTTTGAATTCATATAGCCTAAAGTTGTGGTTACTTTTCACGTGAAATTCATATTTCCAGAAATGTTTAGGATGTTATTTGCTGTGGATAAGTTAGGATTTGAAGGTAAATAATAATTGTTTTCACTGATTAACAATCAAGAGGAAAGTTATTAATGTGTAATTTGATTTTGGCTATTTCCTGTATCAATTACTGAAACCTACTGGGATCTAGGAAAGCGATTTTAAATGAGAGGTAGCTTATTGAGAAGATTGACTTATTCTCCTTGAAACATGACTAAATTAGTGATTATGTACCTTGGGGCTTACAAATTTAGATAGTCAGTAAATCAATGGATTTAACCATTTCTATCAGCTGCAAAAGATATAACTTTTGAAGGAAGCTGACTGGGAAATTCAGATATTTAGAATAAAGCTTTAATCTATTATAGAGAGTTAGAACTACAAATTACAAATCTGTTCTCAATTTAAAATAAGCAAGAAAACAGTAAAAGTTATAAATAGTAAAAGAATATAAATATGAAAATATTGTATTCCTTCAATTTAGTATTCTTTCAAATATGAAGTCTTAACCAAAATGCAGAATGGCTTTGCTCTCTTCAACAGAGTTTAAGTCAATTTAAAAGAACAAAAACAAACTATTTTATTTGAATTCAAATTACTAAGCACTTTAATTGCTAAGTAAAATTTCTTTCACACATAGTGAAGAAACACATTCAGAGTTATTCCGAATAACAACAGCTAGAGAAAGGTGTTAAAGACTAGCATACTCTTGGAAAAATCACTTTATCACTTAGTCTATTAAAACTATATACACTCTATTTTCATTTGTAGCTGAGTAATTTCAGCAATATTTAACATTCTTGTTATTACTACCCTTTACAATGGTAAACTAATTTGAGAAATCAAGTTGCAAATGCGTTTTCATTAAAGTTGCTTATTGGCTAAAAAATGTTTATAAGTTAATATTTTTAAATGAATGAAAATTATTAAATTGTTACCCCTGTGATGTCAAATATGCTATGTGTCCCAGTTAAAGGGGAGGCAGCAATTACAGGATGTAGGGGTATATTCCCCAGCCAATATGAATACAATATTTAATATAAAGTCAGGAAATATAAGTGCTGCAGGCCCTTCATAGCTAACCTAGAGACCTCTGGGTGCCGAGCTAGAAAAAATGAAGCCTGATTTTGACTTCATCATATAAACAGAATGTCATCCACACATCAAATTCCACCCACAGAGAACCCCTGGCATGCTTAATGATTATAATCTTCACATTTAATCATGGGAACTCAGTGACAGGCAAACAAAGGTTAGCTAAACTGACAGTTCAGATGGTTTCAACAGAGAACTCCACAAGTTTTATTTTTAAATGTGTATGTACAATTCCAATGGCATTTTGCAACAATGCAGTTGAATTTGTACAAAGCATACCTACATGAAAGAATTGACCATTTGCCTATCTTTTATATGGTAAGAATTCTATGGAAATTTGTTAGATTTCTTTCCAATGCCTGTTTTCCCAATACTACTTTCCCTGTTGAAATAAGTGGTGGGTTCTTAAATCTGAAACAATGATCTGGACAAAGACTGGATTCTTTTAACTGAAAATGTTCTTATGTTCTCATCTTTCTTCAAATCCTTGGATTCATTTTACTAAATAATCTCATTTTAACATGTTTCATTCCTTCACAGAATATGCACCCAAATCATGTGTAATCTAATAAAATGTGTTAAAGAACTCGAGATATGTTCTATAATAGCATGTATTCGGAATTCCTTGAAATGACAATGATTTAAAGTTTTTAGAATTTTACACAAACACACCATGAAAATAAAATTAGTTTATTATATTTTAATTGGATAATCATGACAATTCAATGAATACATGTTTAATCAGTGATCAATACTATTTACCTACTAAAAAAATCAAAAGTGGGCATTATTTAATTATTTTAAATTTAATGAAAGGTTTATAAAAATCATGTTTTAATATGTAATGTATGCCATTATATATATATATACATGACATATTTGTTTTTATAATTTTTGTACCTTTTCCACTATTATGCTTTTCCTTAAATGATAAGATATACTTTAAAATGTATTAAAAATTATTTGAGGATTTTCATTTTATTTGGAACTTATTACCTCACAGACAAAATATATATATATTGCTTCTCCTCATAAAACATTAATATGAGATAATTTTAATAAATATTTTAGAGTATTTAATGCATTGTTCTACTCAAGTAGCTTTTTTAGTTACATTGTATTATTTTTTTCCAAAAAATGAATTTACTGTCCTTATTCACCATGCAACAATAACATAAGAATGTTATGATTCTTAAGAAATCATAAGAATCTTATGATTTCATAATTTTATTTGTAAAAAAAAATAAAACTTATCTTCAAAATAACTACAGAAAAAAGAGAAAGAGAGAGTGAAAATCAAAGAATAAATGTAGGTACAATCAGAGTTGAGCGGGGTCTGCTGCTTATACAATTTAGGGTCCCATTTTAAGAAAGATGACACAAGCTCATGAATAAAAATGTGTGTAAAAAGCAGATCTCATGTACAGCATGATGACGATAGCTAACAATACATATTGTATACTGGAAATTTGCTAAGAGGATAGTTCTTAAATTAAATCTCAACACATACACACATACTTGGTAATCATGTGAGGTGATGGGTATATTGTTTAGCTTGATTGTGTTGATCTTTTCACAGTGTAGACATATCAAAACATCAAGTGTACATCTTACATATATACAATTTTATATGTCAAGGATATCTCAATAAAGTTGTTAAAAAATGGGCACAATCAGAATGAAAAAAATTGCAACAAAAAATTACTGAAAAATATCTCAAATTACAAAATCTAGAAAAACAACACATTTTCATTAACTGACTACTTGACAAACTCTATAATACTTCCTTAGTTTTCAGTTACTTATATTTAGATCACCCTTCATATGACAGAATAATATTTGCACTATTTTCTGTAGAGGTAAGAAAAAGATAATTCAGTCTTCCTTTTAGCCCAACTAATTAAATTTTGCTTTGCATTATTACTTTTAAAAAGTTCAGAAAAGTTGCTTTCAGCTTCACAATTGTAGGATTTTTATCTAATTTGGGGAAATTTCAGTCGGATTCTCCCGTACCTGAGCTGTTCCAAATATATCCAGTTTTTGTAGTGCTGCCACAGGTTATGCTCTGCAGACGTAAGAATTCTGATAAATTCTATTTTGCATGATACTCATCAAAGAAAAAATAAAATGTACATCAAATATATTATTTTATTCAATGCCTTATTAAGAATGTCACTGACGAGAAAGAACTTCCAATTGACAAGTTACCCATGAGCATAATAACAATAGTCTACACATGATGTTTTGAGAATTCTTCTACAGATTAGATTTTGGCTCCATACATTGTTGACCTTGTTTTTCCTCCTAGGCCCACATACTTTGAGGATGTATTTCTAGAATACCTTTAAATCCATTGACTGCAGGCCCTGGACCTTTGAGTTGAGACACAGAGTATTTATTGCAAGATAGGGAGAAGCAGGAATATTCTTGGAAATTATTTCCACCCCAGAGCAGCTGGCAATAAGTGAGCTGTACACCTAAGTGATATAAACCACAAAGCTATATCCATTACATGTATTCTCACTCAGCTGCTCCTTAAGGGGATCCAGAAAAGCCTGTATCCACTCCTAGCTACTCCAGTCACCCTAGGGAAAAGGTGATGGAGGGGAAATTTAAATGGAAAGAAAGAGTGACCCTAACAAAATATCTGGCTTTTGCAGATTTTACAGACATATGAACATGTGAATACATCGCTTGTCCAGGGTCTTAGAAAGACCCATGCAAGTGAGGAGGGCCCTGGAGCTTAAGGTCCTTTAGGTTCATGGAAAATTCCCCTGTTGGTAGATTATAGATAATACAATCTTGATTCAGGAAACATGTTTGAGGCTCTTTGATACCACAGGTTTCTTTTCATGGTTCACGTTAAAAGTATAAATTTGTTGAATTATATAGCCATGAAATATATAGATTCAGTTTTATAAAATTTCTCTCTTACCCTCTTGCCTCTCATATGCTCATAGGGGCTCAGGTGCAGGCACACACACACCTCACATTTAAAATCTTAGAGGCATTACTCAGCCGTGAATAAAGAATGAAATAATGCCATTTGCAGCAACATGGATGGGCCTAGAGATTATCATGCTAAGTGAAGTAAGTCAGGCAGAGAGAGACAAATGCCATATGATATCACTTATATGAGGAATCTAAAAAGATGATACAAATGAACTTATTTACAAAACAGACATAGACCCATAGACATAGAAAACAAACTTATGGTTACCAAGAGGGAAAGGGGGGAGGGATAAATTAGGAGTCTGGGATGAACATATACACACTACTTTATCTAAAATAGATAACCAACAAGGACCCACTTATAGCATAGGGAACTCTACTCAATATCTTATAATAATCTATAATGGAAAAGAATCTGAAAAAGAATATATATATATATATATCTCCAAATCACATTGCTGTACACCTGAAAATAATACAACATTGTAAATCAACTATACTTCAATAAAAATTACAAAAGAAAATCTTAGAGTTAATAAATAGCCATGATGGAGAATCTATATTTCCCTAACAAATTTCCCCTTTAGTCAATTAAGAAATTAAGAAATTATAATAATCAAGAATTTTGAGAAAAAAGGACTTTAAAATCAGGGTCAGTTTAAATCCTCTGGATTTTATCAACTATGAGTAGACCAAGAAAGAATTAATTATATCCAAGGAATAATTAGCAATAACAACTGAGATATTAACTCACAACCTAGTGTTAGTTCCTAAAATCAGGAATAAATTAAAAAGCAGCAATTGGTATAGTAAAACAATTGGGAAGATTCACATTTTATTTATAAAAATTAAAATAATTTCAGCAGAGAGAAAAATCCAGAAATGCTTTTCTTTCATTGTCAAATAAAAGTATATACCTCTTCTTCACATTTATGAGGAAGAATTTATAGCGTGGTTGTTACTAATTGTATAGATGCACTTCAACACTGTAAAGAATGTTAAATGTTACTTTGATAATCTATCTCAGACATTGTTCATATTCTAATGTTTCACAATTATATAATAAGAAGATAATAATAAAAATTATGTTAGATTAACACATGTACTTCCAAAAAATAAAAATATACTTTTTAATCCATCATTTATAATGTAATAAAAGTCAGATTTCATAAATGTTGTTACAAACTTTTTAACCACAAACCAATATTCTTTTCTACATTACCTTCCCCATCCAATCAAAATATAAGCACACAGTTTCTCCAATTTTCTCCTGAGAAATGTTACTATTACATGAGTTGTTCACAATTAAGGTTACTTGACCTTATCTGATGTATATTTGCAATAACAAAGATTTTCCATTCTAAGTGTTAAGATTATGAAACACTCCATTTGAGATCAGGCTATCTATCCATTTTAGTGAATTATTTGGCAAATGCTGTTATACCTCATCAGAATATTTTAAATAGAATTGTACTTCAAATAAATTCTCAAGCATTTTGTTTGTTTTGTTTTGTTTTAACTTCTTTATTGGAGTATAATTGCTTACAATGTTGTGTTAGTTTCTGCTGTATAACAAAGTGAATCAGATATATGTATACATATATTCCCATATATCCTCCCTCTTGCGTCTCCCTCCCACCCTCCCTATCCCACCCTTCTAGGTGGTCACAGAGCACTGAGCTGATCTCTCTGTGCTATGCGGCTGCTTCCCACTAGGTATCTGTTTTACATTTGGTAGTGTATATGTGTCCATGCCACTTCTCACTTTGTCCCAGCTTCCCCTTGCCCCTCCCCATGTCCTCAAGTCCATTCTCTACGTCTGCATCTTTATTCCTGTCCTGCCCCTAGGTTCTTCAGAGCCATTTGTTTTTTAGATTCCATTTATATGTGTTAGCATACGGTATTTGTTTTACTCTTTCTGACTTACTTCACTCTGTATGACAGACTCTAGGTCTATCCACCTCACTACAAATAACTCAGTTTCGTTTCTTTTTATGGCTGAGTAGTATTCCATTGTATATATGTGCCACATCTTCTTTATCAATTCATCTGTTGATGGACACTTAGGTTGTCAAACGTTTTTTTAATGTAAAAATTAGGAGCAGTAAGAACGCTAAGAAAGGTTAGTGACAATTTTGCATGTAGATGAAGATTAGGAGAGGTTGAGTGGGAATAGATAGTTTTTCATCTATTTTCAAGGTTACATAACACAATGCTTGAGCTGTCACGAATTTATTAAAGAGGAAAAGAAATGAGAAAAAAAATGATGCTGTGTTTTAAGCCTGAAATGATAGAGTGATGGTACCGGAAGAGATTAGAAGTGTTGTTTATCCTCACATTATTGATTCTGGCTGATAGACGTTTAAACTGATGGTAACAAGCTGAGAATAAACGGGTAACCCATATAACTTTTTCAATTTTATAGCCACAGAAGCAGGGCACGGTGACTTATAATCCTGAAACATCTGCTGTCTACCCAATGGGGAGGAGCAACTTTGAGGAATAGACTGGTCAATTTCTAGAATCGGTAAGAACGAAAGATCTGTGAAGGACACGGAGACACAAAAGAAACAAACGAGTATGAACATGAGCTCAGAGCTCCACAATCAGGGTGTGTTCACATGGGTATGTCTAGCTAAGAAAAGAAAAGAAAAAAAAAAAAAAACTACAACATCCCAGTGAAAAGAAATTAGAACCAAAATATAGCTACTATGAAATATGAGTCCTAAGGGAGGTCTTTAGGCAAGTATGTTTTTTAATCTTTAAAATAGCGATAATGCCACATGTAGGTCCCGTATAAATTACAAAAAATGATCTGTGTAACAGCACTTTTAAATTATCAAGTGTCATATAAATAGCAGCTCGATAAGCCCTGCAGAGAAGCATGAGATGATGAAAGGAAATATTTGATTTGCTCTCGTCCCAGGCAGTCTTCATTTCCAACTGCCTCTCACAGATCCAGGGCCTCAGTTCACTGGTTAGGTTATCTTGATGGTATACACTTTCACTTCCCATGCTGATTTTAGAACCCAACCATCCCATATAAGAGAGTCAATGTCATGTGGATTTCATCTGAGTGCGGAAGTGAAGTGTAAGATAGAAAATATGTCCCAAGGTCTATTGGGGAAGTGTTTCCCCAGTGGACAGCGTTTCTCTGTTGAATCAGTCTTTTCGTGGGCTATTGTCCAAGTGAATTCAGTGCCCAGAAAATAATGGTAAACGACACTACGAGACCCTAGTGGATAAGCATCTGTTATCCCCAGCTCTATGCAGGTTAAATATAAAATGGCTGCTTCGTTTCCCAAAAATGTGGTGAGTGCAACTACCAATTTCCAACTACTAACAGTTTGTGCTATTCTCATCAGAATTTCCATCCTGTTGCCCTTGCAAGACAAATGTTTGTTTCACTGATTCTCCTTGAGTGCACAGAAGGGCATCACTGGACAGGAAAGGATGGTGAATCTCTGCCTACAGCCAGATTATCATTATGTTTGCCAAGCTACTTGATATCATACAAAGAGTGGCTTTTCCTGTCAATCTTTATTTGACTTCAAAATTCACTTATATAGCATCGTCACAGATGTAGCAGGATTGGACATTGTTTATTACATGTGAGTCGTATATCCAAACTCTTAGAGAGTTACATCATACAACCACAACAAACGAAGCTACACAAAAGCTAAGCAAAAATTAAACTACAGATAAACAGTTGATATGAATTTAGCTAACTGAAACATATTAGCTAAAGGAGATCTCCCCACTGGAGGAAAAAAACGGAAAAAACTTCCCTTACTTCCTTACTTTATCACTCCATCAATATTTAGAGCTAGCAAACCATAAAAAAGTGTGTGAGTGTGTAATATACATAGTACATGCGAATTCATCATTTCAAGGTGTCCTAGGAGGACAAAGCCATGATCCATTCTTTGCGAAAGCTGCTATTAATCATCAGTTTCATAGGGCTCCATAGCCCTGTGTACTCTGTGCAAAGTCCAAATCCCCTCTTGAGAAAGGACTAAAGTTGCAATTACAAAATGACAATTAATTACTGCTTGCTCTTAAAAGTATGATTTTTTTTAAAAGATAAATTCCACGAGGTACTGGATCATGGTATGGTAATCATTGGAAGAATACTTAACTATCAACATAAGTACTGACATTTTGAAAATACTTAAAATTGAAATTCTCTAGTACTGAGGTTTGGGCCTAATGGAATCATATCTGAGAATGAGCCAGTCATTTGTATCCCAGCCTCGAAACAAAAGTCTACAAAACAGCAACAATTAGTAGCCCCATTTTAGAGACAACAAAACTTTAGGAAAGAGAGAACATACTTTACAAACGTCCCAATACCAAGTGGTGTGTAGGTACAGGATAGTCTCATACCAGGCACAGGCACTAAATCATGAGGGCGTCTTTCCATCAGCAGGGAGAAATGGAAATGGAATGGATCCCATAAAAACCCAACTCATCCTTCAAAATCCCCATTTTCGTTCAGCATACCCATTTCAAACTTAGAATCTAAAAAACAAAGCATGCTTACTAACCCGTTCTTCTGTTGTTCAGATATAAATATCATAAAGGATTCAATGCATATATTCATTTTTAACAAAGCCCAAAACATTCATGTCACATTTCTAAGGTCTCTTATATAAATTGTTATTTTATCACAGTTATTTCTATAATTGAAGATACATATGCCACAAACTACAATCCAATAAGAACTGATCTCATGTCACCTCATGCTCTCCTGCTGGGCATGTTGAAGTAGCAAATACAGGAGACTCTTTGATTTCCAGAAAACAATATAAACTATATTTCTTTGGAATGGATTTTACCTTCCTTTTGGTCAAATATGTAACAGCTAAGCAAACAAACAAACAAACAAACAAACCAAGACCCCAGTCCCATTTTTTTCCTTTCTCTTTTCTAATTAAGATAGTATTTCCACTAACAAAATTAACAAAGTAACACTGATAAATTACTACCATCTAATCCTTACACCTCATTCATGTTTCACTGCATGTCCCAACAGTATCTTATGACAAAAGAATTAGTTCAGAATTGCTGTATTTAGTTTTTATCTTGTTCTAGAGCCTTTCACTTTGTAAAAGGCCCAGATTTCTACCTATCATGCATGGCCTTAGCACCTGATAAAACTTGGCAGGAGACAGACAACATCCCACTCTATTTGTTGGTAATGTGAAGCTATTTGAGGCATAAGTGTATTCTATAAATGTATAATGATAATTACGATGAGCACAAGAGAAACATAAACTACCACAAATATCAGAAGGGGTTCATGTAAGTAAAAAATAAAGCGAACAAAATGTCATATAACAAATTAGAATTACAAAATAAAAACACAAACATAATGTAACTTGTTAGAAAATCAAGCCATGTCCATCATATTAATAAGTACTGGTGGGAAGAAAGGAGAATTTGGTGACCAAATGCTTCAACTCACTTCTCTCAGCCTCTGATTAAAAAATACATTAGTATATAATATATGTAAAAACATAGGACTGATTCTTAAATATGTCAAACACTTGACACACAAAAAAGGCATTATAGTTATTTTCCAAGTGTCTATGTTATATTCATAAATACTGACCATATTTTATGGCCATGATCAAAATTCAACAAGTAAAAAATGGAATTAGTATAGCAATGCTATCCGATTATAATACAAAAAATGTTGATAATAAATATTAGAAAAAAGACCTTCATTCTGGCAATTAACTTAAGAAATCTTTAACTAATACTTGAGTGGAAAACAAAGCAGAAATAATTGTAAAACTTATCAAATCTATATCCTGAAAATAGAACTTACGTGATATTCGTAAGGCAATGATCAGAGATATAGCTACCTGATATTGTGTAACGAAATCTGTCAACAATTAGAATATGGGTAAAATCATTGAACAAAAATTTTCCAAATGACCAATGTAAGATGTTACAAAATTATGTATGGATAGAACATGCATTCAAATTACAAAATGGATTTTAATATTACAGAGTAAGAAAAATTCGTGACTATTGTTTCAGATTCTACATTGCAACTAGCTTTTTAAGAAAATAGTACTTGTCAAGTTTTGGTGTAGCATAAAAGAAGAATATTCACTATTATCTGAAAAGTTCATTAAAATACTCCTCCTATTTCCAACTACATATATGAATGTGAAGCCAGATATATTTCATATATTACAACCTGAACGCATATAGCAAGAGTTGAATGCAAAAGTAGTTGTGGAAACCCACTGGATTCAATTAAGTCAAATTTTAAGGGAGACTTACAAAATATAAAACAATCCCAGTATTTTCATCTTTTTAAAAAAATATGGTTATTTTTACAAAATATGTTATTTATGTTAACATATGTGGTTTTATTCTATTAAAATGAATTGATAGATACATATTTCAAAAACTTTTATTTTAGTTTCAAATACAGTGAATATCAATATAACTAACCCATTTAAACAAATTATCTTTGAAATCCTCAACAATTATTTAATGTTTAAAGGAATCGTCACATCAAAAAGATTAGACTCAACAGTCTCTGCCTTAATTGATGAGTTTAACTCATTCAATGGAATTACTGATATGATTGCAATTATCTGTATCTTATCGTTTTCTGTTTTTCTCTTCTATTTTTTTTCCTCTCTATCCTTCTTACTTTTTAAAATTATTTCTGTTTTTTTAGTAACCCACTTCATTTTCATTTAACTTTCAAGTTTGGGTTTTTTTTAAAATACTTTTGTTTTTTGTTTGTTTTCAGTAGCTTTTTTTGTGATTGCTCTAAGGAGGATTACAATATACATACTAAATTTTCCCCCAGTAATTTAAAAGTTGGAGGAAAATAAAATGGGAGTCTTGCTACCAATTCAGCTGTACTTAGAGTTCTGGTTTCTTTCTCCAAACTTCTTGCTACCACTTACTCACCAGAGTCCTAACATACTTGCTTCATGCATTCCATCTGAAGTATTCACTTGCATTTAGTGAGAGGGATGGTGGAAGGAGCCTATGCCCTCCTGAGTGAAACAGCAGGGGTGTGGAATTATGACTACTACTTTTCCTGCATCTACCTAGATAATCATAGAGTCTTCTGCTAATATCATGAATTGCACTGATTATTGATTGTTACACAAACCTTGCTTTACTGGATTAAACCTCAGTAAGTCCTGTTCCTTCCTACTATATTAAGTTGGATTTTATAGCATTTAACTTGGATTTTTGCATCCATAGCCCTGACAGAGATGATCTGTAACTTTCCTTCTATAATATCTTTTTCATGTTTGAGTATCAAAGTTATGCTGGCTTAACAATTCAGTCAGGAAGTCTACTGTCTTTATTCTTAAAGCCATCTAAGTCTGAGTTATATTGTTTTTGTGGAACAGTTTTAATATTGGTTTGCTGTTTAAAATTTTTTAATTGTGAAACATAAAACTTATCATCTTAACACCATCTTACAGTTCAGCGGTGTTAAATATATTCATATTGTTTTGCAACAGATCTCTAGAACTTTTTCATCTTGCAAAACTGAAACTCTATACTCATTAAATAAAATCCCCCTATCCTCCCTCCTCCCAGCCCCTGGCCACCTCCATTCTCCTATCTGTTTCTGTAAGTTTGACTACTTTAAGACATCTCATATAATGGAATTACATAGTATTTATCCTTTTGTAACTGGCAGATTTGTTCAAAATATTTCGGTACATTTAGGAGTAATTGTATTCTGTATTTCTTTTTGTGATATTTTAAACTAGTATTATTTTTCAATGAATTGGTCAATTTCAAATTGTTAATTTGCAGCATAAAACTGTTCACCGTAATTTATTATTTTTAACGGCTATAGAATCTATAGTGAAATATTTTCCCATTCTGATATATTTTATTACTCTTTTTTCTCTCCCTACACTCCTTTTTACCTTTTATTATTCTTAATAAGAGATTATCTTTAATCATCTTTTTAACCAATGTTTGACTTGTTCATTGCTTGCCTTAGAGGATTAAAATCCACATTCTCAGGCTTATTTTCTTTTTTTCTTTTAAATTTTATTTATTTATTTATTTTTGGCTGCGTTGGGTCTTCGTTGCTGTGCGCAGGCTTTCTCTAGTTGCGGTGAGCGGGGGCTACTCTCCGTTGTGGTGCACAGGCTTCTCATTGCGGTGGCTTCTCTTGTTGCGGAGCAACTCTAGGCCCACAGGCTTCAGTAGTTGTGGCACTCGGGCTCAGTAGTTGTGGCTTGCGGGCTCTAGAGTGCAGGCTCAGTAGTTGTGGCACACGAGCTTAGTTGCTCCGCAGCATGTGGGATCTTCCCGGACCAGGGCTCAAACCCGTGTCCCCTGCATTGGCAGGCGGATTCTTAACCACTGCGCTACCAGGGAAGTCCTCTCAGGCTTATTTTCTAGTAGATTTGTTTGAGGTTATAAATTATATTTCTAACACTGTTTTATCTGCTTTCCTGTAAGTTTGATATTTCTATCATTCAGTTCGATATATTTTCTAATTTCCATTGTGATTTGCATTATTTAGAAGCATATTGCTTGTTTTCCAAAATAGTGGGGCTGTTTTTAGCTCCCTTTTGATCATTGATTTCTACCTTAATTCTGTTATGGTCAGAAAATCTACTCTGAGTGAATTGAGTCTTCAGAAATTTCATCAGTTTTGCCTACTGACCCTGTTATGGTCATTTTGGTACATGTTGACTGTGTATTTGAAGAGAACGTGTTTCCTGATGTTGCTAGGGGCAGTTTATGTCAGTTAGGTAAACAATTAATTGTGATATCAAGTCTTTTATATCATTACAGAATCTTTGTCTTTTTCTTCTGTCGGCTAGTGAGAAAGATATGTTAAAGTCTTTCACTAAGATTGTGCAATTTTCCGTTTCTCCTTTGACTCTCTCTTGGAAGGGCATCTAGAGTCAGGCTGACCACAGTTCTGACCAATCAGAAACAATACTTTCTTTCTGCGGTTTGTCCCTAAGCATCAACGGTTTTTATCAGAGAGTCTTGTGTATTCTGCATGCCTCTTAACTCAGCCACCTCCAATCATGTCTCACCAGACTGCAGAAAAACTCCAGTCTGCTTTTCAAAAGCTTTCTGCTTGGGCTGTTAGTCTGCTGACCTTGGTCTCATGGCAGCATTCCCTTCCCATCCAGTACCTGTAAATGTCCTAGGGGAAAACTGTCCAGGTGATTGAAGCCCACAGGTCCCTGCCAAAGCTCTGGGGTTTTGCTGTTGCTTTTTTGTCCTCCTGACCCCCAGCTTCTTTCTATGTAACATCTGATGCTTATCCACATTCTCTCACAATAAGTCAGCCCGAGTGAAATTTCTGCCAAGTCGCTAACCCGAACAAGATTTTCCCCTTCAGATTCTTAGCTCTCTGCTTCACGTGTCTTCGCATCATCCTGCACACTTCAGAAGATGATTTACCATTTTTTATTCCATCTTTTCTAGTTGTTTAGGCAGAAGTTCCCATCTGCCATCAGCTATTCTATGCTACTTACAATCAGAAGACACTTGAGCTCAAACTATTAGATTAGTTCCTTTTTTTCTTTTGTTGTCTTAGATTCATACAAGCAGGCTTTTCCTGGATCAGATATATCTACAGGTCTTTGGTTCTTTTCTCATTTATTGTTTTTGCTTTTATTTTGGGATTGGGGGTGTGTGAGTAGGGGCAAGAAAATGTTTCTGATCACCTTGAATTTTTCCCTAGTAGTCCAAAATTTATGGGTAAATTAGTTTTTTATTTGCCTCTCCCTAACCAAGAGGAAATAAAATCTGTAGGACATTTTTTTCTTATTTTCTCATTTATATTTTTATTTTAAATGCAAAGACTGGATTTTTCCACTCCACAGGGACAGGCTATATTCTACAAATATGGATTTTTTTCATGCAATTCTTTATTAGTCTGCAGAATCACTTTCTGAAATCAAACAGCAATTCAGTGGTTCTCTGCTATCATCCTACTAAGTCCTTTTTCCCTCTGTTTTAAACCAGTGGTTTGGATTTCACACCTAGCCCTTGAGAATGGGATTTGACTGGGTCTTTTTTTGACCACTGGGCCCTCTTTTCTTGATATCTTCCTCATGATATTCTGGTCCCTTCACACATCCTGGAGGGTCTTCCAACTAGTCTTCATATGGAGGCTCTAACTTTTTATTAGTTTTATTTTTTAAAAAAAAGAAAGAAAATAAAAATAATGTTTCGGGCTTCCCCTGGTGGTGCAGTGGTTGAGAATCTGCCTGCCGGTGCAGGGGACACGGGTTCGAGCCCTGGTCTGGGAGGATCCCACGTGCGGCGGAGCAGCTGGGCCCGTGAGCCACAACTGCTGAGCCTGCGCGTCTGGAGCCTGTGCTCCGCAGCGGGAGAGGCCGCGATGGTGAGAGGCCCGCGCACCGCGATGAAGAGTGGTCCCCACTTGTCGCAACTGGAGAAGGCCCGTGCACAGAGATGAAGACCCAACACAGCCAAAAAAATAAATAAATTAATTAAAAAAAAAAATAATGTTTCATTTTTGTTTTAGTTCTCCTTGTTGCTTCTAGGACAGAAGGGGGAAATACCAGATTTATACATCTTCAAACAGAATTAGCAAGCACCACTCTTAATTCCCATATTTTAAGGGTGAAATATATAATCAAAGGGGTTGGCTCTGCAAAATATTTTCCTAAATCCTCAAGCTCTTTTATAAGAAAGGGACAACTGGCTGCCCATATGTTACATTTTAATTTGAATACTTAAGTTAGTATCTTATTTACATAATAGCCAAGGATTAAAACATGTGGGACTAAATCAGAAATATAGCAGAAGAGATAAGGCAATAATTCCCGTGAATGGAAATTAAAATACACACACATATGGATAAACACAGAAGAGATGCTGTAACAATATGGCAATAACCAGTATGTTTCTAAATTAATGATCTAAAGTAAAACTCAGAGGATCCTTAGAACCTACTGCAACAAACCACTTGGTTAAAATCGCCTATAGAATTGTAGTGATTCAGAAGAGAAAGGACGCCTAATAAAATTCAACTGCTTTTCCAAATTAAAGACGAGTAACACTAAAGTGTTTAATCGTGTCAAATTTTGTTTCCAAATATTGTAAATACTCAGGATAGACACTGACTGACCTAAACTGATGTATCAGAAAGTCAGGAGAAACCACACAATTCTAGTCTTCAATTCTTTCAAATCCACAAACACAAACTACCAAAAAAAATGAGGAAGTTCCAAAAGATTTATCTTTATTTTAATTTAGATCACTTTTCTGGCAGTCTTTTAAATCTTTCAGTACATCAATCCAGGTAAGACATAAAAGGGAAGATACTATGTTACCTTCAGGAATGTTTACAATCTCATGTAGCAAATAAATAAATTGAATTTTTTAAAACTGTATTCCTCATGTGTGTCTCACCTCAGAATGCTCAATATCTACTTAATGACCTTGTTTGCTGTATCATTACAATTTTTGGCACGCTCTTGCTAAAGGAACTTTAAAAAGTTAACAATAGTTAAAAAGCAGGAGGAGATAATTATGCTCATTAATGAGGTTGCTTACACAATTCCACAACACTCGCCTGCACGGCAGGAGAGCCAGGCTATATTTATGTCAGATATACTTACCCTTGACATTCCTTAATCACTTTTCTTAGTTTTCCTTGACTCACCTTAACCACCACAAGTGTGCCCCCCAAACCCACCATCAATTTTAGGTAGTTCAGATGACAATGACCCACTAGTAGACTTGATGTAACACTGGGCCTGAAAAGGTTAAGCTTGTTTTAAAGAAATTAAAAGCACAAACTCTATGTTAGATCTCAACACTTACGTTTATTTTTAACACTGAGAGTAGAAATTTTAAAACTTTGAATGAAAGATTGTCTTTCATGTACTCAGTTAAAAAGGTAAATATTATGAAGTCTACTATAAGCAATGATACTCACAAGGGGTAAGTGAGAGGACTTTGGAAGAATAATAACAGTCACAAAGTTACTGAGTACTGAAGATTTCTATGTGTTTAGTTATTTTAATTTGTTATTATATTAAATTTATACAACACTCTGAGGCAATTAAAAATGAATCCGTTGATTATTAAGATTCTTGATGACTTAAGATAGGATGAATAACTTGCTTAAATGCTAGGACCTGGAATAGATCTCATAAAATTGACAAATTATTTTCATGCAATGGAATGTTTTGGGGGGGTAAACCTGTTCTTTTCTAAATTAAAAATGTTAATGATATTTGCCAATAAAACAGAATAAAAGCAACAGGTGATTTGGTATAAATTTTGCATTATAGAGGGGCTTCTTTTTGCTTATTTGTGTAGAAGTGGGAAATCCCTAATGTTTGCCAAAGTAAAGTAATAGTAGTATAATGGAGTGGGTTCCTAGAAAACAACAAATTCAAGTAAGATGTTTAAAAACACCTTCAATGACTCTGCATGAATCACTGTTGCCATATAAAGTTGTAAAGCAAGTTAAAAGAGACCGTCAAGTGATTTAAAGTGGTGACCACGGGTGATAGAGCTGGGAGAAATAGGCAGGTGCAGCTTTCAGGGGTCCCAGTGCAATCAGTGCCTTGTTCACGGTCCTTGTTTGACGCAACTGAATTCAGACATGCCATTTTACATACATTACCTATGATCTCTAAGGAATTATTTACAATCTCTTAAAGCATATACATTAAATTTATTTCCTAGGATTAGGAAAGGTTTGGCATACTTGTTATCACTATTAGCTAGTGCCTCCTAAGAGGAGAATTAATAAATAATATTAAAAATAATGAGAATATATGTCTCAAAGACCGATTAAATAAAATTGTGACCACAGGGTGACAGAGCTATTCTCGATGCCTCGGATGTCATGACCATGGGCGCATATTTGAGACAGATTCATGTAGAATGATGCTGGCACCAATTATTGTGAAATAGTCACTTTGTCCATGTGAAACGTATTGACTGACATAGATATTGATGTTGTCATTGTCTGTCTGAATATCGTGGCTCTAAAAAACTGCTTTTACCAAAACGCCTCAACCTTGATCTTCGTCCACAAAATCCTTCTGGTAAAAACTAAAGTACAAAGAGGAAATCAACAATTTAGCCTTTAAGTTTCTTCCCCGCCATAGATTTTTAAGTTTCAAGTTTTTGATTCTTGTACAAGAGAAACACTTGTACAGATACTGTTTCTCTTATCTTTTGATCCTTTGATAATGTCTCTCCTGTACCTCTGTCCCTCAGTACACAGTAAAATCTATTTTAATGGAAAGAACATGAAATTTGTACTCATGAAGAACTGGATTTCTGTCCTGATGTTGGTAAGTAATCTAATGTACATCCTAATCGTATTTATGAGCTACAGTTTCTGCATATTGAATAAAATATCTCTGCTCCAGAATTATATTTAGAATATGCAAACCTTACATAGTACTGGTAGCATTTTTGTCTCTCAGTAAATAGAGTATTTATTTCATTATCCACTGTATGATTAATTTATACTCTCACACCCCCAGGTAACTCATTGGCAAGGTGGGTAGTTTCTATTTTCCCCATCCTCAGGGATGCCCCAAATCATTTCCCTGCTACTCTCTTACATACACACTCTCTCCTACAAAACAAAACTCTCATCTTTTCAGGATTACATATGTAATTTTTCTACACTATAATTCCTCTTCCTTGTTGCTGAATTATGTCAACTCACAAATCATACCTTCTCTTTCATTAATTTTATTGCCATTTTATATTACCATGATTATGTATTTACCTTTACAGACAATGTACTCTTTAACAAAACTGAGAAAATAGATGCTATTTTTATTATTTTCCTTTCTGTTGAAATAGATTTCATAGTTTTTAATTTTTTATTATATTTATTAATTTTATTTTATTAGTTGTATTTCATTATTTTATTTTATTTTTATTCTTTGGGTTGTTCCTCTTTTGGATTTCAGCATTTTCTCACAAATTACCTCCTTTCTTTTTTTTTCCTTTTTTGCTCAGTGGATAAATACCCCTGCCATACAGATTTACTACTCTTCCCAAAGTCTTTGTGTAAGGTTTCTTTGGGACACCTGTCCCCAAAATGCAATCACCCTAACATTAGGTTTCTCCTTGTCAAGTCATAGAACCCAAATCTATCTTCATATCTCTGAATTAGTGGGTTTCTTTCAGTCTCCAGAGACACTCTTGAATCAATGCTTTCACAAGGAGAGAATTCACGAGATATACTCTACATGCTTTTATTTCTGTTTACTTATTCTCGTATAGCTTCTGGCATTTCTCTTTAATATGCATATCTGATGCTAGATGATGCCTCCCTTTACCTCCCTCCCTCCCCTTTTTCTTTCTTTCAAGTTTTGTCATTTTCTTTAGATTCTGGGAATAGAGTAGGCACTTGATTGCACCTCAAAATTTCAGCCAGATTTTCAGATTTTCTGCAATTGAACATAGTTTTATGGATCCCCTGAAACTATAGATCCATCTCTACGTGTAGCAGTAAACGTGGTGAGGAATATATCTGAATATAAGAAAATTGAAAAAGATCTTTAGAAGTCTATAGCCAATTTATTCTCAAAAGGCCCACATTTACAAAGTGAAATGCTCTTCTCAAACATTAATTTTACTAGAAAGCTGTCTTCAAACTTCTAAAATAATAGGGAATAATTTTAAGAAATACAACTTCTGATCAAATTAGATAATGATGAACTTCTTTAAATTAACATCTTCATTAGGAAGCAGATGACAAAATAAGATTTATCTCTTAGGGATTTTTGTTTTTGTTTCCCTTTGCTTTATAACAGTAAAAAGTTGTCTTAAAACATGGTTACAGAAATTATAAAAAAAGAGACAGACTACATGATCGATATTCATGATCATACTCAGTAATATCTGGCTTGACGCTGAGTCTCAGTTAAGAAAACTTAGAAGAAAAGAGTCACGTGATTTTTACTTGAGTAATTATTGCAAAGATTTATTTTTAGTGTATTGCTGTATAGCACTTAGCGGAGTAAACATTTTCTCTTTTTCTTCGGCCCATTCCTCCATCGTGGTTTACCACTTGGTAATCATAAGAATGATTTTAATCTCTAAGGAATGCAAATAACTATGATTACCAATGCCATTTATTAAGCAATATACTTTTTGCACTGAGTTATAAGAAATAAAAGATGGTTTAAATACAAACAGCCCTTGTCCTGTAGGAATTTACAATGTCAGCCAATGGTACAAATCCACGTTAAGAATACAGACATAAATAAACAATTCCAAGAGTAAAATATGTGCATTTTAAATCTGAGTGATATGAAAGGGAAGAGCATTTCCTGGAAGTTGGAGGAATAACTGAGATATTGAAAGTAAAATTCGAAAAGCAGCTCAGCTTCTGGCCAAGCCCTTACTGCAAACTCCTTTGAGTATTGCTGGAGGGAATGTTGATTGGCAATCTTACACTGGTGGCCACAGCGGCTGCTGGGGATTCATTGAAAGGCCTCCTGGGGTAAAAACTCTTCAGTATTTCTCAAAACAAATGGAAAGTTATACTTCATTAGAACCAAAATCTGTTGCATTTTTCTGGCAGCAATACCAGCAAATGGAGGTTACCATGTACTTGATATTAGTCTATAGCAAAAGGAAAAAACAACTTGAAAATAAAAAATTGAAAGCAGTCTTGTATGAGCTCTGAGGTCAGACATCCTGGGTTTGCATCCTGGTGCTAGCCTACTAAACTTTCTAAACATTAATTCATCTAAATCTCAGTTCATCTAAATTTCTATCAATCACCCTTATGGTTGTAGCTAGACCTTGTCATTACCAATAAGGGCCACCACTCCTATCTAAATTCCTTGCATCCCTCTCTGGGATACCTTCCACCTTCCTTTTCAGCTCTCTCTATCTTGTACCATATTTTTGTCAACTTTTCAACTTCACCAATGACCTCCAGTTCATTGATTCTACCAAATTTTTACTGTCCGGTATCCCCTTGATTATCTATACTCTTCTTCTTACCCAAGTTAAATCCATGATAAATTATTATATCCACTCCTTTCCCTTACAAACTCTACTACCTTACTCATTTGCACCCCTTCCTCTCTCCCTCCCTCCTTCCCTCCCTCCTGCCCGCCCTAGGTAACCGGTTAAAAGTGGGAGCGGAAAGGGGGACACTATGATTTGAGAAAATAATGGAGATTGAAGTCTTACCTTGGAAAAGGGAAGAGTGAATATTCTAGAAACTAAGGGGGAGCATGACTGCCTGACAGCACTGAGGGCACACTTGAGGTCTGCTCTTTCCCAGTGAAAACAAAGCCAGCCACCTTGGCTATGTTTCTTTTCCAGCTGCACGTGTGTAGTGTGGAGTAGACAGAAGTTTAGATTTAATCAAGGTTTTACATTTGCCTAGTGAAAATACTAATCAAATAGCTTTTTAAACTTTATGGCTATTAAAAGTATTTGGGCAAAAGAATTTTCATTCTAATTTTATACCAATTAAAATTGTTTAATTGCACCAATATAGAATTGTTATTTATGTTCTATTTAGCATAGCAGTAATTTTATCGTCTACCAGAAACAAATATTTTAAAACTTGACATATCTATTTGTATACATATATAATATATATGTGTACATATATAAGATGTAAGCATGTATATTAATATATTTGTACATATGAATACATATGTTGTGTATTAAATATACATATAATATTAACAAAACTAACAATTTTATTCAAATTTGTTAGAGTTTATTGTAAACAAAACAAAAATAAAATAATATTTGAGAATGTGATATTTGGTTCTGCATTGGATTTCCCAACAAATCATGGAAAAAATTCAAGACAAGAATGACACAGTAAATTACTACAATGTTAAATAACTGTGTTTTATGTGTGCCTCTGTTTTATTGTCCCATGTTCATTTTCTTCTAAAATTGCCTTTGCATTGTCAATATTCCTAAAAGAAATATTTTTGAGGTTACATGCTGCTTGTATTTGTTTCTTTTTATTTTCATAAACGTTGCAAATACAATAGCACACTGACAACTCTTTCCGAATGTACTAGAACCCTGGCAAATATCTCTCAGATCAGTCTATTTTTATCTATTTCCCCATCCAAAGAATCCTTTACAATGTTCAGAGTATAAAATCAAATCCTCCTATGGCCTTCCCTTGCTTAATAGCTGTTTTCTGCAGAATAAAGTTCAAATTCCTTCTCTTGATAAGTGAGGTCCTCCATGAGCTGCTTTTGTTTGCCTACCTTCCCACAAGCCTCGCCTTTACCTCCCCATTTTCACAAGGACTGCAGCCATATTGACTACTTAAAATCCCCTAATACACCACATTCATCTCTGAAGCACTGTACATGTGTCTCTCACTGTGTAAAATTTCAAAAATATATAAAAATGCTTTCTTTATTCCAGAGATTCTGTTCATTGACTTTGATGGCTCCAACTTACCCTTCAAAACTCCTGCAGACTTAGTTCCAAGGGGAGTCTTTGTTGATTGCACACGATTGAGTCTGTAGGCCCGCCTCTGTGTTCCCACAGCACGTTTCACATTTTTCCAGTTATAGCACTTTCCATGTCCACAATTCCTAGCTTGTTTACTTGTTTATCTCCCATAAGATGCCATTAAATTCTTGAAGCAGGAGCAAAAGCATGCCATATTCTCAACCTAGATAGCACTTGATACAGGGGAAGTACTCAGTTAAGGTTTGCTGATTGCATAATAGTGCACAGATGTACAGTGCAATAGTACAGTCTAGACTCAGGAGTGACAAAGACGTTAGAAGACATGACTGAGCAATGACCTCAGTGCATGCGGTTCTGGTCCAAAAGCAACCTAGCATCAAGATGCCATCTGGAATCGCAAGACTAGGTAGTTCTAGCCATGCCTCTATCCTTGACGTCTGTGGGTAAAATTTAAAACTTTTCTTTTTTTCCCCCCTTCGTTGTTTTCTATTCCACTGTCTCATTCTTTGACATTGACTCAAACGTTACAGCTAATATTCTTACCAAACATTTTCACTTTGTTTTTAGTTCTTGCTATTTCTTAGTTTCATCCATGAATTTCCCTCTCCTTGCTGACTTTATTATCTCCCCTCAGCCTGCAGCTTCTATCATTGCCTCTTTGGGTGAAATCTGCTCATTTTCTCATATTATCTATGTTTCCAGTGAGGGTTCATGGCAAGGTTGTTTTCAAAGCTTTTCACTGCAGACTTTTAAATTTATCATTTATCCTGCAAAACCTCTTCTTTGACATCCATTTTACTTAACAATTTTACTCTTAAAACATATATGTCACTGACTTTTACAAAGTTCCAAGTCCCTCTCAACCTTATTTAATTATCTCCTACACTCTACCTGAATTACTGCCAATATATGGGTCATAATTAGTAGACAAAAACATTACACCCGGCCTTATAGATTTTTAATCTACTCTACCTCAGTGACTGTCTTTACTTCTCTTTTGACTTTTATAACCTGGCCTGAGGTTTCATTTCTTCAATAATTTCTACATCTTAAGAGTACTTCTAATTTCTGTTCTTCCACTGCATATACTTAGTACACCCAATTCATGAATGTATACAAACTTCCAAATTCTCTACTCATATACCTGGAGTTTGAGCAATTCTAAACAACATTGACCAGGTGCCACATGGAGAATAATTTGACTTTAGTTAAGAAGTTGAAGTGGTCTCTGAAAGAATTTACAGCCTGGGTCTGTCAGAGTAACCACTTTCTTTGCACCTGGGCAGTGATTCTTTCTTGAGGAGAATGAGAACAGCATGAGTCTGTGTCTTCCACAGTCACTGACGTGGAAGTAAAAGATACACAGCAGAGCTGGGATGAGGGGCTGTCAGACTACCTGTGCACCCATGATGCCCTAGCAATGGTCAGAACAAAAATATGGGCCAAGAGCATTTGACAGAATAATAAGATACTGCTACCTCAATAGGCATCTTTATTTTCATTGTGTGATGTGGCCATCTGTTACTTTATTGCCCAGCATTTGTTTCTCATCTGTCTCATGAGAGCTCTATAATTTTTTTTTTTTTAATTAAGACCAGCCACCTCCCTGGCTCTCAGTCTTTGTGGTCGGAAGGAGTCACCCAATCTCAATTTTCAAGGTGGTCATAGTATGAGTCAGTTAGTAAATCCCAATCTCCCAACCAAACAATTGGTCCAGGGATGGGCAACTAATCCCATTTAGGCCAATGGGATCCAGAACTAGAGCTTTTACATACACTCTTAGGAATCAGCATCTCTTCCTCATCTACTGGACTTGAGGAAGAGGATGCAGTCCTGGGGCTCCAGGAACCTGCTGTGTAGATGTTACTTCTTCAGGGGTGGTGCTAACAGAGATGTGAATAGAGCTGAAATGGAGAAACACCAGTTTCTGGTGACACATTGAGTCCCTGAATCAAGTCACTTCAGACATTCTCTTGGATGTTATTTCACATGACATGATGCATTCCTTTTCCATTATGCAAGTTTGAGTTGGTTTCTTGTCACTTAAAATCGAATCCTCTCAAGTAATAGTTATACCCAGTTTCCAGGTAAGAAAATTCAGATGCTGAGAGGTAAAGTACTTTGTCTAGGATCACATAGGACAGGGAAGTCTGAGACCTTTATGCCACATGTACTTGAATTCAGATATACTAGTTGCATTCCATTGGGTTATATACCTCTAGAGCTTATCTAATCAGTAGTTTAATTTGAATAGCTTTTTAAAAAAATTTTTTTATACAATTTTTAAAGGTTAGTTTCCATGTACAGTTATTACAAAATATTGGCTATATTCCCCGTGTGGTACAGTATACCCTTGAGCCTATCTTACACCCAGTAGTTTGTACCTCCCACTCCCTCCCCCCACTGGTAACCAGTAGTTTTTTCTCTATATCTGTGAGTCTGCTTCTTTTTTGTTATATTCACTAGTTTGTTGTATTTTTTAGATTCCATATATAAGAGATATCATACAGTATTTGTCTTTCTCTGTTTGACTTATTTCATTTAGCACAATGCCCTCCAAGTCCATGCCTCTTGCTGCAAATGGCAAAATTTCATTGTTTTTTATGTCTGAGTACTATTCCATTGTGTGTGTGTATACATATATATACACACATGTAGAGTATATATATTTTATATATATATATATATATATACATATATCTCACATCTTCTTTATCCATTCATCTGTTGATGGACACTTAGGTTGTTTCCATATCCTGGCAATTGTAAATAATGCTGCTATGAACACTGGGGTGCATGTATCTTTTCAAATTAGTGTTTTGTTTTTTTTTTTCGAATATATACACAGGAGTGGAATTGCTTTTAAAATAGCTTGTCTTCTTTCCATTTTGCCAGTTCTCTCTCAGTTTAAACATTCGGCATTTCCATACCACAGTTTTCTTTCTAAAACATACATATGATCATATTTTTCCTATTTAGTAAACTACTATTTTTCCCTATAGTCTCCAGGATAAAGCCCTAATTTAGTGGATGACGTGTAAACTCTATTATTGAGTCACGCCAAACGTGCCCTGCTCTATTTTTGCCCCATTTCTAGTAAGACCTTTCCCCTAGACTAGATCTCTGCTCCCAAGTCTTCCCCAGACTAAGAGTCATATCTTGTCTAAATTCATACCTCTCAGCAATGTCATGAATCTTCATACACTGAACTGTGCTCCTCGAGGGCAGGGATTATCTTTTACCCCAATCCTGTCCCTTTTTAAGAGAACAGTCCTTAGTAAATGATATGCCCCCAACTGATTTTGAATTAACTAATTGTTTTAATAGCTGTCACTTTGGTTGTGAGACTTCAGAGACTGAAAAACAAAGTTTGCACAGGTTTGTCAGTGTCAGCTAAATCAAGGGGGTGTAAATTTTTTAAAAATCAGTCATGTTTTCATCAATAAGGTATTATTTTCTTCTTCATAGAAGTGAACAATCGCTGATGAAATATTCTTGAGAGAAAAAAAAAAAAAATAGAACCTTACTCTGACCAAACATCTACAGAAAAACAGGGGACAGAGAACGTGAAACGTGACACCAATAAAATAATTTTAGACTATGAGGAACTCTATGGGACTAATCCCTCTGTATCATTTACAAACGCATTGCGAAAGGAAAACACGACAACAAAGAGGACACTACCTAATAAAAGAGACTTGCAATTTATCAACCAGTTACAATATATAGCTTTTTGAATCCCGATTCAAAACCCAAGTATTCATTCAGGCAAGTGGGGGAAATAAACACTGACTGGATATTTGATAATTTTGAGGGATTTTTAAAATAATGATAATGCTATGATGGGTATTTTTTTTTTAATTTTCTCTCTTAGAAATAGATATTGAAATAGCTTTAAATACAATGAAATGATACCAGGATTTATTTAAAATGCATATGGGTTCCCAAGGAATGGGTGGGGTTACAGATGAAATGATATTGGATAGGAGTATACAATATTTGATGCAGGGTAATGAGTACATCTGGGTTCATTATACTGTGCCTTTTATTTTTATACATGTTGGAGGTTTTTCATATTAAAACATTTTAAATCACACTTGGCACGTAGTACTCAAGTATGTTTCATTTGTATCTGAGTGGAGAAGATCTTGGAACTTATTAAAAATGAACTCAGTTTTTCTGACCTCAGTACACATACGGACAACACCTTAACTTAGCAGTGACGTATTGATGACCATAGTGAAATTCAGATTCTTTCAACATGATCATTGTAAAAGGCAAAAGCAAGTTTAATAGATTTCATGAATTACTTTCTCCCACCCCTCATCCCTTCAATAAAGGCAAGTATACTTATTATTTCTATAGAAGCTGGTTTCCTGGCAGCTATTTCTTAAGAAATGTTAGGTCTACATTTTGGCATCCAATTATGCATAGGTACACTTAAGATTCAAAAGGGAGCTGAATCTTGGTCCTTGATGGACATTTAGGTATGAGCATCAAATCAACAGTGAAAAGTAGTGCAAAAAAATCATTTTGTAAGCAGCTTGCACTTACAGTGTTTATTCCCATTCTTGTAAAACAACTGATATTTCTTGAGATAATTGCCACATTCTGCAATGGCTTTAACTCTAAAATTAATTCTGTTCCATCCATCATCCAATGAAGGGGCTGGCTTATCTCTATTTAGCAGCCTGATATCAGATTACCAAGTTCAGCTATTGCTGGTATTTGTTTAGAAGTAATTCAGCTCCATTTCCCTTTAGAGAGGACTTGCTAAAGTAAAACTGAAAAAAAATAAAAGCACTATGCTCCTTAACATTTATGAATCAACATCCTAAATGCTTCTCTCATGCCTTTAAAACCAGTGGCTAAATTAAACAAAAACAGCATGGCATTAGATCACAGGATCTAAATTCCTCTGAGATTCTACTTAATGCAAATTCCACTTTTGGAGTTGAAAGGAAATTAGAGAAGTTTAGTGTGGATAAAATGTTTCAATTCAGGCATTTAAAAGAAACTGGATAAACTATTGAGCATCTGCTCGATGTAATAACATTGGGGAATACAACATGTTGAAATGAAGCTCTGAAAAAATAAATAATAAAATAGCTATTTTCCCCAAAGCCTAGCACCCAGTGTAAGTTATTTTCTAATGACTTCTGTTTGGTTAAGTCATTTTTCAAAAACTGTTGAAACAAAATCAAGTCTTTACCATGTGAAATTTTAGATATTGCGTGGATGCCGAAATTAACACATACTTAAGCATGGCGGAACCAGTCTTTGAAGTTCTAGTATCTTCTTTCTGGATGAAAGTGACTCTATTTGCAAGTATTCTATCCTTATCCATCGCACTTCTCCTTGATGGCTGACGGGATAATGGTCAGGTCACTTGGTGGTCTGAAACATATACAGGGCACCACTTTTTCTGCTAAGTCTTAATCTGGCTCATATAAGGGAAAATCCATTTACAAGCGTGCTCTTTTCTATGGCTGTACTTGGTCACCTGATCCAAAGACCGCCGGCAGTGGAAGGGCTCATGACAGGCAGATAGCATCAGTCAGCTATTGATAGCTGCCAGCCTTTGAAGCTCCTCTCAGCTAAGATGTCAATCATACACAATGAAGGCACAGAACATTAAAGGCAGAAATTCTGTAAAAACCAGTTGAGCTGATGAGTACTAAATTACTGATGTTACATCTGCTGGGGTGGTACTTTTTTTTTTTTTTTAACTGCCTGACTGAAAAGCTTCATTTCACAAAGAATCCATGTTCAGTAGTCCCAGGAGATGTACTTTACGGATGTACAAAAGAAGGAGATGGTGACAAATATGCGATCATTGTAAGAGGGTTTAACGCCACCATTAAGAAAACTAACAACCCATATAGGAAGGAATTAGGAAAATATGTTTCCAATAATGAGCAAATGTATATTTTGCCATCAGAGTGCTGAATGGAAAGTTAGGACTGGAGCCTTCAGATCTTCATACGTGTATATAAACGTATGAATAAATAGATGAGGATTTATGTCACATCGTACTAATGTTAGTGCAGATGTTAAGGGTCGTATCCAACCATGAGCTGTCCAGGGGAGAGAGAACCAATCAGCTCTGAGCAGCCCACACCTGCTGAAGTCATTCAATATTAAAGATGATTGCATCTTAGCACAATGCGAATAAACATTTGATTTCCCTAAAACACTGTGTAATGATTCCATGTTTTCCAGGCAGTATTTTCATCATGGTTTATCTTTCCTTGTAGATTTGCTTATAAGCACAGATATAAGTACTTGGAGTCTTGACATCCCAGCAGTGATATTTCACTGTAAATGATACACGTTGTTGAGAGAATAAAATGCTGGAAATCTAGTGTTATATATTATTTACAGAGTCTGTGTATGAGAGATGAATCCATAATCAGTATACTGACAAATCATGTTGCTAGCTTGCAATTATTTTGAAGGTAACAGAAAATGTAAATTAGGCAATTTTTCATGGAATGGTTATTAGTAAACAAGGGCTTGTTCTGATAACTTTATATATCATACAGCTCAGACTTAGTAATATTACGGAACCAAACAACCCTTACACCTCAGGAGTTCACTCGAGCTAAGACTGGTTGCACATTTATCTATATGTCCTTAAACGTGAGCTATGATTCCCTGTGCTGTCTTCACGCCAGGATGCAGCCTGGAGGAGCAGCCTCTATCAGCAATATCCCAGGTTTCAGAGCAGAGGCAAAAGAACGATGGGCTAGAAAACATGGTGGTCTCAGAGCTTTTCCTCATAACAGATATCACTTCTACTCACTGATCCAAATAAGACCCAGGCCACGTTGATCAGTGTGGAGGAGATGTATCATCACTTCTGAGAAAATTAAAAACAGCACCGCTTGCAGCCAGTACAAGGTGTTCCCAGCTGAACACAGGTGATATCCAATAAGGCCAAGCTGCAAGCGTGCTTGGAACAAGATGAGGACACACCAAACCCACCACCCTAACGGTGACTGAGCAAACCTTGCATTTGATTAATATGGATGCCGCTGCTTTTTTTTTTTTTTAAACCGGTGACTATCCTAGTCGACTCTGACACTCCTTCTCCCTAGCTAAAATGTTTAAGGTACACAATATCCGAATTCCCTCTGCTTCCAGAAAATATCCAATTAAGGACCAGCCACAGCTTCCTGAATTCCTAGCAAGAATCATTTGGCACAAGCCTGAATTCTAAACATTCTATAAAATGCCCCTCCCAACAGTCCTTTTTGAGGTGTTGCCAGGATGCCTCTGGGAAGCATTTGCCCTTGCTGCAGTGAGCTAAATTAGCCTCCCTTTTGGACTACAGGTACATCCCCAGTGAGTCTTTGGTCAGTGACTTCTGACGCCGGGTAGGGACAGGGCTCACTTTCAACAATGATGCAGGTGACATACTTGTAAATTACATCTCCAGTTGTAGCTGCAGATTGGGACAGAACAGGGACATATGCTCTCAACCCTGTGCAATCTACACATCATCATGAATTACTAACTGAACACTGATTTGAAAAGCTATCTACCCAGATTAATTTTAAATCTATCTTCATGTTTACAAACACTTTTCTAAATCATTCCTTCATATTGTTTCTTTTTTAATAAACTCTAATTATTTGAGTGAATTTATTTTCTCTACCTTGGTACCGAGTAAAGCATAGACAATGAAAAGGAAGAAAGGCCCTGGATTCTCTGATGGTAGACATAAACTGTTAAAAAGTAACATATACAAATTAACTTACTAATAACTAATATTAAGAAATTGCCTCATGAGAGCTTAAGACAACATCAATCAGTTGTTTTCTGTAATGGCTGGATGAAGAGTTGTTTATCACCTATCTATGAAACAGAAACAGACTCACAGGCATAGAGAACAGGCCTGTGGTTGCCAAGGGGGAGATGGGGTGGGGGAGGGATGGATTGGGAGTTTGGGATTAGCAGACGCTAGTTATTATACATAGGATGGGTAAACAATAAGGTCCTACTGTAGAGCACAGGGAACTATATTCAATACCCTGTGATAAACCATAATGGAAAAGAATATGAAAAGGAATATATATATATATATATATATACATATACATATATGTAAACTGAGTCACTTTGCTGTACAGCAGAAATCAACACATTGTAAATTGACTATACTTCAATAAATTTTTTTAAAAATTAAAGATACGACAACAACAAAAAAAAGAGGTGTTGGACAAATTTTTCCATAAAGAAAGATATAAAGGCAGAAATTCTCATTGTTTGGGTACAGCAGGTTAACATCTGAAAGAATACATTTTTATTTCTGCTTTCAAACCAAAAAAAAAGCCAAGTCTTTGTTTTTCTTTGCCTGAAGTTCTTTAACATTGCAGTACAATACTAATAATAGCAAGGCAAAGGGGTGGGGAGAATAAAAAGGGAATCGATGCTTTGAAACGAGAGGTGAACATCCATGGAAGGGCATGAGGCAAGATAGAGCACTGCATATTGAAGAAACTGATACACGCTCAGTATCAGAATAGAGTGCTGGTGAAGAGGGATAAGAGAAGAGTACAAAAGGTAAGCAGAAACCAGACCACAAGAGATCCCATAAGCATCTTAAAAGTGTAAACTTGATCCCAAGAGCAAAAGGAGGCATTGGAGAAGCTTCATCAGTGGAGGACATTGTGATATTATTGGTACCATAGAAACACAATACTGGGCGAAATATGGAGTATAGCTTGGCAGATATCAAACTGAAGAGAGGAAAACAATGAATATATTATGGCAGAAATCCATGTGCAGAAAATGGGAATAACCTGAAACAGAAAATGGCAGTGGTTTTTGGAGGAAAGGAGTAGCTGGTGCAATATTTAAGAGGTGGAATATGCAAGATTTGGTGAACATCACTGGTGTAATGAAGGCCAAAGAAGAGTCTAAAACACATCCAAGTTCATGAATGATGGAGACATTTATCACATGATGGAAGACAGGCAGGAAGTGGGAAGTTTGAGGGAAAAAACAAGTTTAACTGTGGGCATAGTACGGATGAAAAACCTGTGAAGCATCTACATACATGTGCCCAGAGATGAGTTACATATATGCATCTGATATTTAGAAAAGAGCTTGCACTGAAAATAGTGACTCTATACTCACCTTCATTTACATGGTACTAGAAATATGGGAATGGATATGACTGCATAGGAAAAGTGTCTAAAATGAGGGGTTAAGTCTTGCTAAAGCAGAACCCCAATGGACATCTACGTTTATTATACAAAATTAGATAGAAAAGCCCACAAATGAAACTGAGGAAAAGCAAAAATGGGCAAATTTTTGGAAGTCAAGGGAGGAGAGCTTTAAAGATGATGTCATTTATATTGTCATTTTTTCCCATGAGACTAACAAAACTAAGTGTTGATGAGCTGGACCATGCTGACATGCAAGAATTCGGTTTCAATGTGATGTGGTTAAAAAAAAAAAAAAAAGCAGAATGGTGTGAATGAGCGTGTGACTGTATTTATCTGAGCTGACGTTGGTGAGAGAAACTTAGTTCGAATATCTACATCAAACCAAGAGATTTATTAACATTAAATAGAGTGCACTTGTGGCTGGACTTCAGAAATAGCTGGAATCAGGGTCTTGGAGTTAAGGAGAACACTTTCTGCATTTCATCCCTGACTTTTGTGTGTATATAAGCATTATTCTTTCCAATGTGATTTCCCTAATTTTAGGAGAAATGACAGCCAGGGGAGGTTGACCAAAACTCAGATTATCAGCAATGGACTGAATCTCTTACTAAACTAAAATTTGTTTGAAAAATAATAGGCAAGAACAGTGACCCAGTTTCAGTCTGAATGCATATGCCACACCCCTGCGGTTTGACTTAGGTGTCTGCCCCTAAATTGACAAACCCTTTCCGGTGAGTATGAGGGTATTAGATTGCATTATCTTTCCAAAAGCTCCAACCCCTCCCCCTACATCCTGGGACGGTCTCGACCATGTGACCGTGATGGGTGGGGCGGTGTCTTCCCTGGCTTGGCATCAGCCATAGAACCTGCCTTGGCTAACAGTTCTCAGTGGCCCTGACATGTGCCAGCTTTGTCCAGCTTGTTCTCTCACTCCAGCCATCAGGACTGGAGGAGTTTCTTCTGAGGAGTCGTTGTCCCTAATCCACAATATGGATGTTAGTAGAGCAAACCTGAGCCCAAGTGCAGGAAGAGCCAAGCCCAGACCGACTGAAGCCTAAAGCAGATCTTCCTATTTGCATTTCAATCTAAAGCAGCAACATGGGGCCAACCTGTGGTCACGGTGAACAAATGGTTATTAATGAAAACTCCTGAATTTGGGGATCATTCTTTGTCACATCACCTTTATGAGACAACAGCCAAATGATACAGGTGGGGTATTATGGTTTTCATATTCCTCCAGAAAAAAAAAACAACTCATGTTTTTAGTTAAGGAAAAATAATTCCACAGGAATGAGAAAGAAAAGCTATGCAGGATAAAGAACGGGCAGTGGAAAACCACAGGGCCAACGCCCACCAATGTTCAAAAATGAGTGGGGCTGTCAAGTTGAGAAGTTAGAGTGAAAACAAGAAATCTGGGCAGGAAAGCAAGGAACGACTGAAGGCAGTAGCTGGAGGGCATTGTGAAGCTGAGCTTTGTTTTAGATTCTATTTTGTGTTTTGTTTGTTTTTACAACTGGAGAACTTATTAATATATAAAAGATGGTAAAATGGAGTGAACAAAGCAGGAGCCTTTCAAAATATCAGAGATGGAGAGTACTTGGAGTATAAGGTCCCTGAGAAGGCTGAAGACCACGTGGTCCAGAATGAAATGGTGGGTCGCAGAGGACAGGCACCAGATGTTTACTAAACAGAAAGGAAGAAGGAAAATTTGTGCTTGGAGAAAATAATTGAGAAGAGTCTATGATGGAAAGTTGAGGCAGGTAGGTTTACTTTGATTATGACAAGTTATTTCTGTGATGCAGATACTAAGTGATTTTGCTAGAAGTTTGGATGTGCATACAGGGTTAGAGATATGAAGAGAGGGAAGAAGGGTTGAAATAACTGCTGTGTAGACTAAAGAAAAACAGAAATGATGAAGGTTCACACAACCACACCAGCTAGAACTTACAATAAAGCCATTTACAGAATACAGAGGAATTTTCTCCTGTAAGTGTAGTGCAACCATTGAGAAACAAAATGTGAACATTTTTGTTTGCTAGGACTGTCATTTTTATTTGCTAGAACTGCTATAATCCCACTGTCAAGAGTCATAATATCTGCCCCTCCACCACAATCAAAAAACAAGGCAAAACAATGAAAACAAGCGAGTAATAACAGCCTGATCTCCTCTGCTGCTCTTCGAAGAAGCCACAGGAATGTTGATCCAGCCCCACCAGCAACTCTCTCTTTGAAAAATCTCACTTTACAAGAGTGGAGAAATACACAACCAAAAAGTGTAAAATAATCCATTTGACCGAACACAGCAGAAAACCAAATCCATCACTTCTGAGAACTATTGTAAACCAATTAAACCCCATTTTGATGCTCAGATTAATTAGAGATATTAAACCCAAATAGATACTACTTTGAAGAGACACATTTAAAAAGAAATTTGACATGAAACTTTTAAACAAAGGTGGACAAAGTGATGTGGACAAAGGACACAAAACAGTGTACTTGTGGCAAATTAATTGTGGACAAAGAGGGATTTAAAAGAAAAGTCTTTGACCAAGACAAATAGAGTTGGTTCAAATTGACAAAATGTCCAATCCACAATGAGTAATCACTCATGCATGCTTCTGTAATAAATAGGATGGAAACAAAATATATAAGCCAGAACCCTGTTAGAATAACAATGATAAACTAAGAGAAACATAATTGTTCTGTGATTTTGACAGGTCTCTTCCTTGCTCCATTGGTCTTACAGATCCCAAGATAAATAAACAGATGACTTAATAAAATGTAAAAACAAAAGATATGTAGAAAATTTTACTTGCTCAAACAGTGAAAAACTATCTAAGTATTAAATCAGAGGAAACAATCACAAAGTAAAATATTATGTTAACATAAAATACATTTCACACTGCAAAGAAAAAATATGTTAAAATATAAAAAGAAAATATTTGTGACAAATATGGCTAATAAATAACTATTAACCTTTGTACAAACACTTATGTTTCAAATGAACAGGCAAAAATCTAGCTCTCTAATTAAAATCTTTAAAATGCAACATGTCTTCAATTCCATTAATATAATAGCAAGATAAAATGTTTATTGAAACTGATTATCAAATAGATGTACATTAAATTAAACACCATTTTTAAAATATGATACTCGGATACTATAATCTTCATTTCCAGTGAGCATCTGGTAGAAAAACATATTTTTGCAAATGGTGCATATTCCTAGTGAAACTATGGCAGTAAGCATTAGACCCACCTACGCTATAATGTATAAGTGGTAAACCTAAGCTCAGCAGGGTATTGGAGAACTTTAAAACCCATTTTTTAAGTAAAATTATGTATGTCTTCAGAAATGTCTATCCTGTAAGTGAATTAAAGGACTACAAATCATACATGCAGAATGAACAGACTTGCGACACACGTAGACCAAAACAGAGATTAATATTAGAAGGAAAACAACCACCTCCTAACAATACTTTCAGGGATTATTCTTCTATGTATTCTTTTTAATAGTTTCCAAAGATATTATAAAATATTATTTATTTTACATAAAAAGTGTATGTTGTGATAAACATAAATAAGACAATGTACAGAAGAGGGCATTTAAAGCCAACCTGTTCACACCCTTGTTATCAAGTCTTTGGTCCCATGATGGAGATTCCATTATCTATTTCACTAAAAAGAATGTATGGCTGGAAAATTATTCTAACCAGTTCTTCATGTCTGGCACATGTGAAATTCATAGGTTTCTTTACTAGAGCTCTTCCTCTGCTCTGCTTTCTCTGAGTATCGCATCTCATGAATAAGAATATGGAAATTGGCAGCGTCTCCAAGAACCTTGGGTTGAGATTTGTTTTCAGCGCTGCTACTGCTACTCTTTACTTCAGGTGTTTGTATATCACTGTATCTATGAGACTAAGTTGGAAGTCGAAGTCCTAGTAGTGATAATTATGTTGCATGAGTACCCAGTTTGGGTTGCAACAAGTAGTAGAGCTGATAAGTGGTACAATAAATAAAAATGACTCTAATTAATGTGAGCTCTTTTGTGGGGTCCATTAGAAGACAATACAAAATATTCTTAGAGAAGTTCCCAAAGCTAAATGCCATCAATGCAGCAAGCAATATAAATCAGAAAATTCTGTTTGAAGTTTGGCAAATATGGTGACTTGAATACTGAATAACATAGGTAAGAGAGCAACAGACAGAATAACAAGCTAGTCTGGATAAGACAACATTCTATAAGGTGTGCTGCTTATCCATTAAAATTTTCTCTGCCCCCAAATCAAAACAAGTCAGGCAGGAATAATTTGCTATAAAAATCTACCCATAAAATGATTTGAAATCTGTTTCTAAAAATAACATGGGTATCATTAAAGCAGGACTGAATATACATTTTATGATCTAGCATTCTAAAGCATACTTATAATGAGTTTCTGATATTAAAAATTCAAGTAACATGTTTACTAAGTAAGTATTTACCCATCAATCTCTAAAAATATTTTCTTCGTGTTCCATCCAGTTTACTAATTTTGTTCTTTCTGAATCTCGTTCAATTTGACTTACTTTTACTTTTCACATTTTGGTGGCACCTCACTCTTTTTAAGATTCTGGGAATAGATTCCTTCACCTGTGTATACCTTAAGTATTTAGATTCTTGCTCAAAATTCATTTTAAGTGCAGTGTCTTGAAGAATTACATTACCACTAGCACTTAATTTTCAATCACTGTGTTTTGCAAACTGCATGACTAGTTATTAATTTGTGAACTGCGCTTCTTTCATTTGAATTTCTTTGCAAATGAATCGTATGCATTTGTTGTCATGTTAAAATCTGATCACCTGAATCTTGCTGTCTGAGGTACTCTACCTTAGTTTTCTGTCCTGGTGACATATTTATTTATTCATTCCTTTTCATTCATTAAATCATCAAATATTTGGAAACATCCATTCTGTGCTCTGTCATCTGTGAGGTGTTCAAAATAGAAAACGATTTACAGAAAAGCAGTATTTTGTAGGAAAGCCAGAGAATTGTGCCAAACCTTTTATTAACGTGTGATATTATCTCTCTTGAAGCCTCCCTCCTTGAAATTTAGACTTTCATATCTTTATGTTTATGTCGCTGTGCTCTTTGTTGGAGAAAGGACTCGTACTTCAAGTGACACCATATTTCAGACCACATTTCATTGACCATCAGGTCTTTTTCCCCTCAGGCACTGATACCTTATCACAACTGCCACCTTTCAGCATTTTCAATTATCACTCTACTGACTGACACTCTTGAACATTTGTCAACATGTTCACTTTCTTTTGGATGACATGCAGATATTCTGAAGCAAATATTCAGGCAACTCAATTACTGTGGACTGTTGGGAAGCATCATTATTGACAGCCAACAATAGGACAAGCTGGTCAGCAAATGAAAAGCCATGTGTCAGTACCTTCTATTTAGCAAATGCGTGGCGTAGACCAGGAGGTGAAATATCCATGATCGTTTTAGCAAAGAAGTTGACAAGTGAAAACAAAACAACGGTATAAAAGGTACAACTGGCCAGGTGCACAGATCAGCACTGTGTGTGTGTGTGTGAGTGTGTGTGCATGTGTGTGTGTGCAAAGTAGACCTTCGCAGTTGTATGGTATTAGCCCTCCCATCACAGGTGGTAATATTGATCTCCAAAAGAGAGTTAAAACTTTTCTAAGCCCACGAGATGGTTACGGTCAGAATTTGAACTCACAGCATCCTTTCCAGTGCCTCCAATGCCTCTTAGGCACTGGTAAGAGTTGCAAATCAACATGTACGTTCAGGTTAGAAATAGCTCTGCTATTGGTCTCATGTTATACATAGACATGTACTCTTGTCCATAATACCAGCGTAATATGTTGTATCTTCACACATTTATTTTCCATGTTTTAAGGGTGAACTTGGTACCTGATGGCATTTACAAATAAAATGCCTGTATAAAAGTTTATAAGGCCTGAATAGGCAAATTATAAACTACAGTGCTAGACATAAATATTGAAACAATTTTGTTAGTGGATTGCCAAATAAAATCTTATTGAATTTGAGATGAAGTGGCTAATAAACAGAGAGATAGATGATATACAGATGGATGGATGGATGGATAGATACTTAGGTAGATAGATACATAGGTCATTATTTCTTACTTTTGTAAATGCTACATTATTTTCTAGAAAAAATATCATGAATGGAATATTTAAAATTAAAAGGAATATTAATATTAATGGACTTTTCTGCATTTTCACTAGTAAAATTAAATATTCTCATTAATCTCTAATGATACCCACTTAAGGTGGCATTTATACGCCATACTCATCTTTCGATCTGATTTAAACCATCTGATTAGAGTCAATATTCTATGCTTTGTAACAAGTCAGCTATTTCTCATTTTGAGACTCAAATATATTTGAATACTAATTACCATAAGTTTAGACATCTAGATCTTATGATAAATAAAAAATTCCCAGCCCAGAAAGGGAAAAGTCTGCTTAGGATACATTAAAGTGTTTGAGCCATTGAATTTCTAGTTTGCTCAAATACAACACTACCTAGAAGGCAAAAAATCAATTACCTTAGTAGAATCACAGAAGTGGAACTACTTTCTGTTGTGATGAGAAGTTGCTTTTAAATTGAATTAGTTTTGAATTAACCCAATTACACATCACTATTCAACTGTGATATTAAATTTAGGAAATTTAATGATGTGAAAATACTTTTACAGGAATATCTTGGGGACAACAGAACATTTGAAATGTTCATATTTAGAAAATATTAACTACACATATTGAATTATTTAAGGAATGTTTCTCATAAAGTATCATTTAAGAGAAGAAAATATTTAATTGCATAATATATGATTAGTAAAGCAAAACAGTTTCAGAATATCATGGCAGAAAAAGAGGATTAAAGAGCACTTAAAATTCTTTGGCAAAATTTTTTCATGATCTGGAAAAGGAAGATATGTTTCCAGAATGGAAATTAAATGACTTCAGTTTTACCAGTTTTCAATATATTCTGGAAGGAAATGAAAATTCCTTGGAACATATTACTAAAACACCTTTCACCCTAAATTTTATCAATAAGCAAAACTTGAATTTACATAATTTATTCTTCCAAATGCCTTCTTAAATGTAATAACAAAAGACACAAAATTGTGTCTAAAATATCATTGGTCTAGTTTCAAATCTATACTTCGTGCAAAAAAAAATATAGTTAAATATTATTTTTAAATGAGAAAAAAACATGGAGAAAGATAAAGTCATATATCTTAGGCTACTACAAAATAATAATATTCTCTTGTAAAATTCTATAAACTCTGTACATATTTCATTTTGAATGAACTGAGTACCCTGCATCTTAATCCAATGAAACTAGTAAAGCAAATTATACCATCGTGACGTAAATCCTTTTTGGACTACAAATATATACATTTGTAAAGAAAATGTACAAACCAATCGGCTTGTTGATAGGTATAAAGGGAAAACATTTTAAAATGCTTTGCATACTTACAATAAAATATCATAAATAATAATAAATAATAAAATATCTTTATGATTAAATCTTAACAAGCCATAAGGGCTCACTCCAAAAGGGTTTTATCAGGACATAACATTTTATCATAAGGTTGAAATTAATAATTTGAGAAAACTAGAAATATTTCTTATGATGTACATTGAATTGTGTCTTACACTCTAGCTAATTAATAAATATCAATTTAAAAAAACTATAATATTTTGGAATGTATTAATTGAAAAGGCAGTGACCTAGAAATAATAAGATTTCATTCACTATCACTCTATTGGCTATCCCCTTCACTTCTCTATACAAGTAATACTGAAACAAAATTATCAAATATGTTTCATTCTGATAGATGTGAATGGAACTGTACACCAAATCATTCTTTTCCTAGGTTATAACTGTAGTAGTCACTAAATATTATTCCTCTGTCATTAGACTAAGATACCTTTACCAAAAAAATGTTTTCTCTCCTCATTAAAGTAGATAAACTTCTTCCTTGAAATAGTTCATTAAGTCTCTGCTATGAAAAACAAATTTTGTCAAACGATATGATCCAACATGAGTCTGATGACAGCATAGCTTTAATTTGTTAGGGGATTTTACATACTTTTTTGCTAAATCACACATAAATCAGCTTAAATAATGAACTCTAGAGTAAGTCCAAACAAAAACAAAAAGATTAAGAATAAAAAATCTTGGCACTATACTTTGTCAAGATCCTAAATTAAAACCATAATTACAGTGCTTCCCTGCTGGCGCAGTGGTTAAGAATCCACCTGCCAATGCAGGGGACACGGGTTCAAGCCCTGGTCCGGGAAGATCCCACATGCCGCAGAGCAACTAAGCCTGTGCGCCACAACTACTGAGCCTGCGCTCTAGAGCCTGCGAGCCACAACTACTGAGCCCGCGTGCTACAACTAACTGAAGCCCATGTGCCTAGAGCCCATGCTCCATAACAAGAGAAGCCACTGCAATGAGCCTACGCAACGCAACAAAGAGTAGCCCCCGCTCTCTGCAACTAGAGAAAGCCCACACGCAGCAACGAAGACCCAACACAGCCAAAAATAAATAAATAAAATAAATAAATAAATTTAAAAAAAAACAATTACAAAAATGGAAGGAAGTGCAGTCATTAACAAAGTAAGCAGTCATTAACAAAAGCTTTAGATACTGTTACTTAGTGATTTCATATTACTTAATCTTTCAGATTTGTCTCTCCATCCTCCATGACAAAACCGTATTTTCTTATTTTAAATAAATACTACTGTAAAATGTGTTTTAATCTTTACAGTAATAAACATTCTTTGTAATTTAAAATTTTCACCCCCAAATCATTTTAGAGAGAACTCCATATGAGAATTACTGCAAGGTTTTCGAATTCCACTATGGACAGGCAATAATAAGTATAACTGATTGAATGCTAACTATATGCTATTTACTGGATGTTTTGCATGTTTTACCTTATTTACTATCTTCTAAAACCCTTTGAGATAGTTTTAAGTTCCCCCATTTTACAGGTGGGAAATCCAAGTTTCAGAGGAAATTTGCCCAAGTTCACTCAGCTACTACATGAAGTATTACAATCCAAGTCTGTTTGACTCAGATAACATACTCTAAGTCATTACCCAATTCTTTCTAAAACACTGACTCCATCAAGTCTTTTTTAGATTTTGTAACCGAGGATGTTTGCCCTTAAGCCAATGAGAAACATTACTAACCAATAGTCTCACGTATTTTCAGAAGCCTCTCTTCAGGGAGTTATTCTCCTTGAAAAGCATGTAGCATTAACTCAATTTGCAATTTTTTTGATATTGCCTACCAAGACAAAAGTAGAACTCTTTTTTTTTAATTGTATCTTTAGTTAGTTTCATAGAGTATCTTCCTCCTTTTTTTTTTTTTTTTTGTCTGTTTGTGTTTGAGGAAAATACCTACTTTAAAATATGTAATAGATCTGCGATAAAAAAAAAAAGTCAAAATATCTTGTAGTAGAATTCTCAACTATCCAATATGATATTGTTCAAAAAACTAAATGGAAAGAAAAACCTCCAGAATTAGTCTTATCTCAAACTTCAGCAGATTAATGTCATAGTAAGATTATAGTAAAATGAAAGTATAATATTATCTCTTTACTCCCAGGGCTCCCAAACTCTTATCACTAGTTTGAAAATTATTTATTTAGAGTTTTCTGAAATCTCCTTTTAGGAGTATTTGATTTGTTTTGTTCATCGTGAAGATGGAAGATAATAGGGTGTTATATCCTCTATATAGTGAAAAAAATACTGTTAAGTAATTACAGAATTGCTTATATTGGCTTAACTATACTCCTTAGATACATGTATTTTGACTGAAATAAATACATGAATATATGGGTGAGCATCAACCCCAACGAAAAAGTATGGAAAAGCGTGGCCTTTATTTAAGTTGTATGCAGAGATTATCAAATTTTAATTAGATTAGATCTTTACATTGTCTCTCTTAAGTCAGTAAAAGTTGGCTCCAATATATACTCCTTCTCCAGCCCAGCCACCATCTAACTGTAGTCTCAGAGGAAACTCGAAGTGAAAATTACTTAGCAGAACCTAGTAAACCCGAAGACACATAAGAGAAAATAATACATACTTTTTCTTTTCAAGCTACAGATACATAAAAGAAAATAATACATTTTTTTTGTTTTAAGCCACTAAATTTTAGAGAGATTTTTTATGTACCAATAAAAAACTGGAACAGACTTAAGGAAACTACTAATCAATTATGATACACAGAATACATTAGAAACCCTGTTATAGGACAACCTGGAAAACGAAATTGGGTATTTGCACACATCAAATAATTATTGGTAACTTTCAAGGTGTGAAAATGGTAACTTGGGGTGTAACCTAAGGAGATTCGTTAAACTTCCTTCAGCTTAGTTCTTTCATGTATTAAACATGAGAAACAATATAGGGAATTAAATTGAAAACAATGTGCATGATGTATAATGTAACTAGCACAGTAACTGGGTCATATTACTTTCTTGGTAAATTTTAGTTCCCTCGTGCTCATTATTTTAATGAAATATTTACCTAAAATAATATCAAATAATACCAAAAATTTGAAAACTGAGTGAAACAGAATCAGGAAGGGCCATATCAGAAGAGAGGACACTTTTGACAAAAGCATAGGAAGAAGCAGCTTAGTCTTTGCTGAGCATCTATCAAGAGTCTGTCCCTAAAAATCAGCAATGAAATGTTCATATTTAATCATATTCAATGCTAACCACCAACCATGATAAAAAAAAGCAGGACTGGGACAATAGCAGTAATTAGAATATGTTGTTTATGAATAAGTTGCAATTGAAAATTATATGACTAAAGATCATCAAGTGACAACTCTATTGAAGAGAAGAAAAGAAACACACTACAGACTCTGAGCAATAAGTAGGTACCTTGAATAGTACCTTTGTTTTCCGTTCTCTGGGTCGAAGGAAATTCCTGAAGGGTTGTGTTTGTAAAGGAACACTAGCTTCTTTTTTATTGTCAGAATGCTTTTGCAAGAGTCTGTGAGAGCACCAGCGTAAATGTACTGTTATTAACAAGCAGTTTATTTTCTATTTAAATATATTGCATTTAAATATATTTAAATGCAAAGAACAGACATTTCTAATGTACTCTTGTTAATCACTAAATGCATTTATTGCTGTCCAATTACCAAGAAATATTTGAGGTGACTTACGAAGCAGGACATATATAATAAGATGAACATTTTGAAATGAAAAATTAGGTCCAAGGGGAAAGAAATGGAAAGCAATATAAATATATAAATAAATATATATATATATATAAGAAAATAAATATAATATATAAAAATATATATATAAATAATGGCATCTATAGTAACATCTGATGAAAATTAAATGTGTGATGTTCACTGGCTGATACGGATTAGCTGGTGGTAGGTTAGTCCTCCTTCCTCACCAACTAGAAAAGCAGCATTAAAATGAAAAAAAAAAAAAAAAGGCTGTAAGAAGGCAATGAGAGTGTCTGAAGCAAAGAGAACTAGACTAAGACTGCTAAGAGGAAAGAACCTTCTAGAAGGAAGTGAACCTCCTGTCAACGATTCTACTGTGGAGCCATTTTCTAATTCTGAGTGATTACAGAAGGCAGATGATTCTGCTTACATACCCATGGAGGACAATTGCTGAAAGAAATAGAGAATTGGCAAATGTTTTTGCAGAGATTTGAGGAGCCGCAAACATACAGCCAGTTTTTCCCGAAGTACATTTGCTGAATACGAGGGTTCTATGGGGCTGAGACTAAACACCTAAGTTGAAAGCCCAGGCAAAGCAAAACAGAGCATTTTGTTAGTTTTCTGAGATAAGGGTAAGATTGCTTTATGGAGAAAGGCCCCAGAGGACCCACGGTGACCTTATTTTAAAACCCTAAAGGACCGAGGAGATCATGGATAGAGTTGGCCTTTCCAGGACTGCAACACAGCTGAGATACAGCAAGTCCCTGATTAGATTAAGATGATCAGAACCTACTTTATCTGCTGAGAGCTGGGGGCATACTTTTTCCGTAAAGGTCCAGATAGTAAATAGTTTTTGCTTTGCAGGCCATGCAGTCTCCTCCTGCAATTTCTCAGGTATGCCAATGTATTGTGCATGCAATCATAGACAATATGTAGATAAATGAGTGTGCCTATGTTCCAATAAAACATTATTTACAAAAACAGGAAACTAGCCAGATTTGGCCCATGAACTATAGTTCGCCAACCCCAGGTCTAGAGTATGCTAACATTAGCTGAAGCTTTCACAGTTTTTATATGCAATGTCAATATATGGCATTCAATCAAAAACTGCTAGTTGCACCAAGAGATAGGACTGAAAACCAAGAAAGTGAAAGGAAAATGAAGCAGAGTGATAGGTGAGGCAGAAATTGAAGTTAGCTGACTAGGGTTTGAAAATGAATATTATGATTTTTTTTTTTTTTAAGGATGGGTGGACAAGTTAGACAAAAACATAAAGACTTTCACGAATTAATTAGAATCCGTAAAGGAAAATATATGGAATCTCTAAAGGTGAAAAATAGAACTCCTGAAATTCAGAACTATTTAGGTCATATTAACAGAAGATTAGACACAGAACACAGGGAGAAATGGAAGTTAAGTTAATAGAATGTATGCAAATGGGAGGAAAAAGTTTTTAAAAAATGAGAAAAAAAACAGACATAATTCCTTCAAATGGGCAAGCATAAGATTGACGAGTAACTTCTCCATAGAAATCACAAAAATCACAGGACAATGGGTAGAGTTCTTTACAGTATTAAAAGAAATAACCAAGAGTCCTGAACCCAAGAAAAATATCCTTGAAAAAAAGGCAAAAAATATTTTGAGGCAACTCATAAAAATCTTATTGATCTAGGTGTTAGTAACATGTAAATTCATCTAATTGTACATACATTTCCTTGTGCTTTTCTTTATTTATATATACATTAATAAAAGATACATTAACATTAAAATATAGTAAAAATAAACACACACACACAAAGAATATTCTGTAAGGGTTAAGTTAATATAGTTTGAGAGGTTAGTCAGATGGATTCACAGGCAGAACTCAGGCCATATAGAGGAGTGATTATATACTCTATCACATGGATTGTATTATCTCTATAACATTTCTCTCAACTAGATTCCTGGTGAGATACCAATTCAGGATTTTCTCCCTAAAGAGGCTCTGGAATGCTGGTAACCTATTTTGTTGGATGAAGGGATCCACTTGCTCTAGGATTCAGACAAGGATGTAGTAGGGAAACATTTCTTATGGAAATCTAGACATATCAGTCATTTCGTGTTTGGAGTCCTTCAGAGCTAATCTCAACTGCTAGCTAAATCCACTCAATAGAAATTAGAAATATCAAAACTGTGGCTTCAACTGCATTGTTATTGAAATAATGGATAATATTTAAAAATTTATGTTGGATTGATTTTATGCTTTATTGATTTAATAGAAATCAATATAAAAAATAAGAGAAAATGGTACTGATACAGTTAAATATAGTTTAAGAGCACAAGACAAAATATAAATTTTATATCCTTTCTTGAGCAGCTTACTCATTTTTTAAATACATTATCCATGCCTACTACATAACTGAAAAACCAAAACATGCTAAGTGCTCAGGATATAAATGAAATGTAGTTTCTGCCTTGCAGGGTTATGACTTGGTTTTGATGGATAGCTAGATATGATGAATAGAAGAGAATAGATATACTTGGTGGAGTGTGTGTGACGTCAACTTGATAAATACTGAAAACCAAAGGCTATTTTTAAAGAAAAGTAATAATGTTGCAAGGTTGCCTCTCTCTCCCTATCCACACAATTGTTAAGGGCTGCAGCCATGTCTCAGCCAAATAAGTTCTACCAAACTCTTATAATTGATATCTCTCCTCTGTGCTATATTTTAGGTTGCCTGGAGGTGAAGGGGGTCTCTAAAATTTCCACATTGTTATTGTTCTTCTCGGATCCTCTAATCATATCATGGTCCATATTTGTACTACAATTTCCAATGTTCTACTCATTTCTCAGAGTAAATACTTGGTCTTAAATTAGAATATTCAGCAAAATATGTGGCTTTTTTATATTCTCTGTTTCTATGTGAGCCTTTTTTATTCTAATAAATTCACATTCCCCTAAGATGCTAGCAAGTGAAATTCATTGGTGCTTTTTGGCTTATTAAACCAAAAGTTGTATGAATTTTGATGTCCCTCTCATGTTTAGCTCCTATTTACCTCTACTGTTGACAATAATTTGTGCTTCACTGAGTCAATCATCCCAGTGTGATGATATCTGATTCTGATACTGGCTCTCAAAAGCATCCTCAAAGACTATTAAAATGTTTTTTTTAAATTGGGGTATAGTTGCTTTACAATGTCGTTTTAGTTTCTGCAGTACAACGAAGTGAATCAGCTATATGCATACATATATCCCCTCCCTCTTAGACCTCCCTCCCACCCACCCCCATCCCACCCATCTAGTCACCACAGAGCACGGAGCTGAGCTCCCTGCGCCATACAGCAGGTTCCCACTAGCTATCTGTTTTACACATGGTAGTGTATATATGTCAAGTCCAATCTCTCAGTTTATCCCACCCCTCCTTCCCCACCCCCATGTCAAAAAAAACAAAAAAGACTATTAAAATGTTGCTTCGTTTCAGCCAATGGCAAACTCTGATGCCATTCATTTTTGAAAATGAAGATATAATTTTGTAAATTATTTTCAAACAAATATTATAATATATATGTATATTTGGGTATTATCTGATCCAACATTTCCATTGGAATTTTGCCCATTTTTGTCTGTCATTAACTGTTATACAAAGGGTTTTCTTTGAAGCCATAGAAATGTTGAAATAGAAACACGAAAATAGGAAACAGAGTTAATATATATTGTGAAAATTGAGCTGTTATTATTTTATTATTCTAGTTGTTTTATAATTTAGATATATGTATAAATATATATGATACCATATTAATAGTAAAGGAATTATAATTTCTAGTTTTCCAGAACATCATGATAAGAAAATGTTACACAACTTAAGAAATTTCAATTAATTAAGATTTTATGAATTTTTGATAGGATATTTTTGGCTTTTATTAAGTAAAAATTTCTCTATGGCTAGTGAAAACAATGAACAATTTTCAACATTCTTTAGGAAACTCTATTATTTAAATCGCTTTCATTTGGCATATTAACTGTAGGATATGTGTCGAATATTTTACTTTAATTAATTAAACATCAAAGAAAAAAATTGAATATTAAAATATCCCATGAAATATTTTCTTAGCTGGTAAAAAGACTGACTCTGTTATGAAGTTGGAAAATACTGTACAAAAGAAAATCTTTTTGAATGGTTGAATAAATACCAAAGTGTTGGCAATAGCCATGGAATCGTTAAGAGACCAAAAATGACCCAAGTGTGTTTTGCTTAGATGTAAAATAACAAAAAGGAATAGTGTTATCGTACTTTGATATTATTACTCCCAAGCTTTTGTTTTTTCTAGCAATACCTAAGAACCAAGAGAACCATGAACCAAGAAATTTCAGTGCGTGTTAAAAGAAAAAAAATAGCAGTGAGAAGATATGAAGAGACACAGAATCAACCGGAATCTGTCTGAATTCCCATGGACATTCACTGTTGCAGAAGAACTATTAGCTCCTGGTGGAGACATCGAGTGCATTATACCTCTCAGGAGTCTGTGACTGCAGACTATTTGAAGTCAATGAAGCAGTCAGACAATTAGACCCAGTTTTCCATCTGGCTTAAGTGAGTAATCATTTCATTTCCTTTATACTATTTCTTGACATCTACAACCATTTCATACCCTGCTTCCAGAGAAAAAAAAGAAAAAATCCTCGACCTGGAGCAGTAATTCTATGCTTGTGTTGATTCTGGAGGTCACTTTCAGCAGTGGGCATCATTATAAATATATTTTTTAATAGATCTTTATTGGAGTATAATTGCTTCACAATACTGTGTTAGCTTCATTATATTTTTAAACGAAAAGCAAGTGAAAAATGTTAATATGCTTGTTTTCTTCTAAAACTTTTTTTTCACTTACTGGTTCCTGCACTTTATGATTTATAAATATTTACAAATATTTATACATTTGTTATTTACGTATAAGTAATAAAATCTAAAATAAAATATTTGTCAAAATCAAATAACTTACTTTTCCTTAGTTAACATTGTTTGAGATTTTGTGCTTTGTCCATAATCATATTATCGTTTCTGGTTCTTGTAAAGTCAAATAGCTTCTCGAAACTGGGACTTCACTAATAAGATTGTGTTTGGAAGAATTCAAATGCATAGCAAAGTATTAATACTTAATCAAAATTGCCTACATTAATGTTGCTAAAATTGTATTTTTAGTACTAATAGTACTAATAATTTATTTTTGTGTGTATTTTTCTCAGTCCTTTATTTTTAAACTTTCTGAGGTATTTGATCAATTCAACTTTATTTCTGGCAATGTATACCAAAGAATTTATTGTAGATGTGTCCAAGGATTTTATACAAGAATGTTGATAGCAGCATCATTTTTAATCGTGAGCCATTGGGAGCAATATAATTACCAACAATGAGGCTTCTGTTAAAGACATGTATTTATGAATATGGAATAGAGGCAGTAATTAAAATAAATTTTTAGAATATTTAGTGACATTGGGACAAATTAATAATTTTTTTTCAGAAAAATCAGGCTACATAGCTGTAAGAAACAATTTGGTCCACTTTTAAAATTAGTGTGCTTTTGTGTTTGAACAGAATATACAACTGAACTAACTGTAACAAATTGCAACAAATGTCATTACTTTGCTGGTTGATTAAATGTGATTTTTACTTTCCATTCAGGTGTTTTATTGGGTTCAATGTTATATGCCTTATGAATGTTATCAGATAAATATAAAAATATTATGAAAGTAGAAAATTACATTAAGTAACTAGACTGGAATTTGAGGAGTGAGGATATTAGGAAAATATTAATAAGCATATGTGTCTAATCAGAAAGACATCTTTGAGAGAAAGTACTGAAAATGTGACTTAGAGAGAAAACAGTTGGAAGGACACTTACTGTTTAGTACCTTAGAAAAGACAACAAAGAGAGAAGTAAGTAGATTATATATATAGTGTATGATAATTGCTATGACCTTCACTGGTCACCTAAGACGTGACCAGAAGGAAGTAAAGGGATTTGGAGTTGGGTGAGTGATGGACAGGAACAGAGGGAGAGTGATAGGGTGAAGAGGAGAAGGAGGGAGAAAGTTATGGTTAGGATGACATAGAGATGTTCTAGACATGGGCACAAAACAGTCCACAGTCAGATGGCTTCTAAAAATACATGAAAATGAAGTATTCACCTCCTATGGTGAACCCTTTACATATCATGGGTAATTATGCTGCAGAATAGAAAGAAGCTTTTGCATATGGATATACCCAAGACATGTCCCGGTTTTTCCTTCGGAGTATTTATAGACAAAATGTTATAGCGCAAGAGATGTGTGCTAAGCATTACTATGCAATTGCTTGAAGTCTATGAAGGTAGTACAGTGAGGAAGCGATTTGCACCTGTAAAAGGATCAGGTCAAAAATCAATTGTCCATCAACAGATGAATGGATAAGAAAATGTGGTACATATATACAATGGAATATTACTCAGCCATAAAAAGGAACGAAATAGTGCCATTTGCAGAGATGTGGATGGACCTAGAGACTGTCATACAGAGTGAAGTAAGTCAGAAAGAGAAAAACAAATATCATATATTAATGCATATATGTGGAATCTAGAAAAATGTTATAGATGATCTTACTCGCAAAGCAGAAACAGAGACACAGACGTAGTGAACAGATGTATGGATACCAGGGGGGAATGCAGGGGTGGTGGGATGAAATGGAGGATTGGGATTGACATATATACACTATTGATACTATGTATAAAATAGATAACAAATGGGAATCTACTGTATAGCACAGGGAACTCTACTCAATGCTCTGTGGTGACCTAAATGGGAAGGAAATCCAGAAAAGAGGGGATATATGTATATGTATAGCTGATTCACTTTTCTGTACAGTAGAAACTAACACAACATTGTAAAGCAACTATACTCTAATAAAAAGTTTTAAAAAATATCAATTGTGTGTTCTCTGCTCCCTCTCTATCAACACTCATCAGGCTGGATTTTATAACACTTTCCTTTGTTGGTTCTCCCTCCAAGAACAAAACTATGAACTTCTTGGTCTTTATATTCCTAAACCCTAGCATGGTGCTCAATATAAATTTTAATGAGTAAATGGATGGATGGAATATACATAAACAAAAATCCTTAAAGGATAGCAAAATTGCAAAGCTATATCTATGAGAAGAAATTATAGGTAAAATGTAATTCCATCACATTGTGGATTTTAGAGAAGAAAGACACCATGGAAAAAAGAAGAAAGGTCTATGAACAGTCACCAAAAAATAACTGAGTAGAAAAAAATTCTTTTCAGGAAAGTTTACTTAACTAATCTGTCAAATTTATTTTTATTTAATGATAGTGGAAAATCAAATGACTATGTATATTGATAGGTAATAATCATGCGTTTTGAGGTAATGGATCATTTATGGCTAAACGTATTTTAATTTGAAAATTTTACCCATCAACCTTAAAGTCAAGTTATATCTATAAGTGCCTACCCTGCCTTAAAATTAAGATTTAATAACTAAGTATCCTTATGCGAGAATACTCACTACTATTTCAATGATTTTAAAATGTAGATACCGCTTATCACTTGCATTAATTAGATTTATGTGATTTTCACAAAATCCGTTCATTTCACAGACCTAACACAAAATTATGGGACTTTTAGTAGCCTTGATTTGTTTGAGAAATAACAGAGATAAATAAACTTAGGTGTAAAAATGATGAAATATTAAGATACACCTCAGATATATGCAAAATATTTTTCCCTAGAATACAAGTGAAAAATAAACAAGCTTTTCTATACAATAATTTTTTTTCTTGGCAAATTTGTTAATTCATAAATAAACATAGACGTGAATAGAAAAATATTTTAAGAAATGATTTCATATTTTACTGTGTTTCAGTTTTATAAATTAAGTAACCCACCTCCTTTCAGTAAAGTATGTTGGCACCATAAGCTTTGGAAAATATTGATTTGCTCCTGACTGTACCTAAAGACATAATTTATGAATAAAGAAATGAGATTAAATCATCAAAATTATACAAAATAAATGAGTTCTCACTTTTAAAAATTTAATAAGAAAGTTAAAGAAATAGATTTTCTTTAATTATTCTGTTAATGGTTCTTGGCATTGAAAAATATGAGACTTTCCACATTTGACGTATCTTCCATGTAATTTTAAATATATCTGTAAAACTTCTAATAATTGAATCGTGTCATTTCCTTGCTTGAGCATCTCGTATACCTATGAGAGTTCCTCATTACTTCAAGAAAAAAACCTAAACACCTCAACATTGCACACAATGCCCTCCCCAGTCTGCTGTGTTCCAGTCCTCCAAGCTCGTCTCTTGAAGTCCTGTCCATTGACTCTGATTTACCGACCATAGCTGGGCTCTGAACACATGCTACTTTCACACCTCTATTTCTGACTATGCTAGTTTGTTTCCAGGGATACAATTTAAAGACAATGCAAAGAAGTTCATTTGTACCATTTTTTTAGATTCCACATATAAGTGATATCAATGAACTTATTTACAATACAGAAATAGAGTCACAGATGTAGAAAACAACTTATGGTTACCAAGGGGTAAGGAAGGGGGATAAATTGGGAGATCAGGATTGACATATACACACTACTATATATAAAATAGCTAACTAATAAGGACCTACTGTATAGCACAGGGAACTCTACTCAATACTCTGTAATGACCTATACGGGAAAAGAATCTAAAAAAGAGTGGATATATATATATGTATAACTGATTCCCTTTGCTGTACAGCAGAAACTAACACAACAATGTAAATCAACTATACGCCAATAAAAATGAATTTAAAAAAACAACGCTGTCTTAAGACTAAAAAAATAAAATAAAACAATGTAAGTAACATCTTCTTGAAGTCCCTGCTCTTCAATCATAACTGAATACTGATCTTATCTCTTCCATAGCACTAACTATATGCTTCTCTTTCCTTACCCATGACAGTCATCTATATTAATGTCTGTATACACATGATTATGTTTCAACATATTTACATATTTCAAGACCTAGAAATGCCTTCCACATTGCAATAGGTACTCAGCAACTGATTATAAGTGGATCAAATCATAAGAGGAAGAGAACACCAAACTTATTCAGGAGACCAAAGGCCTAATTCTGGATTTTTTTATTAATAAGTACATTTCATCATGACACAACCAAAACAGTGATGCAGGATGATACAAACCTGAGCATGTATTCAGATTGAAATTGGCTCCATCACTTATGAGTATCTTATTTAATCTTGCTTATGTCTAGCTTGAGGTTAATGGTGTATATTAACAATGAATGGACCTGCATGATGTACTTAGAAAATAATAGAACACAATAAATGCAAAGATTATTTCATATATTTTCACTCTTACATTAAAAAAAATGCTTAACTCTTTTATGACTCAGTTCATTCATCTTGAAAGAGGAGTTTGAAATGGTTTCTAAGTTTCTACTTATCTCTGATATTCTAACCCAATAATGACTTCACAGTGTTCAGTAGCATTAGTCTGTACATGTGAAACTCCTCTTATGGATCTGGAACCATGTAATATATAAACACATGAATTAATAATATTTAACGCATGCCATAGTTTTTCAACTGTTGATTTGCTTAAGGCTTGTAATGTCTATTATCCTCTGCTTCTTTTTTTGTAAGCAAATTTGCAGCAGAAGTTTCTTCCCTGCCTAATCTACAAAGTTGCTGAGGGATCAAATGACAACACATATGTGAACATCCTTAAAATAGAGGAAGGTGTGAAATAAGTATGGAGTATTTTTATATCTTACATTTATAGTTTGAACATTATTTTTATTATCTAGATACTTACAAAACTCCTGATCAGTGGCTATCTATTTACAGCATATCCATTCATAGGTAAGGAATCTGAGGTTCAGAGTGCAAGTGGCTTGCCCCAGGTCTCCTAGCCAAGGAGTGGAATTCTGATTCAAACCCAGATTTTCTCACTCCTGATCCAGTTCCCTTTTCCCTACACTAAAATGTTTTCAATAATTATCTTTACTACGAGGCTGTAGGAAATAAAGCAACATATCTATAGAGTCTTCCAATCTATGAATAAATTAACTGAAATACCAAGAAGACTTTATCAATTCAGACATCAGCAAGGTAAAGCATTAATAAGATGGTGTATAGATAAATTTACATCTCAGTTTTATAGTGTAGAACTGCTTTATTATTGCTACCTAAATTTATTTTTCATGACGCCTGCTGAGCCAACATAGGTTAAAAGTCACATGAAAAAAATTATCCCTACAATAATTTCCCTCCTCTGGACTTTACAGTTTCAGCAGTCACATTACCAGCATATCACGTTTGCCTAACGAGAGTATCACAGAACTTACAGTCAAAATTAGAACATTTTTGAAAGTAAAAAAGGGCTCCATGTATAATTACTTCAAGACATAAGGTCACTCTATGCCTAACTAATCATTCTCTTTATTTTGCTTTATTATTTTGCTTTATTTGTTATTATTATAACTTTTAATAAAAGAGTGGGAGAATAAGTAGAAGCAAGGTTGAAATATTGAGATTATCAGAGAAAATCAAAATATTAAATTTGAATGTAGGTCTTGAACCTAATGATGTTATTAATGAACCTTTTGCACATATAATTAGAATAAAGGAAAAATACTTTTAAGTGCTTATTTGCTCATGAATTCAGCCATTCACACTTTCACTTAATCAAAAATAGTATTTTACCATCAAGAACCTTCTTTCAAAAGGTATACATTTCCAAGTAGAAGACGAATAATTTCTGGAGATCTAATATAGTGAATATAGTTATCAAATATTATATATTAAAAACTGCTAAGAAAGTAGATCTTAAATATTCTCACCACAAAAAAGAAATGGAGTTATGTGACTTGATGGTGTTAGCTAACTGTATAGTGGTAGTCGTATACAATATATGGGTATCAAATCAAGACATTGCACACCTTAAACTTATACAAAGTCATATGTCAATCATATCTCAATAAAGCTGGAAATAAAAAAAAAAGAACCTTATTTAACTTCTTCATCAGCAACTACTCCTTTCATTTACCTTGCTTTGTATCAAAATTCCTTATATGAATCATTGGTTCTCATTATCTTTTCAACTCTTTTACTATTGTTTCTTAAACTCATTCCAGTTGGCCTCTTTCCTCATTGCTCCACAGAAACGTCTCTTGTCAAAGTCAACACTGACTTCAGCATTGCCAAATCCAACAGTCAAGTCTCAATTTTCATCTTACATGACCTGACAGCAGCATCTGATGAAGTTGCCTCTCTCTTCTTGAAATTTTATTCTGTTTCTTTTTTGGTCACTATTCTATGATTTGCTTCCTATGATGACATCACTCATCCTTCCCAAACTGATTTTCTGGATCTCATTCCCAATTCCCCAGTACTGAGCTTAGAGCACATCGGTGTCTCAGTTTTCAGGACTCTTATCCTTCCAATATACTCCATGAAACATTCTTTTTTTTTTTTTTTTTTTTTTTTTTTAAATTTATTTATTTATTTATGGCTGTGTTGGGTCTTCGTTTCTGTGCGAGGGCTTTCTCTAGTTGTGACAAGCGGGGGCCACTCTTCATCGCGGTGCGCGGGCCTCTCACTATCGCGGCCTCTCGTTGCGGAGCACAGGCTCCAGACGCGCAGGCTCAGTAATTGTGGCTCACGGGCCCAGCCACTCAGCAGCATGTGGGATCTTCCCAGACCACGGCTCGAACCCGTGTCCCCTGCATTAGCAGGCAGGCTCTCAACCACTGCGCCACCAGGGAAGCCCTCCATGAAACATTCTTTACCAGAGGAATCAAATGCTATTTATACACTCATGAATCCTCAGTTCACAACTCCAGGCTCTCCATGGCTAAAAAAGAGACTTGCACGTGCAGTCATATATTAGAATTTTCTCCAATTGGATGTCTAATAAGCCCCCTTTCCCAACGTCTCCCTCTCAAGAGAATAAAACAAACATTCCCTCAGTTGCTCGGTTCCAATACTGTGAAATCAACCCCGACTCTTCCCCTTTCATATCCTATATTCAATCCATTAGCCAATGTGGAGACTTAAACTTCCAAACATATTCTCAATCTCACCACTGTAGTAAATATCCTCCTAGTCCAAATCACCGTCTATTCTCCCTTAGTTTACTCCTAACTCATTTCATTTCTTCCACCTTTGTGCTTCTACGATTTCTCGTCTTTTAAAATATTATCGTTCCTTAATACCAGCAGACCTGGAGCAGGGTAGTTCCTGGTAACCTTTTACGTCCTTATCTAACACTCATTTTGACTCCAGTCTATGCATGGTGAAAAATTGGTCTGTTTGGTTTAGTGGGTATCCTCATGCCTGGAACATGGTCTGACACATGGTAGGTGAGCAATGAATATTTTTTGAAGGATTCAATGCATTAATGAATGCATGATAATGCTTCTGCCAACGTCTTCATTTAACTTTCTGGGATCAGGACCTCTCTTTGTGTTATGCAACAGATTACTCAACATTTTTTTTTTTTTTTTTTGGCCATGCCGCACAACATGTGGGATCTTAGTTCTTCCACCAGGGATCAAACCCGCTCCCTCTGCAGTGGAAGTGCAGTCTTAACCACTGGACCTCCAGGGAAGTCCCAGATTACTCGACATTTATACTAATGAGGGTGCCATTGTAAACTCTCATTGAGGTTAATAAAAGTTTATTCCTTATCTCTATTTTAAAAACATATACATGGACTACATATACACCCCCTGAAAGTAAATAAATATCCTTAAGTCCATGCTGATATAAATAAATTATTGAGTAAATAAATAAATGGAAAAAAAAACCCCACTTTCCTCATGGAAGCATTTCAATCAATACATGCAGTAGGAAAAAGAACCTAGAAAATCACCAGACATAGAGAATGGACTTGAGGACACGGGGAGGGGGAAGGGTAAGCTGGGACAAAGTGAGAGAGTGGCATGGACATATATACACTACCAAATGTAAAATAGATAGCTAGTGGGAAGCAGCCTCATAGCACAGGGAGATCAGCTCGGTGCTTTGTGACCACATAGAGGGGTGGGATAGGGAGGGTGGGAGGGAGACACAAGAGGGAGGAGATATGGGGATATATGTATATGTATATGTATAGCTGATTTACTTTGTTATAAAGCAGAAACTAACACACCATTGTAAAGCAATTATACTCCAATAAAGATGTTAAAAAAGAAAAAAAAAAAAGAAAAGAAAATCTCAGTAATTCTAGCTACAGGAAAGATTCACTAATGCATGCTAAAATTAGTGGGAAAAAGAAAGGTGTCTATCAATCTCTATCTATCTATCTATCTATCTATCTATCTATCTATCTATCTATCTATCTATCTATCTATCTACCTATCTATCTATCCTAGCGTCCTAGTATAGGAGCCCAGCAGCTTTAGCAGGAGAGCTGTAGCTAAGTAAGCACTAGCCAGAGCTTCTCCTGGGGTGCGCTGGAAGCCATCTCCTGAGGGGGGCGCACTGGAGCCAGAGTCCAGCGCAGGCCACAGCTTTGCCCTGGGCACATCAGAAGCTGCCATCTTGAAGGGGTGGCTGGATCCGGAGGGGCTAGAGTCAGAGCCCAGCACGGGCTGGGGCTTCTCCGAGGGCACACATGGGGTCCCTGAGTCAGCAGGGATGTTGGAGCTGGAGTTGTTTGTGGGATGGGAGGCATGGGGGGCAACCTCGGCTGGCTGGCTAGAGTGCCCCCTGCTCTTCAGTCCGCTGCCTCTGTGCTGGGTCTTGGAGAGAGTAAGAGTACACACTCTTAGTGCGGAGTCTCAGTTTGCTGGAGCCCTCTGGCTTTCCTGGTTGTAGTGCCCATTTTTTTTCAAAACCAGTGAAGGGGGCTCGTCTTCCCAGTGTTGGTCTCCAGAGTGGGGTGCCCGATGTGGGGCTCAAACCCCTTGCTCCTTAGGGAGGACCTCTGAGTTTGTGACACACTCCCTCCTCTTTTGGGTTGCCTGCTGGGGGCGTGGGTCCTAACTAGGTCACTTCTCTTTCGCTCCTACCCGTCCCGATGTTTTTTGTTTTGTTTTGTTTTGTTCACTTTGTTTTTATCCTTACTTGTAAGAGAGCTATTGTGCTAGTCTTCATGTTGTTCTCAGAGAGAGTTGTTCTATACGTAGCTGTATTTAGGTGTGTTCGTGGGAGAAGTTGAGTTGGGGGTCTTCCTACTCCACCATCTCCATCTCGTTGCCTATAGTGTGACTTTAAAATCACTTTCTCATTATTTACTATTCACATGTGGGTGAACAGAATAGCTATCCCCTCTTAATTACACTAAAGATAGTTCAGTCACAAAATATGATTGAGCATTTGGAAATATAACACTTTAGAAAACATATTAATAAGTTACTTAAGTTTTTTAAACATATCTAACCTGCTGGATCAGTCAGTTAATGCTAATACTTCAAGCTTCTCTTTGATATTTATTATTGATTTCAGTTAACATTTTTGAATGTCCTTCCATTTCTTAGCTGTGGAATACTAGGAACTATACCTTCTATTAAGCCTTGAAGTTCGTAAGCTAAATTTCTTTAAATTTCAAAGATTTCAAAGGTATTTGCAGAGATAAAAGTCCCACTTGTGGAAGAATAGTGTGTCATTTCATTCAGTAATTCAATAAATAATTAGTACCTACCATGTGCCAGATATAATATTCTAAGATTATCTGTTATTGTACTGAGCATGTTATAGGTATAATACATGCTCCATTGGAACAGGTCAAAAATATTTACCTTTGATGCTGTAAAATAGCTTTCAATATAGCTTGTGCTACTGTTATTTTTCTAGAAGTATTGTCTTCTTTTCTCCAAAGAAAAGATCATAGATGTTCTGTAAACTTTTAACCTTATCTGTTGTAAAAATTTGAAGACAAACAATAATACATGAAACAACTGAAGCCACATATGTCATCATTATTGATTTGTATCTTAAAATATGCAAAGGACTTTGGATATTCTATCGATTTATTGCCTGGCTTTGTTTCAATTTTAAAATTAAAATTGATTTTTAGGCCTTTGATTTGTTTGGGGCCAAAGTGTTAAAATGTGTATTCTGTAAGGATAAAGAGATGTACATACAAAGAAGAGAGTGTTTATGAAGGTCAACCTTTTCCAGGATAATTCCAGAATAATACTTTTACCATTCTGAACATTATCAGAGGATTCTAGAGCTGGAAATTGTGTTATTAAGTATACAGCCATCATCTGTTAAATTGGGAGAGTCTTCATTTCACATCAGGAACCACATGGTTACTATAACCATTATTTATGTTTTTATGATTGTACATATTTATTTTGAGGGATGCTTGAGGAGCAAGTGTCAGAATCACTCCAAGAGTTTAAAATGTATTTGCCAAGTCAACATTCTTTAGGATATTACTTCCCAGGAAGCTGGGAGAGAAGAAGCACTTTCTTTTTTGAGACTGTGTAACCACCAAATATGGGCCAGGAATGTGAATGAGAATCAGGTTAGTGCTAGACATAATTCCTTACATGTGATTCCTTTATTCCATTCCCAACGCTCAACCTAAAATCAGACACTTTCAGAAAGTCCCGTAAAAATCATTGAGTTTTCCAGGTCTGGAGCTGGCCCAAAAAACATAAATATGACCACAGGTCATATCCGTAGTCATATATCAGGATCCTCTGAATTCCTGGGAGAATACTGTTTAAAGGATACAGTCAAGGGGAAAATTAGTGGCATAATCAGTGGCGAATTGACATATTCTCAAAAATCATTGCAAAACTTTCTTGGATATGAATAGTTTAATTATTTATATATTATGCTTTCACAGAAATGTTGAAAAAGTTAAAGTGATTATAATAAGAAGGATATGCATGGGGAAGATGTAATCTATAGCATGGAGCCAATATACAAGGTAATCTTGGCAATCAATGTAATCTTGAAGTTGAGGGAGATTATTTATTCGACATGCACTCACTCAATTTTGGCACCTTTGTTTCTCATAGGGGTTAAATAGGTAGAATTCATTCTCTCAGGCAGGAACCTTAGGCTATAGCTCCTGTGCTAGGGAGGCCCAAGGAATTCATACCATTACAATGCACCCCGAAGAAAGCAGTGAGTCATTAAGAGATTCAATTCATAGAATGTATAAAGGGGCCATACAGAACAGTATTAACAGAAACAAGAATATGAGTTTATGATAAGTTCCATAAGCTCTTTATCAGAGAACCCATTACAGGAATAAGCCGAGAAATCAATGTTATCAGTAAATCTATCCTTTGTAATATCACAGTTAATAAAATAACAAAAAATGTACCATGCAATCAAAGGCAAATTGATTTTCTTTTAACGTTGAGTATGTGTGTCTATATTTCTCATGTGTACTCTTTCCAAGTGGTAGTGAAGATAATAACTTCTTTCACAAATATCTTTAGTGGAAATATGCAACATAATTTCAACGTCAAGAAATTGGCTCTTGGTTACTTGAAAACTCAAACAGAAAGTGCTCTTTTGAGTATAGCTCTGTGTGTTTTTAAATTAAATTAGTTTAATGGAATTTTGAGTATCTTAGAACAATAATGTTTGTACCTAGAATTGTTAATATATGATACTCCATGGACTTAAAATGTAATAAAAAGAAGAATTTCAGAATTATGTTCTCAGGAGAAAGACATTCGGTAAAACTTTTGAGCATTTCTAGATCTGAAAAGAAGAGATGGGGGAGTAAGGGATTTAACATTTTGGAGCCAGTCAGGTGGGATTAGGACCCGCCCCATCAGCCTCATTTTCCATTAATTTTCTTTTTTAAAGGCCCCATCACCAAATACAGTCATATGCTGAGGTAGCAGGGTTAGGGCTTCGACATATGAATTTGGGGGGACACAATTCAGTCCATGACAACTTGCAGAAAGGAATGACCAAGCCCATGAAAGAAATAAGTCAGAGACTGTCAAAAGGCTTTTGGTGTGTCTCAGAATAAACACTTTTTTTGCTCATGACTGAATTAACTATCAACCCATCCAAGAAACAACTCCTCTTGGAAAATGAGGTTTGGAAATTGTGAAAAACAACATCTTGCAAAAATAAAAATTGTCATGTCCTTATTGACTCAACCAAATGGAAATATCTCATAGTCTGGCATAACAAGCTTTACTTTAAATCGAAATAAAAAGTCAGAACCACATTATGTATTTAAAACTTTGAAAAAATGTCATCATCATAGTGTTCTGTCATCATATACAAATCCAGTGAAAACCCTCAGAACCATATAAAGATGAGTATATTCATTCTGTAATCTTACTTGTGAAAGGGACTCTCCAGCTTGTGAAACACATTCACTTTCCTTGAATCTGGCAACATCCCCAATAAATTATGCAGTTCCATATGGTCTGGAAATAGCTCCTATTACTTTCCTTATCTTTCCAAAATGAGGCCTATTTGGATAAATAATGGACATTATGAGCAATTTAATTTGTTCTTGTCTATATATGTATATATGTTAGCTTTATTTGGTTTTACATATATATATATATATATATATATATATATATATATATATATATATATATTAGTTTATTTGGTTTCTTCTTTCCTATTATTTCATCAGACACAGTAAGTCAAGAAGGTATTCATCTATTCCTAAACACTAAATCATAATTCTTTGTAAAAGCAAAAGAACTAGGGCTTCCCTGGTGGCGCAGTGGTTGAGAATCTGCCTGCCGATGCAGGGGACATGGGTTCGAGCCCTGGTCTGGGAAGATCCCACATGCCGCGGAGCAACTAGGCCCGTGAGCCACAACTACTGAGCCTGCGCGTCTGGAGCCTGTGCTCCGCAACAAGAGAGGCCGCGACAGTGAGAGGCCCGCGCACCGCGATGAAGAGTGGCCCCCGCTCGCCGCAACTAGAGAAAGCCCTCGCATAGAAAAGAAGACCCAACGCAGCCAAAAATTAAAATTAAAATTAAAAAAAAAAAAAAAAAAGAACTAACGCCTTGCCAAGAATACAAAAACTGTAATTTGAGTAAATGCTAGCTTCCATAATGGGTTTTGGATAAATAGATCATTTATTACAAATACATAAATGAATGTTAACATCCAAATGCCAGCATGCCTCTAGATTGAGAAGGCTGTTTTCCAAAATCAAATGGAGAAGCTGGCTTAGTTAGGCTTATCCAGAAAGCTCCCACCACACGTTGGTTAAATGTAGCCTTGAAAGAGTGCATGTTTTGTTCTGAGTTGTGGCCTACACGGCCAACTCAGCCGTGAGTCTGATTACCAGGATTCAGCTTCTATCTGAAATAGACTAGAGTCACTAAGAGCTTCTATCGGATTGGGAACACAGTCTTTAAGAATTCTCATCAGCAATTCTGTTTTAGTCTTTAATTGCCTCTATCCTTATCCTAATCCTAGTCAACAACAACTTCATGCTTCATTCTCCTGCCATGCAGAAACTAACAGCTCTCACTGAGATGTAAATCAGATAAGCCATTTCTATGCCACTTGCAGAAGTTTCTTTTTATTACCCTTTTACTTATTTTCATTTGTTTGTCACCTTATCTACTTTTTAACATCGTTTCCTTTTAAAAATTGAGAACAAAAAATTTAAGAGTTTAAGAAAAGAGTGATGGATACAATCTGTGCCCTACATAAAGTCAAAATGTTCCCTTCCTTGCCCCCAAAACAGCTCTTAGTGAATTCTGAGAACACGGTATTACTAGACATAAGAATCCTCATTCAAAATGAATGCCTTGAAACAAACTCAACCCAGTGACAATTTGACGACATTGCTTTCAAACCACAAAACTGCAAGTCAGGGAACCACAAGCCAGATTTCCTCTGGGAGGCATAATATCAGTAGTAGAAAGTTCCAAGAAAAGGGCTTAGGAAAATGCAGCATCAAGGATTCTTTTGAGCAATTAAACATGATGGGGGGGGGGATTATTGTCTTGTACATTATCCAGAGTAACATTTTTCCTGCCACACTCTATTCTTGTACTTATTTTTTATTAAATTACATACAGAAAACATGTTGTAAGTATGCATCTTGAATGCTCACAAAGGGATCTCACCTGTATAACCATCTCCAGTAGATCAAGAACATGTCCAGTGCTCAGATATTCCTTTTGTGCCCTCTCCCAGTCTCTACCCCCCCCTCCTGACATTTACCAGCAGAGAGTAGTTTTGTTTGGTTTTGTTCCTTATGTACATCAAATCATACAGTGTGTGCTCTGTGTCTGGTTTCATTCACCTTGGTGTGGGCAGTTGTCCATTGTGCATTCACATTGCCATCTAGAATATCATGGTGTGAATAAACCTCTATAGTGATCATGGGCATTTGGGTAGGTTCCAGTTTGTTGCTGTCACAAATATCGTCACTGCAAACATTCTATCTAGTGTGTGCCTTTGGTTCACATATGTATGCATTTTTGTGGGTTTACATCTACGAGTAGAATTGCTGGAATATAAGCTATGCTTTGCAACATTACCAGAATTTTCCAAAGTGGTTCGAAGGGGTTGTTATCAATTAATATTTCTGCCAGCAGTGCCAGAACCTTTCAGTTTTTCCAGTCTTGCGAACATTTTGTATAATTATTTTATAATTTTTAGCTTTCTTTATTGTTGCTTCCTCTTTTAAGTCATTTGGTAGTGCATGGTATTATTGTATTATAAGTCTAATTTACTTTTACTTGATTAATAGGGTCTATTTTGACCATTACCTCCCTGTTTTCCCCTCCCCCCCAGCCTCTGACAACCATCAATCCACTCCCTGTTTCGTGAGTTTGACTATTTTAGATTCCTCATATAAGGAGTATCATATAGTGTTTGTCTTTCTGTATTTGGCTTATTTCACTTAGTATAATGTTCTCCAAACCCATCCATGTTGTTGCAAATGGCAGGACTTCCTTCATTTTTGAAGGCTGATTATTGTATTATACATATGTATATAACGCAAGCTGAGGAATATGTTTATGACATAGTGGTGGTGATGGTTTCACAGATGTAGACAGATCTCCAAACTCGTCAAAGTGTATACATTAAATATGTAAAGCTTTTTGTATGCCAATCATGGCTCAACAAACATGTACAAAAATCCAAAGCACCTATTGATACTTTCATATATTTATTGATCATGTGTTTACATTTTTGGCAACATGTCTACTGAAGTCTTTTGATATTTTTCTGTTAGGTTGTCTGCCTTTTTCTTATTGATTTGTATTTGAATTTTTTAATATTCTAGATATATGCATTTGTTGAAGGAATGCACTGGAAATATTTTCCCTCACTGTGCGTTGCTTTTTCAATCTAGCATTGGTATTTTCTAATGGATAGATGGAAAATTTGAATTTTAATATAATTCAATTCATCATATTTCCTTTATGGTAAGTGATTTTGAGCTCCTATTGAAGAAATTTTTGTCAACTTTGGGACTGAAAGATGTTTCACATTTTTGTGTTTTTAGGTTACCTTTCACATGAATATCTTTATGCCATCTGGAAATAACTTTGTGTGTGTGATTGAGGTATATCTGATTGACTCAATATCATTTATATTAAAGATCGTATTATCTCCACTGTATTGAAGTGTTATCTTAGATAAACCCAGGCAAATATTTATAAATATTATATATGAATACGTTTGGTTCTGGCCTCTATTCTAGTCCATAGACCATTTTTTCTATTCACGTTACAATACCACATTCTCTTAATTATTATAGTTTTTATAATAATATATAAAAATATATTTATATATTATTTATATATATTTATAATAATTTATAATAATTATTATAAATAAGTTTATAATAAATAATTTATTATAATAATTTATATAATTTTAATTATTTATATATTTATATAATATATAAATTTTTATAATAATTTTATATCTGGAATATAAATTTATAATAATTTTTAATATCTGGAAATGTACATACTACAGCTTTTTTGTTCCCTTCAAAATTTCTATGGCTATTCCTAACCCTTTGCATTTACACTTGAGTTTTAGATTTCATCTTCATTATAATACTTTATTTTAAATATAGATTTTATTTTGATTTATTTTGAAGCCACTTTTTACTTGATTCAATAAATTTTGCAGCTACTTAATAATGTTATTTCTATAAGCTCCAAAAATTAAATTTGTCTTTCCTTACTATTTTTATAATATATATAATGTACATATATGTTTTATATAGGATATATATATTATATATATATATATATTATTTCTTTAAATGGCTGATTCTTATTATTGCAGGATATCATGTTTTTGAAAAGCTAAAACCAAAACTTTGTATGTGGGGTTATTCTACCTCCATAGCAAAAAGAATACAATGAAAAACCCACATACTTAATGGTAAGAATCTGAGAGCTTTCCCACTAAGATCGAAATAAGACAAGGATGTCCACTCTCAACACCGCAATTCAGCATTGCACTGGAGGTTCTAGTCAGGGAAATCAAGCTAAAAAAGAAGTAGGAATCATTCAAATTGAGAAAAAAATAAGTAAAACTATCAGTATTTGCACAGGATATATAACCTTGTATAAAAATAATCCTAAGGAATCCATTAAAAACTATTATACCTTAATAGTTGAGTTCAGGAAGGTTTCAGGATGTGAGATTAACATTTAAAAAAATCAATTGTATTTCTATACACTGCATATAAACTATCTGAAAACAAAACTAAGAAAATCATTTCATTTATTATAACACTATAAAGAATAAAATACATGGGAATAAATTTAACAAAAAAAGTTCAGGTCTTGTATATTAGAAACTGCAAGATATTATTGAAAGATATTAAATAATATCTCAATATATAAAAAGGTATTTAATGTACATGGATAGGAAGACTTAATATTGTCAAGATGACAGTGCTCCCGAAATTGATCTATAGATTAAACACAATCCCTTTCAAAACCCCAGCTTGTTCTTTTGCAGAAATTTACTTGTTAATCCTAAAATTTATATGAAATTACTAGGGACCCTGAATAGCAAAATAATTCTGAAAGAAAAAGAACAAATTTTCAGGTTTTAGATTTCTTGATTTTAAACTAAATATAAACCTGCAGTAATCAAAACTATGTGGTATTGGTATAATGCTAAGCATATAGATCAGTGAAGAAGAATTGAAAGTCTTGTAATAAAACATTGTATCTATGTTGGACTATGATGGACTATAGTAAGTGTTGACTAAGATGTGGAGAAATTAGAAACCGTATATAATGCTGCCAAGAACATAAAATTCTGAAACTACCTTGGAAAACATCTAGCAGCTCCTCAAAATGACAAACATAGTTGCCATATAACCCAGCAATTCCATCCCTTGGTATCTATCAATAAAAATATATGCCCACACAAAAACTTATACAAGGATATCCAGAGCGACATTATTCAAAATAGCCTCAAAGTGGAAAGAACTCCAATATCCACTAACTAACGAATGGATAAACAAAGTGTAAAATATCCATATCATAGAATATTATTTCATAATAAAAAAGAATGAAGTATAGATGCGTGCTACAACATGGATGAACCTCAAGAATATCTTGCAGAGTGAGATAAGGCAATCGCAAAGCCCATACATTGTGTGATCCATTTTTGTAAAATGTCCCTATATGCACATAGAAAAAGAATGACAAATCAGCAGTTATGGGGATCAGGGTGGGCAGTGAGGAGGGATTGTTAATGTCTACAGTGTTTCTTTTGTAGTGAGAAAAATATTCTAAAATTAGAATGTGATAATAGTTGCACAACTCTGGGAATACACTGAAAACATTGCACTTTACATTTTAAATAGGTAAATTTTACATGTGAATTATACCTTACTAAAGCTAATAAAAATATATGAAGCAAAAACTGATCAAATAAATGAAGTAAACAAATTCACAGTTATTAAAGATTTTAAGACTCAATAATTCATAGAATAAGCAAATGATAAACAATTTAAAATATAAAAGTCTTGGGGCTTCCCTGGTGGCGCAGTGGTTGAGAATCTGCCTGCCAATGCAGGGTACACTGGTTTGAGCCCTAGTCTGGGAATATACCACATGCCGCGGAGCAACTAGGTCCGTGAGCCACAACTACTGAGCCTGCGCGTCTGGAGCCTGTGCTCCGCAACAAAGAGAGGCCGCAATAGTGAGAGGCCCGTGCACCGCGATGAAGAGAGGCCCCCGCTTGCCGCAAATAGAGAAAGCCCTAGCACAGAAACGAAGACCCAACATAGCAATCAATCAATCAATCAATAAATAAATAAATCTTAAAAAAAAAAAAATATATATATATATATATATAAAAGTCTTAAAATACTCTTAATCAATTTGGCCTAATTGACATTTATAGAAGAAGCTACCAGAACACATTAGATTTACACATTTTTTTCAAGCTAATGAAGAGCATATTTCCCAAGATAAACTGTATTCTAGGATATAAAATAAGTTTGAATATACAGATCTTCTTCAAATTAAGATGGGGTTAAGTCCGGATAAATCCACGGTATGTAGACAATGTATTTAATATACCTAATCTACTCAACATCATGGCTTAGCCTAGCCTAACTTAAATGTGCTCACAACAATTACATGAGCCTATAGGGGGGCAAAGTCATCTAACACAAAGCCAATTTTATAATAAACTGTTGAATATCTTATGTAATTTATTGACTATTATACTGAAAGTGAAAAACAGAATGGCTGTATGGACCAGAATAGTTGTAAGTGTAACAGTTGTTACCGTATATCACTAGCCCAAGAAAAGATCAAATTCGTAATTCAAAGTACAGTTCTACTGAATGCATATGGCTTTCGTACTACTGTAAAGTGGAAAAAATCCTAAGTCAAACAAACCATCATAAGTCAGGGACCTTCTTTATTTAAAAGTATGTACATCATATTTAATTAGTTTTATTTATGTTGAATTTCATCAAAATTAAGAACTGCTTTTTTGAAAGACAGTCTTAAGAAACTGAAGAGACTAGTTATTTACTAGGATAAAATATTTACAATTTATACACACACAGTATATAAAAAACTCACAAGCCCAATCATTAAACAAGAAATCCAATTAAACATGGAAAAAGGATTGAACACATATTTAACCAAAGAGTAGATAAGCATATGAAAAGATGCTCAATATCATTATTCTTTAGTTGTTTGCAAATATATTAAACCTACAGTGAGATATCCACCTATTAGAATGTCTTGAAATTTAAAAGTCTGACCATCTTAAGTTTTTGTCATGCTGTTGAGTAACTAGAACATTCATACAATGCTGATGGGAATATAAAAATGGTACACTAAGGAATATAGTTTGGTAGTTTTAAAATTTTTTTAATAAGTTTAGCATCCTCCTGACATTTGATGCAAGCATTTCATTTCCAGAATTTTGTTGCCCACGATAAATGACAACTTACACCGCTATAAAGACTTGTTCACGAATGTTCCTAGAAGATGTTTTAGTATCATCCCTAACATCCATTATTAGGGGACTTGAAAAACTTGAAAAACACATAGTACGGTGGAGTACCACTCAGCAATAAAAAGGTCACTGTTGATACACACAACATGGGCAATCCTCAAAATAATTATGCTGACGGAAAGAAGCCAAAAAGAAGAATGCATACTGTGTGATTTCATTTCAATAGAAGTCTAGAAAATACAAGATACCTAGAGTGAAAGGATGCAAATCAGTGCATTGCCTGAGGATGGCCAGGAGGCAGGGGCAACTGTGGGAAGAATCACAAAGGGGCATGAGAAAGCTAGGAGGAGTGATGAATAGGCTCATTTCAAAAAATGGATACATGTATTTGCAGATTTCTGTGATTTCCTGTTAATGTGTATTAATATGTTCCTAGTAAATTAGCAAGCTGCTGTTCAGGAGGCACACACTAATTACTCCATTTTACAGCCAAGCATATGGCATGGCTAATGTTGAGGCCATCATGTCAGTGTGGATTGATTATGATTTGAGTGGGATTGTCTCTTTGGTTTCTTTCATTTGAAACAAAAAGAAAAATTAGTATTGTAGAAATATCTTAGAAAATAAATGTTTAAGAAATTTTTGTCTACTATTACCAGGCAAAGGAAAACAAGTATTTTAGACTGCATTTGAAAATATTTAAAAATTGGTTTTATAACCTAGTCAGTTATTAAAGCCAAATCACATTTTGGTTTTTTTTTTTTTTGTATTTCTAATGAATTAGTGACATTATACTTTATGTATCTAGATACCATGGCATGCTAATTTATGATGAAGTAAGAAGTTCAAATGATCAACTCAAATTTTCCTTGTATAATTCCAATTTTATCAACATTTAATTGAGGTTCAAGTTGATTAATAGAATCATCTAAGTTTGTATAGCTCATAAGAAATTATTCATAATATATGTGCTAAAAATAAAATTACTTGATGATAGATATTTAATGTATTTTGGCTGAAAGTGTAATTTACCTTAAGTAAAAGCTATCTTGGCACAGAAAGCTTTCTTACTGTGTGCTGAGCTAAAGGAAATAGTTTCTGTTTCTTTTCAAATAATAGGAGAATGTGAACACTATTACCCAAACTGTCGCTAGCATATATTTTGATATGATAAGAGAATAAAATTCATGGGCAAAATTGAACAGTTTATTTTCTCAAATCATATCTAAAATATGTTATATGTAACACTGCTCAGGTATTAAAAATGATATTTTCCTGACTTCAAAAGAGACAAATTATTCACTGTGTGTTATTCCCTCCTGTAACACAATGGTATTTGCCCCCTTTTCTATAATCTTTTCTTTCATGTGCCCCTCGACATGCTTATACAACAACAAACTCTTATTTTCATGTATAAAAATCACAGAAAAAATAATGAAGATGCAGGACAGGTAGTCGAATAATTTTACCAAATCTTCTAATGAAATATTAAAAATCTTTCACCTAGCCCCTAGCACCCCCCACACACACACACAAAAGCAAAGGAAAAAAATATAGAAACACAAATTGTACTTATTTTCAAACTGAAAAGAATCTAAAAATTGGTTGTGCTAAAGGTTTAAATTTGTAGCCTCTTTCTCTAAAGCCTGTCTAGGCTATTCTTTCCTTTCTGAGCCTTTCTCTTTTTTGAGACACTTCTTTTGCTATTTACTTGCATTTTTCTTAATAATATACTTAGGTAGCAATTTCTTGATACAATTAATTATAGACAAGACCTTTTAACCACCTGTCACAGTGGCTGAGGGCTCACTTTTTCTAAATTCCCCACATCCTGCCTAAAACAACCCACTTTAAAGACATTTTTAAAATACATAAATAGCAAATATTTACATACTATAACTACTTGAATATTTGCACTGCCAAGTAAAGTAATCTGTTATTATTATTATTATGTTTCTTTTCCTAGGTTTCCTGAATTTAATCATTCATTCACGTATTTTCATCTGACTGGTATTCTGTGTCTGAGTTTAGATTTTCTCTCCAAATTTTAAAATACATCCACAGATCTGTCCAACTCCTAGCTATTTTCCTACCTAACTAAACATTCTAGAGAATCCATACACTATACATAAATTTACAATTTGCTTTGTTCTGTTAACTTTAACTTAATAACCTAGGTATCTTTCCAAAGCATATGAGATTTAGTTCTTTCTTGTTCTTTTTCATTGATTCACATTTAAATTGTCTTTCTTTTCAAAAAGCAGTGTTGCAATGAACATCCCATTGCACTTTTAGCCATTCGTGTTATGTATTTCTATGGGATTGATTTTAGAAGTGAGATACCTGGGGTAGAGAATGTGCATAGTTAATATCTGATTGAACTGATTATATTTGAGAATCAACCATGTGCTAGTTAGTGTTAGTCACTATTCTAGGAGTACAAGGTACAGTAGAAGACGTGGGAGGCATGTTTGTTTTATGATGATACCATATTTGCTGGTGGATATTTTTATGTCTCTCCTCAAAGTTGACAAAGCGAACAATCTCACCAATAGTTGATGATGTTGTTAAATTTCATGAACCATGGCCAGAGTTACTGGCAATCTTTTAAAATTTTACTTAACTTTATAAATCTGATGGGAAAAGGGAAAATTCCATTGTTATTTTGTTTTGATTTATCTTGATCACAAAAGATGTTCAATATAATTTTATATATTTATTGGTCATTTATAGTTCTTGTTCATTTCCTGTTCATATATCATGTTGAATTTTAATATTAGTCTCATTGATTTGTAGAAGCTTAATTGTGTTTTTATGTTTTAATTAAATATTGCTGAACTGTTAATGATAGTATCACCTTATATATTTTTTCCAAATACTTCACCCGAGACTATTTCTTGCTTTTTCAACTTTGTTTATGGTATATTTTCTCTTAAGATATTTTGTTTCATTAAGTTTGGGCCTAAGAATTTTTATTAAAAAAAAACAACACTGCATTTGATTTTGTTGATGATCCAATGTTGAAAATCTCTGATTTATGTAATTCTATGTCTGCTTTTTTATTTGGTCTACATACAAACATCTGAAATGACTCCCCCTCCCTTGAGTGGAACTGAAACTAGTGTAATTACCTCTTAGTTTTTTATAATAAACAACGTATGAATACATTTAATTGACTAAAATTTCAAAGGAAACTCTACAGAAGATAGTTCACATTGCTTGAAGCTATTAGAAATGTTAGCTGAAGAATTTATGAAAATGCTCCCCAACGATTTGAAATATTAACTACCGAGTTTACTTTCTTCTCAAATTGTAATAGTCCTTCGGGTGGCACAGCACACTGGTTCTTATTTTCTTGAATAATGTAAGTATTTGTAAAGGTCATCAATGAGGGTTTGATCAATATTGTGGCCCTTCGTTGGCATTATAATGCTGAGAGGCTAACATGTTAGTTGAAATTAAAAAAAAAGAAAACTAGACTTTTTATCATTGTGACAGATACACATGCCTCGAGCACTAACAAGGCATAGCTAATTACTGATACAGTTGCCTAAAAGGGATTCTGACAGTCATGAAATACGAGCAAATTTGTCTTGCAAGTGACAAGTCAAACAGAGGTTATTGGGAGTCTTGGGCACTGCCAGCTCAGTGGGTGGGTTACAGAAAGTGTCTGCTCCTGCATTTTTCTTTGCTTGGGGGGGAAGTAGTCTACCATCATCTCAGACTGCTGGGACTCTCATGTACACTCATACTGTTTCATTAAAAGTCCCAATATTTCTTTCCACAAATGTTTCCAAAAGGATTTGAAAAATCCAACTATTAGTTTTCCTCCAAAGTTCCTGCTTAAATTCTTTGCACCTGCAGGATTTCTCTAGCAACATGCACTATTTTGTCTAAATCACCTACATTTATATCACCCTTTAGTTGCTTTAGTCGTGCACTTTGCTTATAGATGAAACTGAAATTTAACATATATAAGGCATAGTAAGTCTCACAGTATTTGATCATTGCCAAGTTTCCTTATTATATCTCAAATCCAGAAAATTATAAGTCCTATGCAAAAAATTGAGAGTGATTTTACTATAAGCAAATGACTATACATTATGTTTGTGTGTGTTTCAGTAAGAAATGTTTTCCTAGAAAGTGAGGCCTATACTCAGAGGCACTATTTTTACATTGCTGATTTAGTTTCTTCAATGCTAAAATAAAATATAAAATAAAATAAAATATAAATAAAATAAAATAAAATCTTAGTTATGCATCAAAAGTTTCCTGAATCTCCCCACTTCCACAGTGCTACTGTAACATTCACTACCACTAATCATTTACTAAGAACTCATTATTCTTATAATGAGTTAGTATGAAAGGATATATATGATATTAGTAGGTTAATATTCCAACCTTACTATGAAACCAAGGCCATGTATAAATTATAATCCAAAGCAGACACAGTGGCAGTAAGATGTGTATATTTCATTCCAACCTGCATCATTCTAATTGCCAAATGAGTTTTTCACCTCTTTGTGAAGATATATTTTTTGTAAATAGGAGGATACTATGATGGAAAACTATATTCTGTATGCCTACCATGTGCTATGGCTTGCCTGGAATACAATGATACAAAATGTCCCTTGTAGTATAAAGAATTATAAGACTAAAAACAGATATGTTTTACATGTAGAAGAAAATTGCCCACTTTTATAACAGAATAGAAAGCATACTTTTTCAAGCCTGAGAGAGGAGGGTGCAGCATTGGTTGTGGCGACAGAGGTGTTTTTGTGACGATGTGGGTAATGGTGTTGGTGATGGTAACAATGATGGTGGTTCCTGGAAGGAAGGCAATTGAGCCAATCCATGAATAATGAATAGGGCTGGGCTGGTTCTCCAAAGAAGACATACAGATGGGCAAAAAAGCACATGAAAATGTGCTCAGCATCACTAATCATTAGAGAAATGCAAGTCAAAATTACAGTGAGGTATCACCTCACACTGGTCAGAATGGCCATCATCAAAAAATCTAGAAACAATAAATGCTGGAGAGGGTGTGGAGAAAAGGGAACCCTCTTGCACTGTTGGTGGGAATGTAAATTGATACAGCCACTATGGAGAACAGTATGGAAGTTCCTTAAAAAACTAAAAATAGAACTACCATATGATCCTGCAATCCCACTCCTGGGCATATATTCAGAGAAAACCATAATTCAAAACAGTACATGCGCCCCAATGTTCATTGCAGCACTATTTGCAAAAGCCAAGACATGGAAGCAACCTAAGTGTCCATCAACAGAGGAATGGATAAAGAAGATGTGGTATATATATATACAATGAAACATTACTCAGCCATAAAAAAGAAGGAAATAATGCCATTTACGGCAACAGGAATGGACCTAGAGATTGCTTTACTGAGTGAAGTAAGTCAAACAGAGAAAGACAAATATCATATGATATTGCTTATATGTGGAATCTAAAAAAAAAATGGTACAAATAAACTGATTTACAAAACAGAAATAGAGTCACAGATGTAGAAAACAAACTTATGGTTACCAGGGGAGAATGTTGGGGGAGGGATAAATTGGGAGATTGGGATTGACATATACACACTACTATATATAAAATAGATAACTAATAAGGACCCACTGTATAGCACAGGGAACTCTTCTCAATACTCTGTAATGACCTATATGGGAAAAGAATCTAAAAAAGAGTGGATATGTATATGTATAACTGATTCACTTTGCTGTACAGCAGAAACTAACACAACATTGTAAATCAACTATACATCAATAAAAATTTTTTTTAAAATGGCCAAATGGGAGGGTGTCCAGACAGAAAAATTAAATATAGCAAGTTTACGTTCTTCTTTGAAGAATGTTATGAGAGATGATCTGTCTCCCATCTCCACCCACAATTCTATTCCTGTTTGCCTTTGATTTAGGGAGGATGGGCTATTTTAGAAGAACACGTTTAACTCTGCAATTTGTACATACAAATTCAGAAGGCATTAACATACTATTCATGTTGTCTGTTTATTTCCATCTTCCTTACTAAGTTGCTTATTTATGCAGGGAGATTACTTATTAGCAAATTTATCCTCAGTACTCAAATAGGGTGTGTTCCATAATCATTATACAATAAATGTTTCTTCACGATTCAATACATTTTAATCTATTTATTTTATGTCTGAACCCCTGTGATAGTTAATTTTATGCATCAATTTGATGAGGTAAGGGATGCCCAGATGGTTGATAAAATATTATTTCTGGGCATGTTTGTTACGGGGTTTGTGGAAGAGATTAGCATCTGAATCAGCAGACTGAGTATAGAAGATCACCCTCATCAGCGAGGCAGGGAGCATCCAGTCCACTGAGGACCTGAACTGAACCACATGGCAAAGGAAGAGTAAATTTACTCTCTCTGCTTGAGTGGAGACATTCATCTTTTCTTGTCCTCAGACATTGATGCTCCTGGTTCTTGAGCCTCTGGACTCAGATGGGGACCATCAGACTCCCAGTTTGCAGGTCTTCAGACTGAATTACACCACTGGATCTCCTTGTTCTCCAGCTTGCAGAGAGTAGGTTGTGGGACTTCTAAGCCTCTATAATTATGTGAGCCAATTCCTATCATAAGTCTCTTCTGTATATCTCCCATTGGTTCTGTTTCTCTGGAGAAACCCCAACTAACACAACCCCCAAACAATATTTGAGGTGTCTCACAAGTAAACATACAGATCATAAACATAACATTTCTTAAGTGGTGTAATAATAAAACTGGAAAGCAAAAATGTGAAAATTAAGATGATATTGAAGCAGAATGAACAAACAGTATTTCAAAGACCATACATATATGTATTTCCTTTATCTAGATTTTGCTATAGTATTTATAAATCTATAAATTTACCTGCCCATAAAATCAATCAAATAATTGTTGTATATTTATTAAAAAGTATGTGTATCTTCTAGATGTTACAAACATGCGTCATGACAATATTTTAGGCAGATTTTATTTTTAGTCCAGTTAGCACAAGGCAGTGTCATGGACAGCCCAGTTGGAAGAGCCAAACACAACATGGCTATTTTCACTAAATCTCAGTAAGTCGCAATTTGTTCTCTGGCCCTATTGAAGGAGAATTAAGATGAAAGACAAAATGAGTATAGTTGGTGAGATGCTAGAGCTTATAGGGGAAAATAGAGAAAAAAATGGAAAAGGGGAGAAGGGGAAAACATGAATAAATTAAAAAATAAAGAAAAAAGTAGAGTAGAATAAAATACTTATATTGTTGGCTTCCAGGGATAGTTGTGTGCAAATAATCATCTCTGAAAAATTTATTCCTTCTTTGTTCTGTGACCAGTTTCTTAGTTTCATAGAAAGTATTGTTTGCCTTGGTGACAGACATCATAGAGTTTTTCTTTTACTTTTTCTGAGTAACTGTCTTCTTCCAATATTTTCACCCAGAAACTAATTTCTGACAACAATTCTTCAGGGAGATGACGGCATCCGGCTCGAAATTTTAAAAATCTTCTTAGGAGACATATGGCAAATTTACCACAGATATTTATAATGTTCCCTCCTGAAACCAAGTTTAAATTTTAAAAATAAAATAAAATTTATATAATCCCATATCAGCAAAAGAACAGGGCAGACTTCAGCAGGAAAGAAATTTCCAAAATTTTAGTAAGAAGGAAAGCTGAGGGGTAATCATTGATTAATGAGAGTAAGCTGATCTTAATATGATCCAATCTCTCAGCAAGGTGCCAGAACCTCAGTGAGGTGTGGCTTCCGTATATAAGATGCAAATGAAGGATCGTGTGGAGAACATTTAATATCTCAAACCAGATCACATTTTCTCAGTACTAAGCTGAAGTAATATAGCCAGGTGATCACACCCAAGGCTAAAAGGAAGGTTTGCTTTCGAAAGAAATTGAAGAAAATGTCAAAAGACCATTACAATACCTAGCTGGACACCCCACAATAAAGCTTTTCTATTCTTGCGTATGAGGAGTCTCCAGTAGAATGTCTGTTTCTGTTCAATGAGGGACCTTGTCCACCTTCACTGCGTTACTAGCTTACAATATTCTATGGCCACATTTTAAAATGTTGTGGACTAAGAATGCCACCTGCCGTATCAGTGAACAAAGGATGTTGCGGCCATCAAGCCATCAGCCACTACAGCTCCCCCACAAAGGTGAGCCCTGAGGGGACTCAGGATGGAAACAGGATGCCCGCCATCAAGCCGTCAGCCACTGCAGCCCCCCAGGTGATGGTGGACCCTGAGGGGACTCAGGATGAGAAAGCATGGGATGCTAGCCCTAGATAGCTGAGGTGCATATCAAAGGAATGATTTCGATAAGCCCAGATTTTGCATCTTTCCCTACATAGAAAAGTGCTAAATTTATTATCTTGAGATGTCTGGTTTTCTTTAATTAACTGTAATCTTCTGATGTTTGGACTGCGTGGTTTTTGTTACACCAACTCCTATACATCATGGCTCCTCCCTCCCCTCTTCGGAGCTGTCCCTCAGAGCCATCTGAGAATCCTGTCCCCCGGGCATGAAGTCCTCAGAAAATCCACCAAATAAAACATAACTCTCAACTGTTAGGTTGTGTGTTTTTTTTAAGTCAACAATATCTATAGGAAAACAAATTTGGGCATACCTTTAAGGAAAGCCTGCAATAGGGAGACATAAGTCTTAGGTAAACAATAAATTTCTAGTGATATAATTAAGAAAAAGATACCAAAAAGAAAGTAAAAAGTGTTCAAAATAGTATTTTCCATGGAAAATGTGGAGATTACATATTCATAAATTAAAATCAGAGTGGTATCAAAACAGAGAAAAACAAGATCTCTTGAAAACTAAAGATAAACATAAACAAAATTTCACGACACATTCTAGAATATAGAGTTTAGAGATAGTCTTTGATTTGTTCAATAAAAAGGATACATAAAATATGAGGAAAAAAGACAAATGAAATAAATCATAAAGCTGAGAAACTGATGATCCAATTAATGTGAGTTCCAGAAAGAAGAAACAGTAAAAATGGAGTAGAAGAAATTATCAAAGAAATATGAGAGAATTTCTCAGATTTAAAATGGCATAGACCTTTTCAAATTACATGAGGATTACTGAATAAAATTATGAAGAAAAACATACTAGGATACAGCATTTCAAAATATCAGAAAACCTAGGAATAAAGTAGAAATTAAAAGCTTTCAGGGTGCTGTGGGTTGAACTGCATTTCCCCCAAAGGATAGGTTCAAATCCTAAACTCCCAGTATTTATGAAAGTGATCTTAATTGGAAATAGGGTCTTTTTTTTAACATCTTTATTGTAGTATAATTGCTTTACAATGGTGTTAGTTTCTGCTTTATAACAAAGTGAATCAGCTATACATATACATATATCCCCATATCTCCCCTCTCCTGTATCTCCCTCCCAGGATCCCTATCCCACCCCTCTAGGTCGTCACAAAGCACCGACCTGATCTCCCTGTGCTATGCGGCTGCTTCCCATTAGCTATCTATTTTATATTTGGTAGTGTATATATGTCCATGCCACTATCTCACTTCGTCCCAGCTTACCCTTCCCACTTCCCGTGTCCTCAAGTCCATTCTCTACATCTGCATGTTTATTCCTCTCCTGCCCCTAGGTTCTTCAGAACCATTTTTTTTTCTTTTAGATTCCATATATATGTGTTAGCATACGGTATTTGTTTTTCTCTTTCTGACTTACTTCACTCTGTATGACACACTCTAGGTCCATCCACCTCACTACAAATAACCCAATTTCATTTCTTTTTATGGCTGAGTAATATTCCATTGTATATATGTGCCACATCTTCTTTATCCATTCATCTGTTGATGGATACTTTGGTTGCTTCCATGTCCTGGCTATTGTAAATAGAGCTGCAATGAACATTGTGGTACATGACTCTTTTTGAATTATGGTTTTCTCAGGGTATATGCCCAGTAGTGGCACTGCCGGGTCATAGGTAGTTCTATTTTCAGTTTTTTAAGGAACCTCCATACTGTTCTCCATAGTGGCTGTATCAATTTACATTCCCACCAACAGTGCAAGAGGGTTCCTTTTTATTCCACACCCTCTCCAGCATTTATTGTTTGTAGATTTTTTGATGACGGCCATTCTGACTGGTGTGAGGTGATACCTCATTGTAGTTTTGATTTGCATTTCTCTAATGATTAGTGATTTTGAACATCCTTTCATGTGCTTGTTGGCAATCTGTATATCTTCTTTAGAGAAATGTCTATTTAGGTCTTCTGCCCATTTTTGGATTGGGTTCTTTGTTTTTTTGATATTGAGCTGCATGAGTTGCTTGTAAATTTTGGAGATTAATCCTTTGTCAGTTGCTTCATTTGCAAATATTTTCTCCCATTCTGAGGGTTGTCTTTTCATCTTGTTTATGTTTTCCTTTGTTGTGCAAAAGCTATTAAGTTTCATTAGGTCCCATTTGTTTATGTTTTGTTTTTATTTCCATTTCTCTAGGAGGTGGGTTAAAAAAGATCTTGCTGTGATTTATGTCATAGAGTGTTCTGCCTATGCTTTCCTCTAAGAGTTTGATAGTGTCTGGCCCTACATTTAGCTATTTAATCCATTTTGAGTTTATTTTTCTGTATGATGTTAGGGAGTGTTCTAATTTCATTCTTTTACATGTAGCTGTCCAGTTTTCCAAGCACCACTTATAGAAGAGACTGTCTTTTCTCCATTGTATATTCTTGCCTGCTTTATCAAAAATAAGGTGACCATATGTGCAAGGGTTTATCTCTGGGCTTTCTATCCTGTTCCATTGATCTATATTTCTGTTTTTGTGACACTACCATACTGTCTTGATTACTGTAGCTTTGTAGTATAGTCTGAGATCTGGGAGCCTGATTCCTCCAGCTCCGTTTTTCTTTCTCAAGATTGCTTGGCTATTTGGGGTCTTCTGTGTTTCCATACAAATTGTGAAATTATTTTGCTCTAGTTCTCTGAAAAGTGCCATTGGTAGTTTGATAGGAATCACATTGAATCTGTAGATTGCTTTGGGTAGTGCAGTCATTTTCACAATGGTGAATCCAGGAACATAGTATGTCACTCCACCTGTTTGTATCATCTTTAATTTCTTTCATCAGTGTCTTATAGTTTTCTGCATACAAGAATTTTGTCCCCTTAGGTAGGTTTATTCCTAGGTATATCATTGTATTTATTGCAGTGGTAAATGGGAGTGTTTCTTTAATTTCTCTTTCAGATTTTTCATCACTAGTCTATAGGAATGCAAGAGATTTCTGTGCATTAATTTTGTATCCTGCTACTTTACCAAATTCATTGATTAGCTATAGTAGTTTTCTGGTAGCATCTTTAGGATTCTCTATGTATAGTATCATGTCATCTGCAAACAGTGACAGCTTTACTTCTTCTTTTCCAATTTAGATTCCTTTTATTTCTTTTCCTTCTCTGATTGCTGTGGCTAAAACTTCCAAAACTATGTTGAATAATACTGGTGAGAGTGGACAACCTTGTCTTGTTCCTGATCTTAGAAGAAAGGGTTTCAGTTTTCACTATCGAGAACGATGTTGGCTGTGTGTTTGTCATATATGGCCTTTATTTTGTTGAGGTAAATTCCCTCTATGCCTACTTTCTGGAGGATTTTTATCATAAATGGGTGTTGAATTTTGTCAAAAGCTTTTTCTACATCTACTGAGACGATCACATGGTTTTTCTCCTTCAATTTGTTAATATGGTGTATCAAATTGATTTGTGTATATTGAACAATCCTTGCATTCCTGGGCTAAACCCCACTTGATCATGGTATATGACCCTTTTAATGTGCTGTTGGATTCTGTTTGCTAGTATTTTGTTGGGAATTTTTGCATTTATGTTCATCAGTGATATTGGCCTGTAGTTATCTTTCTTTGTGTCATCTTTGTCTGGCTTTGGTATCAGGGTGATGGTGGCCTTGTAGAATGAGTTGGGGAGTGTTCCTCCCTCTGCTATATTTTTGAAGCATTTGAGAAGGATAGGTGTTAGCTCTTCTCTAAATGTTTGATAGAATTTGCCTGTGAAGCCATCTGGTCCTGGGCTTTTGTTTGTTGGAAGATTTTTAATCACAGTCTCAATTTAATCACAGTGCTTGTGATTGGTCTGTTTATATTTTCTATTTCTTCCTGGTTCAGTCTCGGAAGGTTGTGCTTTTCTAAGAGTTGGTCCATTTCTTCCAGGTTGTCCATTTTTTTGGCATATTGTTTCTGGTAGTAATCTCTCATGATCCTTTGTATTTCTGCAGTGTCAGCTGTTACTTCTCCTTTTTCATTTCTAATTATATTGATTTGAGTCTTCTCCCTTTTTTTCTTGTTGAGTCTGGCTAATGGTTTATCAATTTTGTTTATCTTCTCAAAGAACCAGCTTTTAGTTTTATTGATGTTTGCTATTGTTTCCTTCATTTCTTTTTCATTTATTTCTGATCTGATCTTTATGATTTCTTTCCTTCTGTTAACTTTGTGGATTTTTTGTTCTTCATTCTCTAGTTGCTTTAGGTGTAAGGTTAGGTTGTTTACTTAAGATGTTTCTTGTTTCTTGAGGTAAGATTGTATTGCTATAAACTTCCCTCTTACAAGTGCTTTTGCTGCATCCCATAGGTTTTGGGTCGTTGTGTTTTCATTGTCATTTGTTTCTAGGTGTTTTTTGATTTCCTCTTTGATTTCTTCAGTGATCTCTTGGCTACTTTGTAGTGTATTCTTTAGCCCCCATGTGTTTGTATTTTTTACAGATTTTTTTTCCTGTAATTGATATGTAGTCTCATAGTGTTGTGGTCAGAAAAGATACTTGATATGATTTCAATTTTCATAAATTTACCAAGGCTTGATTTATGACCCAAGGTATGATCTATCCTGGAGACTGTTCCATGAGCACTTGAGAAGAAAGTGTATTCTGTTGTTTTTGGATGGAATGTCCTATAGATATCAATTAAGTCCATCTTGTTTAATGTGTCATTTAAAGCTTGTGTTTCCTTATTTATTTTCATTTTGGATGATCTGTCCATTGGTGAAAGTGGGGTGTTAAAGTCCCTTACTCTGATTGTATCGATTTCCCCTTTTATGGCTGCTAGCATTTGCCTTATGTATTGAGGTGATTCTATGTTGGGTGCATAAATATTTACAATTGTTATATCTTCTTTTTGGATTGATTCCTTGATCATTATGTAGTGTCCTTCTTTGTCTCTTGTAATAGTCTTTGTTTTAAAATCTATTTTGTCTGATATGAGAATTACTACTCCAGCTTTCTTTTGATTTCCATTTGCATGGTGTATTTTTTTCCATCCCCTCACTTTCAGTCTGTATGTGTCCCTAGTTCTGAAGTGGGTCTCTTGTAGACAGCATATATACGGGTCTTGTTTTTGTATCCATTCAGCCAGTCTGTGTCTTTTGGTGGGAGCATTTAATCCATTTACATTTTAGGTAATTATCAATATGTATGTTCTTATTACCATTTTCTTAATTGTTTTGGGTTTGTTATTGTAGGTCTTTTCCTTCTTTTGTGTTTCCTGCCTAGGGAAGTTCCTTTAGCATTTGTTGTAAAGCTGGTTTGGTGGTGCTGAATTCTCTTAGCTTTTGCTTGTCTGTAAAGGTTTTAATGTCTCTGTCAAATCTGAATGAGATCCTTGCTGGGTAGAGTAATCTTGGTTGTAGGTTTTTCCCTTTCATCACTTTAAATATGTCCTGCCACTCCCTTCCGGTTTGCAGAGTTTCTGCTGAAAGATCAGCTGTTACCCTTATGGGGATTCCCTTGTATCTTATTTGTTGTTTTTCCCTTGCTGCTTTTAATATTTTTTCTTTGTATTTAATTTTTGTTAGTTTGATTAATATGTGTCTTGGCGTGTTTCTCCTTGGTTTTATCCTGAATGGGACTCTCTGCGCTTCCTGGACTTGATTGATATTTCCGTTCCCGTATTAGGGAAGTTTTCACCTATAATCTCTTCAAATATTTTCTCAGTCCCTTTCTTTTTCTCTTCTTCTTCTGGGACCCCTATAATTCGAATGTTTGTGCATTTAATGTTGTCCCAGAAGTGTCTGAGACTGTCCTCAATTCTTTTCTTTCTTTTTTCTTTATTCTGCTCTGCGGTAGTTATTTCCACTATTTTATCTTCCAGGACACTTATCCCTTCTTCTGCCTCAGTTTTTCTGCTATTGCTTCCTTCTAGAGAATTTTTAATTTCATTTATTGTGTTATTCATCATTGTTTGTTTGTGCTATAGTTCTTCTAGGTCCTTGTTAAACGTTTCTTGTATTTTCTCCATTCTCTTTCCAAGATTTTGTATCATCTTTACTATCACTACTCTGAATTTTTTTTCAGGTAGACTGCCTCTTTCCTCTTCATTTGTTTGGTCTGGTCGGTTTTTACCTTGCTCCCTCATCTGCTGTGTGTTTCTCTGTCTTCTCATTTTGCTTAACTTACTGTGTTTGGGGTCTCTTTTTCGCAGGCTGCAGGTTCGTAGTTCCCATTGTTTTTCGTGTCTGCCCCCAGTGGCTAAGGTTGGTTCAGTGGGTTGTGTAGGCTTCCTGGTCGAGGGGACTGGTGCCTGTGTTCTGGTGGATGAGGCTGGATCTTGTCTTTCTGGTGGGCAGGACCACGCCCAGTGGTGTGTTTTGGGGCACCTGTGACCTAATTATGATTTTAGGCAGCCTCTCTGCTAATTGGTGGGGTTGTGTTCCTGTCTTGCTAGTTGTTTGGCATATGGTGTCCAGCACAGTAGCTTGCTGGTCGTTGAGTGGACCTGGTTCTTAGCACTGAGATGGAGATCTCTGGGAGAGCTTTTGTCATTTGATATTACGTGGAACTCAGAAGTCTCTGGTGGACCAATGCCCTGACCTTTTCTCTCCCACCTGAGAGGCACAGGCCTGACACTTGGCCAGAGCACCAAGACCCTGTCAGCCACATGACTCAGAAGAAAAGGGAGAAAAAAAGAAAGAAAGAAAAAATAATAAGATAAAGTTATTAAAATAAAAAATAAAAAAATTATTAAAAATAAAAAAATTAAAAGTAATAAAAAAAGAAAAAAAAAATGGACAGACAGTACCCTAGGACAAATGGTAAAAGCAAAGCTATACAGACAAAATCACACACAGAAGCATACACATACACACTCACAAAAAGAGAAAAAGGAAAAATATATATATATCTATATATTAAAAAAAAGGAAGAGAGCAACCAAATCAATAAACAAATCTACCAATGATAATAAACTCTAAATACTAAACTAAGATAAACATAAAACCAGAAACAAATTAGATGCCAAAAGCAAACCCCAAGTCCACAGTTGCTCCCAAAATCCACCGCTTCAATTTTGGGATGATTCATTGTCTATTCAGGTATTCCACAGATGCAGGGTACATCAAGTTGACTGTGGAGATTTAATGCACTGCTCCTGAGGCAGCTGGGAGAGATTTCCCTTTCTCTTCTTTGTTCCCACAGCTCCCGGGGTTCAGCTTTGGATTTGGACCCACCTCTGCGTGTAGGTCGCCTGAGGGCATCTGTTCTTCGCTCAGACAGGATGGGGTTAAAGGATTGGCTGATTTGGGGGCTCTGGCTCACTCAGGCCTGGGGGAGGGAGGGGTACGGAATGCGGGGCAAGCCTGTGGCTGCAGATGCCGGCATGACGTTGCACCAGCCTGAGACACACTTTGTGTTCCCCCCGGCGAAGTTATCACTGGATCACAGGACCGTGGCCGTGGCGGGCTGTACCGGCTCCCGGGAGGGGCGGTGTGGATAGTGACCTGTGCTTGCACACAGGCTTCTTGGTGGCGGCAGCAGCAGCCTTAGCATTTCATTCCCATCTCTGGGGTCCGTGCTGATCGCCGTGGCTCGCACCCATCTCTGGAGCTCGTTTAGCCAGTGCTCTGAATCCCCTCTCCTCGGGCACCCCAAAACAATGGTCTCTTGCCTCTTCGGCAGCTGCAGACTTTTTCCCGGACTCCCTCCCGGCCAGCTGTGGTGCGCTAACCCCTTCAGGCTGTGTTCACGCCGCCAACCCCATTCCTCTCCGTGCGATCCAATCGAAGCCCGAGCCTCAGCTCCCAGCCCTGCCTGCCCCGGTGGGTGAGCAGACAAGCCTCTCGGGCTGGTGAGTGCTGCTTGGCGCCGATCCTCTGTGCGGGAATCTCTCCGTTTTTTCCTCTGCACCCCTGTGGCTGTGCTCTCCTCCGTGGCTCTTAAGCTTCCCCCCTGCCGCCCCCTATGTCCGCCAGTGAAGGGGCTTCCTAGTGTGTGGAAACCTTTCTTCCTTCACAGCTCCCTCCCGCTGGTGCAGGTCCTGTCCCTATACTTTTGTCTCTGTTTTTTCTTTTTTCTTTTGCCCTACCGAGGTACATGGGGATTTTCTTGCCTTTTGGGAAGGCTGAGGTCTTCTGCCAGCATTCAGCAGGTGTTCTGTAGGAGCTGTTCCAGATGTAGATGTATTTCTGATGTATTTGTGGGGAGGAAGGTGATCTCCACGTCTTACTCCTCCGCCATCTTGAAGGTCTCTGGAAATAGGGTCTTAATCAAGTTGATATGAGGTCATGCTGCATTAGAATGGACCCTAATCCGATGACTGGTCTCCCTTTAAGAGGAGAGGGATGTGAAAAAAAAGACACAGGGACGTATAAGGGGAATGTCACGTGACAACAGAAGCAATGTTTGGAGTGACACCGCTACAAGCCAAGGAACACCAAGGATTGTTGCAACCCCAAAAGCTAGGAAGAGGCAAGGAATGATGCTTCCCTACAACCTGCAGAGGGAGCAGGGTCCTGCTGACACCGTGATTTCAGACTTCTGGTCTTTAGCACTGTGAAAGAATAAATTTCTCCTATTTTTAAGCCACAAAGTTTCTGGCACTTTTTTATGACATCACCAGGAAACTAGTACACATGGTGTCAAGAGGTGGGAAACAAGGCAATCTCAAAACAAACAAACAAGCAAATAAAAAAACAGAGAATAAACTGAAATAGTCAGTGGTGCTGGATGATTCAAAGAGAAAATGTCTTAGTTTCTGCACATAATGCTTTTCTACCTAGTATTCTTCACTGAGACAAATTAAGTTAGGCAGAATAAGGATATTTTTAGACAATCAATGATTCATAAACCCTATGTACCATTCCTTACTTGAGGATGTACTTCAGACAAATGAAGAATTAAACCATTAAATGGAAAGATATGATGTCTAGAAAATAATATACCATATTCAGGAAGCAAATGATGGGATATCTCAGGAGGACAGCTTTGTACAGGCTTAAAAAGCAACCAGCCTAGATTTTAGAAAAATGGAAACCATCAGAATAAAAGTCTCTTTGGGAAAAAAAAAAAAAGATTTGTCAGTCTTCTTAAAATGTTTACAAAGAGTTGAAATTGGATACTTTGCTAATGAAAAGAGCACAACAGATGGCAAATAGAACCTCTCAAACAAAATGCACAACAAGATATTAGATATAATCATAATATACTCTTTAGATATGTACTGACCAGAATTAACATAGTATTATGTAAGTATATAGATATATATTTATATATATTCATATTTTTTATATATAGTAGATTTATGTATTTGCATTACTTTAATTATAAAGGAGGAGAGACACAGGACAATACAGTTATTTAAGTAGATAATTTCTCATTTATCCAGTCAAAAGTTCATAAGTTAATATATAGCAGTGAATCAATTTTTGGTGTAGTTAAAACCAGACTAACAAAGAGGGTGTGTGTGTGTGTGCATTTGGTGGGAGATTTCAATTGACAATATTTCATTGCTTTAGACATACAAAAATAACAATTTCCTATGATTCAACGCTGTAGTTTTTGACATGGTTTGAATTAATCAGATCTAAATCCAGGTTTCTAATGACAAAGGGTCTTAATATTGCCTTCAAATTTCTATAAAATAGCTAATGTTGGGAGAATTTAAAAGATAGTTCTTTTAGTTCATGGTAATCTGAGGATCCAAGCAAGTTGTACTTTACTCACAGATCTTCTTTCATGGGCTATCAAAGATCGTCCTTATGTAATTAAGCCTAGTCTGCATGCTTGGTGACTCAAGGAATAATTAATGTATCACAGAAAGGAAGTTCTATTCAGATAAAAAGGGAAAAGAAATCCTGACCCTGCTGGTCTGTTGGGGTCCAATGTGAAGTCCCAGTGGACAAGTTCGAGAGTGAGGAGAAATAGAAATACACAAATAAACATGTGATAGCCAAGAAAGTTTTTCCTGTTTTAAAAACCAAGTCTCCAGTTTAAGTCCCATATGGAGCAATGTCCAACATTATGTTAGTTAATTACACAGCAAAGGAGAGAATTTGCTAGCTAGGTGATGAAGATAGCATACTACTACTTGTTCCTGGCATTCAAGAAATCAAGAAGTTTCCGTGTGCCCTGGGAAGGACATATGTAGCTGCTGAAAACCTCATTTAGCTGACAGAGACCTGGGATGGGTTTGCATGTGGTCAGCTGTCAGCAGCAGTGGTTTTTATGTCATATCAAGAGACAGGTGAATGCATTCATCTCAGCAGATGCCAGTACAGAGACTAATCAAGCCAACATCTAATGGCAATGACCAGGCAAAAAGACAGTACTAGGTACTACTCTTACCTTCTTGCTGAGAAGGATGGTCAGATTTCCTCTACTTCCCCCTGAATATGAGAAAATACAAAAATTTAGTTGGACTCAGAATGAACTGAAATTTAACCAAGGGAGATTTTTTAAAGAAGATAAAAATCAAGATAAAATTAAGAGATAAGTCTAAATTTATTTTCTATAAAGTAGGCCGGGGACTTATAAGGAAGATTAAATGACTTCTAGAAAATCAGAAAAATAAATAAATTGACTTTGTATATCAGATTTGTGTGATTAAATTTTTGACCTTGACTACATTATAATTTGTATAAATTTGAGTTAAAGGTTTTAAACAAACGACTTTTTCTCTAAGCTTACAATACTTAAAAGATCACAAGGATAAGATAAAGAAAGGAAAGTCTCAATTTCTCTTTTCTCTTCCCTTTGTTATTAATCTGTGGTTTATAAGTCAAGCAAGTGACATGTCTCAAGTTTAAGACATAATCATAAAGAAAGTAGAAAGTACTTCTTTGTATGTCGTCAGAAGTTTAACTGGTCAAAAGTAGATGAACTGATATTTGGAACTTCAACTAAATTGAGCTGTTATCTAGGGACAACCACCCTGAATCTTTGAAGAGGCAGAAATTCAATTTGCATATGGAACATACATATTTCAATGATTATCACTAACCAAACCTAGGAGGAACATCTGCTCAGCCCAACCATATCTTAAATCTCATGCTTATTTCACTTTATTGTAATAATCCCTCTACACAAAGTTAATCATTTTCCCTGAATGAAATAAGACCAATCCTTCTAAAAAAAAGTACAGAAGACAAAACTTACTAAAATTGTACCAGTGAATCTTAAGGTCTGCTATGTAATGCAATAAATAATCCTAGGAACAAAAGCTGAATTTACATTAAAACATGGCAGCACAGCCTAAGTAAACATAATGATTATCTTATGCATTACGGTGACATAACTAAAATAAACTATCAGGACAAAATAATTTGCTTAAATATTAACAGCCTGCCTATGAATAACAATTACTGCCCTTAAGTTGTTAGGAAATGAATCTATATGAACTCAGAAGTAGGTGGAAAGGGGGCCAAAATTTAGATAAGTGCTTATCACTGCAATAATTTTTCCTCTGTTATGGACTCAACTACGCACCTGATATGCTTATAACTCAGCTGCTAAAGTGCTGTATACTGACAACCAGGGCAGTTCTCTCCCGAGGCAGTTAAGGAGGTGATCTGCCATAAAATTCTTTCCTATATTTTATCATCCATTAGATGATAGAGAGTTTAACCTAAGACTACTGCTTAAGATTTGTAAGAACAGAAGGGAATGTGCAAATGTCCCCACTAGCTATTAGAACCAGACTGATATGATTATGGGATACAAATAGTGCTGCAGAGGAATTCATTAGATGTTTGGTATTTTTTAACTTGTAATTACTGTAGTATGAATTATACAATGTAGGAAATAGATCTCAATATTATAGCGTCTTTGGGAAAGATTCCAGGAAGGGAAATTTGGTACAAATGTTTCAAGTAATAATAAAAATGAATAAGCTGAAAACAGTTGAAAATAATATTTGCAAAGACACACAAAGAATAGTTCTTCCATTTACTAAAATTCTAAATGGGAATCAAGAATCACTCAAACATGATTCTTGCGGAGGCCGGTTTCGATTCCTGGTCAGGGAACTAAGACCCCGCAAGCCGTGCAACACGGACAAAAACAACAACAACAGCAACAAAAACAAAGAATGACTCAAACATACTTTAATGTTTAGTATTAACATTTTATTGAAAAATTACCTGATTAAAAGCTGCACATTGGCAAGAGCAAAAATTTGTACAAACTAATGGGAGCTAGTAAAGGCCATGTTTTCTGTTTATATTGATTATTCACCAAGTAACGAAACAAAACACTAACAAGCAAAAAGATAATCAATGACATGCATAATTATTTTCCTGTGTGGCTTATCTTCATTTCTGCTTTTACCATGAAATTTAAAAAGAAAATCTTTAAAGTACTCATATCCGTTTCCATAGTCCCATAAATGACATTCAAAAACTAAAATAAGAAGAGCATCATTCTGATATTATGTTGCATGAGAGAGTGTGATACTAGCAATGACCAATATATTTCATTAATCTAGAACTGAACTTACAGTACAAACTTTTCTTATTCTACCTTAAACCTATTATCACAAAGAATCTCTCCATAAACCAAATTCTGATCACATAGTCAGTAGTAGCCAGAGGCCAACAATTCTTTTATAAATCAAAACTATTTGAATTATATTTTGACACTTATTTTCTTTACTTCTTTGAAATATGATTTTAAAAATACACAAGCAAAACATCATTCAAGATGACTGACTCAAGACTCAGATCTTAGCTTTTGAAGTGGATATTATTTACCCATACACTCATAACATGTCTACTCTTTGGCTTCCCAGTAAGAAGATAGAAAGAACTCTCTATTTTGAGGCACTTGAAATGAAGTTTTTACTCCTCTGACTGATTAAATGGTTTGCTCTTCTAACACAAATCTCATCCCACATAGGACATTAAATTTTTTATTTTTTTCTGATTGAAATACCTTTCTCTTCCAGGTAATAATTTGGTAACCTGGATTTATTCAGTCAATGTTCCTACAAAAATGGGATTATTTGAATTTGTTTTATGTATCTGCAAGATTTAATATAACCCTCATATACACGGGGATCAGATCAAGTCTTGCTTTTTCTCCCTGTCTGTTTTTATGTGATCAATCATGTGGCTTATGGCATAAATTTCAATTGGTATCAAAAGAGATCAAACTCTGGCAGCTATATAAAACCAATGAGGTTAACTAGGCAGTAAAAAAAAAAATGCTGAAGTGTTCATTTCTCTGTCTGCTTTACTACCAGTGATTCTCTTTCTTACCTTGCCTATTTTACTGCCATGTCTTCAGAAAAGAAGTTATAAGTATTTCTGAAAGAAGTAAAAATAAAACCAAGAAAACTTGAAGCCAAATCCAGCCTCTGTACACCAACACTGAACTCAATCTCGGAGACAGAGTTTTGGGTGAAGTAGAAAAGAATAGCTTTATTGCTTTCCCAGGCAAAGGAGGCCACAGAGGGCTAATGCCCTCAAAACTGTTTATCCCAACACCGAAGAGCTAGTGAGGAGTTTCATAGGAATGGTTCAAAGTGGGCGTGACTAGCTCGTGGACATTCTTCTGATTGGTTGGTGGGAAGGTAAGTGGGAGTCGGCATCATCAACCTGGTTCCAACCAGTCTGGGGTCTATATGCTGTGGGCAGCAAAACCTTAAGTTCTCCCACCTGGTAGGGGTTTCAGAATCTGCAAAACAGCTCAAAGATATTGTTCTGTGTATCCCTTGAGGGGGAACCAGGACCCTGCCCCAAGGCTGCACTATTGTTTCTTTTGACTGCTCCTCTCGTCTCCACATCCCCTCCCTTCCCTAATTAGCCACTGTTTGAACCTGCCCGTTGGAACTCAGGGAAGGTCATGGAGGCTGAATGAAACCCATTTCCTGTAATCAAGAAATGGCAGACGCAGGAAGGCTTTGGTGCTCAGGAGCCCCACAGGGTCCTGCTGGGTATCAAACTCAACTGCCACCTGTAGAGTCTATAGAGAGATCAAAATGAGCTAAGTGGCAATATAATTATATGTAAGGCAGTGAAAATGCCTTTATTGACATTCCTATACATTTAGTACAAAATAAAGCTGACAGGATCCATACATTTTTCCATAATTAGTTTTGTGCTCCAATTTCTATTCTCTGCAGAGCTCAAATAGTTCTAAAATAAGTGTAGAGGTAAGCAGTTCTTTGAGTACTAAACAGTTATTAAAGATACAACAGCATTTAATCTCAATCTCATGCCATAAATGACTTTGAATTATAGAATTTTACAGTTGGATGTTACAGAAGAGGCATCTGCTATACAGAGAAGTAAGTGACTCATCTTTGTGGCCAGGGAGAGTTTGACATCAAAATAATCTGTAACTTTGAATAAGAAGGTTGTGTAAACTATTTCTCAATGAAATAGCACTTGTATCATATTGTATTTTTTTCTCATGTCTAGGGCTACACTCTCCTCGTATTGATATTTTTTCTTCTTTCAAATACTAAACTAACGTTTCCCTCTCTTTTTTCCCAGAGCATCCTGGTGCCCTCTCTTTTTCCGGGTTGCTCGTAGTTAGCTCTGTCGATGTGTGGTTCTGCTGTAATTCTGGCCAGCAGGTGATACATGGAAGAGATTGTGTATCAACTCTAAGCGAAAACAGAGAAAAGCAGAGTCGATCTGTCCTCTTGCTCTGCTCTGATGGTTTAGGAAGTCACATGATACAGTAGACAAAGTCCAGAGCCATCAGGGAATAGGGGGCCCTGGGGAGTCACCCAACTTCCTTCAGACTTTGCATGAGCCAGAAATAAATATATTAAACTTCTGTGGTTTATTGATTAAATTAATACTGCGACACAGCTTAGTCTGATCGGGGTGGCCTTGGCCTTCAGCTGCTTGAAGAAGGGTTTTAGTTCCCAGCCGGAGACTGAGGTCGGGGCGTGGCAGGGAAAGCACCGAATCGTAGCCACTAGACCAGTGGTCAGTGACAAAGCCCTGGCCTTACGGCTTTGCAGAAAAGAATCCCCACAGAGACGGAGAGTAGTGAAACAAGTAAAGTGTTTATTAGGATAAAAAGAAGCACAATACGTGTGGATAGACACACAGGCGGGCTCAGAGAGAGTCACGCACTCGTGTCAGTTTAAATCACTTCTATGGTGCATTTCTTCTGGATTTCCTTTGGCCAATCATTTTAATTTGCCTGGTTCTGACTCCATATTTGGTGTATCTCAGGCTTTTCCCACGTGTGCGTGTGCATCTCTTAGCCAAGACAGATTCTACCGAAGAGGCCTATGGGTAGGTTTGGCCACTTGGCATCTCCCCTTTTGACCTCCAAGGAGCCTTTCTGCACATGAGTAGTCGGAGAGGTCTCCTGACTTCGAGAATGAGGAATAAGTAATCTCTTATCTTCTATCTGGATGGGGCCCAGCCCCCTCTTTCAATTGTCCTGTTATTCCCATCTCAGAGTATAGGTCCACAAGAATGAACTCAAACCGTTTGCCCTGAGGGCCCATCTATCTCCTGCCTCAAGACCATCCTTACTAACTCATTCCACAAGGCCTTGCCTCTACCTTTCTACTCCCTGGAGCTGCTATTCTACGCTCTATGTTCCTTTTACTATCAAGCTGATCCCTAGTGTAGATTACTTTACTGTTTTCAATGTCAGCCAATCCTAATTCCCTTTCACTTCTCAATTTCTTTTTATCAATATATTTATTTTGTTGAAATTGTTGTTATTCAAACATTATCTCATAATTAGGAAATCTGTTTCATCCTCTGTATCTTGTGAGACCAGTTGACATTATTGAGCTCTTTCTCCTTTAAAGGTATTTCTAGCTTCGATTACTAGAGATAGCAAATCTTCTACTGGTTCTCTTGTTCTCCAAAACTGCCTCTTTCCGGTCCTTTCAAGCAAATAAACACGGACCTTTCCACAAAGACCTGATGTCAGCTTTATTTTCCTTCCTTCTTTACAAAAATAATATACTTATTTTATTTTGTATATAGCCTCATTCTCTTGAATTTCATATCTACATATAAAATATATTATGAAAGCTCCACTAGAGTATTTGGCCATTATCTCAAACTCAGATGCCTTACACTGGGCTCATGGCTTTCTCCACCATTTTCCTTCCAAGCCTGTTTTGTAGGAATGAACATCTATCCATCATCTAGATTTTAAAACTAGAATTAGTTCTCTCGACTTCTCCACACTCCATCCCTGGTCTCCGTCCCATTAGTTCTGCTTCCATCTGTCTCTTACCATGTCAGTTTCTACTTTTCCCAGTCCCACTTAGCTAGGCACTGGTGGTAGCTCCATTCAGAGGCCAAGACAATTTGAATTAAAATAGACAATAAGATTAGATAAAAGAGTTTGTGCATTTTAAAACTAGTTGTAGTGCCATGAGCTAAGAACAAAATGTGTCTAAAAACTGTCTTAGTCAGCAGGAAACTGTGGCCTTCGCTAGTCCCCATAGGTCTGTACAAACTATTTTATAGGGTTCATGCTTCACTCTGCCGAATATAATTCTTGTTTTCTATAAGACCACTTATCCAAGGTTCCAAAAGTCTTCCCAACCTGTTCATTCCTCTCTCCATGGTGGAAAAAGGGGTAGCTTAACTCTCTTCTTTCCATTATTAGCTGTTGGCATTCTAATGCACATAGAAGGCCTACACTGTTTAACTCATTGGATTCAAAAATCAACACCCTGGTTTTCTTTATGCCACTATTTTCAGAGTTTAATCATCTTTCACATAGACTATAATAATAACTTCTTAATTTCATACCTCACTCTTCCAAATTTAACATGGCTTTATAATTAGGCTCAAACCTAAATACTAAATTATAGATATTACATATGCATTCAGTTTGCATATATAAGTAGGGTGACTATACCATATAATGTATTATAAAAACTAGAAAACTACTGAGAAAAACAGGTGATAGAGCACAGGGATAACAAACATAAATCAAATCTATCCCTGGAAACCTGAGATCTATAGCCAACCTGACACATAATTTTTATCTTGCCTCATAATTTTCTACTTGTGCACAACTGATCATCCCTCCCCTGGAATGATCCATACTGGAATATTGATCACAATTAATTCTAGCGTATATGTAACTTTCTTTGCATTCTTTCATCCTCCAAGCATTAAGCTCATTATTTAGATCTTTTTAGGTTGTAAATAACAGAAACCCAACTCAAATTAACTTACTGGGAAGTCCCGAGGTGAGCTGAGACGCAGACGTGAATGGGTAGAATCGTGGGCCCTCCCGCACTGAGCTCCAGCCTCCTTCCCTTTAACCATAGCTAGGTCTTCCGTGCAGCAAGAGGAGGAGGGACATAGCTTCAGAAGGCAACAGCTTACGTGATAACAAATAGAAAGCCAGGAGGAAAGAGAGAGGATCCTTCTCCCAACATAGGTACAAGAACCACAAAGAAGGGATTTTACGGATTTGGTTTTGGTCTTTTGTATATTTCTGAGCCAACGATGGTGGCTTGGAGGCCTTGGTCACATTTCCCCCCTCACAGGTAGGAGGACAGGGTACCACCTAACTGGCTTCCAGTACAACCACAATGAAGGAAGGCTTTCACCAGAAAATGGGAACCGGAGTTTAGACAAACAGAGTGCAAAGAGCCACTGGAGCGGAATTATGTAGTGACAACAAATCTTTATGTTTGGATATATGTGTTTGAACCTTTACCCTATGACTTGCCAGCTACCTTCCTAAGCTTTATCTATAAAATATGTTGCTTGGGACATACAAGATCATTTCTTTCAACAGCTCAGAGTTTAAGCACTCTTTTTGTTATTGACATCGTGATCACTGCTGCTTTTCCTCTTGATGTGTCATTGACCGTGTTGTGCTTTTTCTTATTTCTCTCATTGCACTCAGCTTCTTGCAGGGTCCATATCTTTTTCATCTTCTTATCCCCATAATACCTAGCATGACTTCCTGCTCTAATTAGGCACTCACTACATAACCCTTAACTGCACTTTGCCTTTTCATATACCATACATCGCTCATGATCATCTTTTTTCCCTGAAAAATGGTCAGCTCCCCAGAAGCAAAGGTTCTTGCCTCATTCTTTGTATCTCTTAAAAGAGTTTAGGCAATATGTTGTGTAATTTGGGTATATAATAAACTTATGAATAAACTCAGATGAAAACATGATGTATATAACATGGTGGGTCACCCAGTATCACTCCCTTCAATGGAAGCCTTACCAGAATAAGCAACATCTATGCTTACAAAGGACGCATGCCCTGAACATCCTCTGATGTGTGCCTGTCAGTTCTGTACCCTCTCTATGTGATATTCATATGCCTTGAAGAGTGAGAAAGAGCTTTACAGTAAGAGCATTACAAGCCTAAGGTCATTTTGATTAAAAGAAATTTAACCAATCTGAGTTCATATTTTTACTGAAGGCAATTTTTTTCTAATTTCCAAATGTCTACAGCCTCCTCCTTTCCATTCCCACCATCAAAAAGCTGCTAACACTCTTCTAATTTTGATTTGTTTAAAGGAAAAAAGGGGTGAAGAGTTCATGCAGTCATTTTTATACGCCACAAATAAAATAACTCTGCTTCTCTTGCGGCACATGCAGAAGTATGAAAAGCCTCTCAGATTCCTGACAGAACTGTCATTGTTTACCATGAGCACTGTCATAGCTGTGTGCCTTGTCATTCTATGCAGCAGGGCATGGGCTGGCACCCTGCCTGACGCTGACTTGCGGAAGGGAAGCCTCTTATCTTACTTCCCAGGATAATTCCTGGGGAAAGTGTGCTCCCTAGTGTTAGGAGAGGCTTAATGGCTAGAGGGTTCCAGCTGACCACACAGGAAGAAGGTGGTTGTTCATTTCTCAGCACTCTCTATTTACACCTTGTGTAGTTGTCAAGTTGTCCATCCTTCTAACTAGCTGTGTTGCAGATTTGACATTCCACTGCCACAAAAGACATAAACAGAATTTCTATATGCCTTCCAGAAATCATCTGAATCTCAGATGTTTGGGTGATTTTCAAGTAGGTTGACATCTTCATGGAAGACATTAATAATTATTACATGTATGACCCCCAAATACAAATCCCAACTTATTCTCCTCCTTCCTTACCTGCTTTAAAATTGTATCCATAGTGTGGAAGTAAAAAACTCTCTTTCTCGTTTACATTTTTGTATAAAATCAATGTTTCTCTCTTGTTGAATTGCAACATTTTGTAAATAAGTTATTTCACTTATATGAAAATGAAAGAAGTAATAACTGATAAAGAAATTAGTCATGGGGCTATATGTATACATATAGCTGATTCACTTTGTTATACAGCGGACACTAACACAACATTGTAAAGCAATTATACTCCAATAAAAATATTTTTAAAAAAAAGAAATTAGTCATTCTTTTTCTAATTAAAAGTTATTTAATTCAAAGTATTTTCACTGTAAGATTTATTTTGCTGGAATAATTACAGATTATACCTCCTAGAAGTAAAATTTTCTTTTATTTTTCTCTAGAAAAATATCTGCCGAAATGTTTTGGATTCTTTTCAATGTTATTTTTAATAAATATGCTGGAGTTATTTATTTCTCTATGCACCTGCATGTATGCATTTTGCTTACAGAGTAGTTTGATGATGGAGATCCCATCTCACACCTCAGGAATTTACTTCCACGCTTCAGCATTATGTTGTTAGTGTTGGTATTTATAAAACAAAACAAAAACAGAATAAAACCTAAAAGAACCTCAATAAAAAGGCTAAAGATTTTTCTTTAAGTCATTGGTATTAGTTGGTTATGTATTTTAATGATCTGATAGTCACCTTTTAAAAAGTCATTATAATAAGCATCACTATTCTGCAAGATTCTTTGGCAAATATGTTTGTCCCAGGACATACACTATACCTTAATTTAGGGTTTATCAAAGTAATTGTGATGTCAAATACTGATACATGACTGTCAGAAACATTCTCGCTGTTATAAAATGAAGAGAAAGTTAGTCTGTTTCAGTAAATAAATGTTTCCTAGGCATCTGATATAATAATTTTTGCTATCCAAGAAAAAAAACTGAAAATATTAAATAACATTAAGAATACTCTAATATTTTGTAGAATCATATGCTGAATATTATAGAAATAGGGACAAAATTGAAATAATTAAATTCTACTGGGTTCCTATGACTAATCCTACTTTATTCAAGGACCCTGGAAAAAAGACACAATCAAATAAATCTGTATGGAATTTTCTGCATTTAAGACTCAATATAGCAAGTGGGCAAAAATTACAATTATTTACTTATTACATATTAGAAGGGGCTATGAAAGGAGCGCCTACAACTTCTATCTTTAGCTTTCAGACGGACTTATGTAGTTATTTACATAGACTCTCCAGTCTTAGGAATTTGCAATACCCTCTCCATACTTGTTAAACAACCTGTACATGATATAACAGTGTGAGTATATATTAGATGAAAATAATCAAATATTATTTTGAGATCAGTAAAATGACCATACTATTTTAGAATCTATCAAAGTAAGGCAACGTTTGCATGTAGAACTTTGTTAGATGTTTATCTGTGCACAAAAAGTTATTACATTTTCAGCCATAACTCTCAGTTCTAGGGATCTGTGATTTGTGAGTTAAAAAAATAAGGAAAACTTATAGAAAATACTATAATTAGTGAATAAAATGTTTGACCATTCCAAAATGAAGCCAAATATATTACTTGCATCCAGTGTCTGGCCCTTGCCCACCCCTCAAAGTTACATTAGTGAGTTGATGATGGATGGTGAGAATACTTAAAAATCATACTTATAGGATTAATCCTTTTTTGCTTAAATGTGTACTTCTTTTATAATCTTATGTACCTAACTGGAATTATTTTTGTTACCTCTTTTAGGGAGAGGGAAGGGGGAGGGGCTATACAGGGTTAGGGGACAAAAAAGTACAAACTATTAGGTATAAAATAAGCTACAAGTATATATTACACAACACGGGGAATATAGCCAATATTTTATAATAACTATAAATGCAGTATATAACCTTTAAAAATTGTGAATCACCATATCGTACACCTGTAACATACGCTATTGTATATCAACTATACTTCAATGAGTAAGTAAGTAAATAAATAAAACCAACAAAAAAGGAAAAAAATCAATAAAATGCTGTAATGGGGGGGGGGCGGCTAAATACATGACAACCTTGTTTTTCAATTAGAGATAATCCCAGGAGTTAGACAGATGGAGATTAAATATTACCTTTATTACCTAAAAAAGTCTGTGTTGGAGAAGGTGAATTTTCTGATACTCACTCAAGTGTTAGGTATTCTCCTCCAAAGCGACATAGTAGAAAAGTAGAGAATGAATGCCCTCTGTAGGTAAGACCATACCAGAAAGATGAAGACAAGAACCACTCAGCCAGGGAGCTATAACCCTAACCCCCAACACTCACCACTGAGACATGTCACATCGTCTGCATGACAAGAAGCAACAGCAGATGGGAGCCAGGGACGCTGTTGCTCTAATGGATCTCCCTCCTCATTACAGGAAAGAAGCCTGGCCGCTCCCCATCCTCAACAACAAAAAATAACATTCCCCAGCTGAAACTGAAATAACTTGGATTTCTTGAAACCACTACACCTTCTCTTTAAAGCTGGTCACAAACTTTTTTTGGTGTTAAAAAAATTCCACAACTAATCTTGGAAATTAGTTCAGATTCGTAAGAAACAAATCTAGAGATGACTTTGCTTGCCAAATATACTGTTCTAAAGCAAATTAATCACTTGACTATCAGAGAGCTTCTTTGGGTCTGACAGTTTTGCTAAATCCCAGGAAAATTCAAATGGCATATTGTGAGAGTTAAATAGAATTTCTCTCTCTTTTTTTTTGCTTTCAACTTAATTTATTTTAGAAAATATGCAGTATTTGAGACTTAGGTTAATGTTTTCCCATAAATGCAATGAAACTAATATTTTCATTTGCATAAAGTATCTATAATCCCATACAAAAACATTGCGTGGTTTCCTTTTTTCTATCCAATATTTCAAAAGCATTACAATTTAGCTGTAGATATTAAATCACATTAAAATCTGCATAGTAACATCAAATTTCAGTCTGCCTGTTCATTTCATATCCATATGATACCATGGGAGACTCCTGTCAAGAGTGAAGTTGAAACTGTTTAAATATTTCCTGTTTGGGAAAGAGAGCTCTTGGAATTAGGCAATAGTCTATGCTTACTGACAAGGATCAATTAGCTTCAGCTGTAAGGAAAAGACAGGGTGTGGATCGTGAACCAGGCTGAACGCGTCACTTTCCAAATTTGAGATGATACAAAACCGGGAGGAATAAGCAATATAACAGTTGATGACAAGATGAGATTCAGGTTATCTCAAAAGACTGGAATGCTGGATGAATACCAAGAATATGAAATTTGATCAGATGAATCTTAAGCCATGCTTTGGGTTTAAAACAAGAGAAAAAGAAATGTAAAGTAATGGATAGTGCAGACAGTAGTTCATGGTTATAAGATCTGACTTGGCCATAACTCAATAATCACCAACAGTGCAAAGAGGCTGCTAAAAACAAAAGCATATGTTGCATTAGAAGAAGCTGAGTGTACAGAACTGTGGATAGCATAGACCTCATTTTGGAACGTTATGTGTACACATCTGAAATACTCGGTTTGATATGTGAAACAGGAGGTTAATGAGTAAAGACAGAATTTTATGGTAAAACAACTGAAAGCATTCGATTGTTAACTTGAAAAAAAGCATATTTTTGAAAAAAAAAGCATGATGATTAATTTCAAGTATTTAGTGGCTTCCTTGCAGAAACATAAAGGACTACCTTTGTCCTAATACTTTAAAGAACAGGACCAAAAATTAGTAATCAAGTTAGATTTCAGTACATTTCAGTACTTACTACATAGTAATAGCACAATTAACAGCGTTGAATGAATCAATGACCAAACAAAGAATTTTGTCACACTTTAGTTTATGAAAACAATGAAACAGGCTGCTTAATAAGATAGTGAGTTTTCATTCACAGATGGATATTCAAGTATAAGATTATTTATGTTTCAAATTTTGTTGATTTGGTCAAAGGGTTATTCCAATATCCTTCCTTATTTCCTCTAATTCTATTCTCTATAATTACTTCATTTTTCACGATAAAACAGCTCTATATAAATCTATGTTTGTTTCCATTTCTTGAAGAGTCTTAGGAGGCATGCTTAAAATGGAGAAAATAAGTAACTCTCCAATAAAAGATTCTTAGTGATGATAATTTTACAACAGCCAAGACCAATTAATTGGAAATCTAGTAATCTTTACTATAAAATTTTCAGTCAAGAGAAAGAGATGTTCTCCTGTCATTTACCCACCACATTTGTGCCTTAGCAGTGGAAGGATACATTTCATATGGAAGGTTCCTGATTTTGTGTGTATGACACTCTGGGTGGGTGACATCATTAAAATTTTTGACCAGTGTTACTATCAGCTCATCAGCACAACTCACCAAAGTCTCACTTGCTGTGTATCTTTAAAATTTGCCTTCTTTTTTCCTGGTCTAGTGTTCTGCTAGTACAGAAGTTATGAGGCCAAATATCTACTTCTCTCTTCATTGAGAGGATGACTTCTGTCCACCTCTGGTAAAAATACACACGGATATCAGCAAGTGAATAGGAGCTTAAAACTAGAAAGACAGGGGCTTCCCTTGTGGCGCAGTGGTTAAGAATCTGCCTGCCAATGCAGGTGACACGGGTTCGAGCCCTGGTCTGGGAAGATCCCACATGCCACGGAGCAACTAAACCCGTGAGCCACAACTACTGAGCCTGCGCGTCTGGAGCCTGTGCTCCCAACAAGAGAGGCCGCGATAGTGAGAGGCCTGCGCACCGCGATGAAGAGTGGCCCCCGCTCGCCGCAACTAGAGAAAGCCTTGGCACAGAAACGAAGACCCAACACAGCCAAAAATAAATAAATAAATTAAAAAAAAAAAAAAAACTAGAAAGACAAAGAGTATGTTTATAAATCTGGGGTAAAATCCTTTAAGTTTTTTCACTGTTAATAGTCAACTATGCATAATGGATTAGACTATCTCTGCTGTGGTTCTAATTGGCTATTAAGATGACTTAAACCACTGATTTCAGTACGGTTGTTTTTTTTTTTTTTTGGACGTCTTGAAATTGCCCAAGGTGAAAAGGGCTCAGGTATACATAATTTATGAATTGATTATCATACTCTCCAGATAAACTTATCTGGCCTCCAGGCTATTTGGATGTTACCATATCAAGTGAACCTTATTTAAATTCATCAACTTTCTCCCTCTAGGTTCCTGGTCTGCCATACTACATGAAATATTTTAAGGTAAATACAATAATGAAATAAAGGAAGTAAAATGGTCACGAGTAAGGGAACAAACCATAATATGCTGAATTATTTTACTTATCAAAATAATAATTTTACTTATCTTTTTTATATTAGAAAGAGAAATATCTTCTATAAGTGATTAAAATATATTGATGCCCTTTCTAAAATAAAAATAATTGCAAGCATAATGATTAAATTGATGAACTTTTTCCTACATAAAAATAAGAAATAATTAACACAAAAAGAGACAATATATTTGTAATGAGAAATAGACATAAAATTAACACTAAAAATTTTTGCTTTGAGGAAGATTCAGTAATTGAAGGGAAACCTAATTCCAATTGGCGAAGAGAAAAGAATCACTTATTATTCTCTTCCCAACTTTTTCATGTGCCAGCGCTTATGCAAATATTTTGTTAGACTCTCCTGAATGTCAAAAAGAAAACTCTCTTGGAAATATGAAATAGTTGCTATGTTGTATTCTTCTGCAGACTGACGTCAGCAAGTGCTTTTTAAAGTATGGGAAAGCAGGATTAATAGTCCAACTCTATTCATATGTTTGTCCCTAGAATGTCTGTTGGGAGAGCCTAAGACCACCTGAAAAATCTGTAAAGGAGAAAAAACAAAAACAAAAACAAAACCCAGGGCTCTGTAAAAACCAGAATTCTGTAATGGCACATGAATTCGCCAACATTATAATGAAAGACCAATAAAAGAATTTTGACTTACCATGAGATTTCATGTTCCCCTCATTTTTATTTCTTAATTGTTTGGGGAGGTCTCATCATTCTATTCATGAAATTGACATCTAAACTCTATGTAGAGCAAAGTCCATTAATATCAGTAAAGGACAAATGTGGCTATGTGGTCTAGGTGAAGGATTTTTTAAAAGGAGAGAAACATATATTTATACAAGGATTTCATCAAAACTATAATTACCTGTGCTATTCATTAGATTAAGATAACTTCTTTGTGGCTGCCATCTATAGTTACCTACCTTCTTCCTTTCTAAAAGAACCCTATTTTTGTTTAAATGACAATGTATCTGGTCAACATGACACACCTCCTCTCAGACTTGCTTAAGGCTAAGGATAATTATGACCCAGTTCTAGCCAATGGGATGTAACTGCAATTTAATAAATTGGGGTTACTGTAACATAATGCTTTTGAGTAAAACTGATTCAGTGAATATACGCCTTTAGTTTTTTGTCCATTCCCTTTTTTTACTGCTTGTGATGCTGACAGAAAACTGGAGCTGGGGGACCATGTGGCAAAGATGAAGACAAAATAGCCATAAGTAGCTGTAGAGGAAATGCAGAGGTGGAAATGAGGAGGACTCTGGGCCTACAGCTTTTTCTGTGAACATTCTTCATACTTCTTGGTACCCAGTGAGGTGGTGAGAACCCCCTATCTGGTTAAGCCATGAGACCTGAAGATTTTAGATTTTCTGAACCATAATAATTAGGCTTTTTAAATACTTTTTCTTTAGATATGAATACTTAGATAATCTGAGCCTTGGGAAGAATAATGTGTTTATAGGTGGTGAGAATTCTCAGGAAAGAATTGAGAAGAGGTGCTATAAAGTAATAGTGCTGCTTCAGAAATAATAAAATTTTACTTGGAGATGTATATGAAATGTGGAGAATTTTACAGTTACTGCCTAGAAGTGTTAAAAATGTGAAGATTATTGGAGAACAAACCAAATCTCATGACAAACCCAAGGGATGAAAGAAATTTAACACAAGGAAAAGAAAGTGTAAAGTAATTGGAGAAAAATTGAACAAATGAACTTACCCAAATAAGAAAGTTCTTTTGGGTATCACAACCTTTTTTTTTTTTTTTATTTCACCAATAAATTGAAGTATTTTGGGAAATTAATAAAATATATAGGACTCCAGATAATATTTCAAGTCATACAATACAAGGACCATGTGTGTGTGTTACCAACAAACATAGGGTCAGCTTTATTTAAAATTTATTTATTTATGAATAAATTCGTTCACCTCATTCATAAAGTTTCCATTCACAAATACTAAATATTTATTAACCGTCATGGACTATTCTAGGCCATAGGGCTATAGAAAGAAACAATATAAGCAATATTCATGCCCCCATTTAACAAGTATTCCAACAAAAATAAATCAAAATAAATGTGGGACCTGGGATAGGCTAGGTTAGATAGATCGATCAGGAAATCTTTCTCTGAGGAGGTGACTTCTTATAGCATGTACTGATATGTTAGAATAGGTGTATCTAAATTAGACTGCACATGTTATAGATACAGAAAAACATATAATGCTGTGTATACATACTTTCCAATGTGTGTATGTTTCTCTGTCTCTCATATCTATATCCATATTTGTATGAATATATATATATATGAATAAGTGACTGTCATCAGAAACTTGTGCAAAACAACAAATTCCCATTTCAGATCCTTATCATTGGACAATTAATTTGCCATCTCAACCACAAATGTTGCCTACTCACTCTATGGCAAACATTGTGAGACACCAATTATTTAAAAAAATGAACAAAAACTGAGTAGCTCACATCCCAGAGAGGAAGAAAGGCAAGTAGCAGTGGTAAAAAATATATATATATTTAAAACGGATGATATTAAAAAAAAAAGATAGAACCCCTTAGAAAGAAGACTATCTTTTATTAAGCTGAATCCCTTGGTTGGTCATTTTGATTGGCTTTAATTGAAAGGCTACGTGACAAAGAGACTTAATTTGTCATGCAGAATAAAATAAAAAGAAATGTGGAGTTTCATTGGGAATCCAGAGACATGGGATGAAGTAGGTGAGATCAGCAGAATAGGGGACAAGGACACAGCAACGTGGATTGGTACCCGGCCTGGTAATTGAGGAGAAAGTCCTTCTGGGTAAGCACAGGGATGGTGCACCTGTCAATTTAAAGGTTTAACTGATGTGTTATCAACAGTCACTCTCCCAATTTTCTCCAGCAAAAGCGGCCATAAGAATCAATTGTTTCAACATAGATTTGGGGGTCCCACCCCCAGAGTGTCTGACTCAGAACATCCAAGATAGAGTCTGAGAATCTGCGTTATTAACATGCTCCCTGGTGATGGGTACTGCTGATCCGGGGAGGGCACTGCTCTAGAATAAGGAAGATCTTACTGGGATTTGTAAAGCACTTTGTCTTTCTGTTAAATTTCTCCACCACAGATACATAGTCAGACCACGCCATTCTATATTCTATTACATAGCTGCTTAATACATTTCTTTGAGCTGTTTAATACATTTAATACATTTAATACAAATGTATTAATACATTTAATACAAATATATTAATACATTTATTACATTTCTTTGGAAGTTTCCTTTAGCCATTTCATTTATACTTATATAGATATAGATATAGATCATTTTCAATATATATTCATTTTCTCTCTAGCACAGTGGTCATCCAACTTAAGTGGTTAACAGAATATGAATATATATTATAGGTATATAGAGAGGGAACACCTTCATTACTCTTTTGGCTTCTCCTATTTGTATTTAAGTTACAATAATAGAGGCATTGCAAGTTTAAAAATTGTTTAGCCTAAAAAAAAGTAAACAGATGACTACTATGATGAAATACACTGGAAATTGAAATTAGGTGCTCTGACTTGAGAAAACTTGTCTAAATCACCCTACACTTTACTGACCTTTATGTGAAATCATTTCCCCTGAAATTCTGCCTTAATTTCATTATTCCCATTTTAGTGTCAATTTTAATGCTATTTAGACCAGTTTTTGTTTGCTTGTTTGTTTTGGTTTTGTTTTGTTTTGTTTTTATAACCAAGACAAATGTAAAGCCATGATGAGGTGCTGGGGTCTTTCCAAGCACCAGAATTTTCCGAGAGCTTAGGGAATGTGTTTTCTCTCTCCCTACTTGGCTCTGCAGCACCATGTGACAACAGTCTGCCATGGAAAAGATCCTCATTTGTTCTCCTAGTTGTTAAGTCCTGTCATCTACTTAGTACTAACAATAATGATTATGGTAAATATTATTTAGCGAATGCTTTCCATTGTTATTGTCTAATTCAATCCAAACCACACAAAGATGTAAGAAACATTCTTCCTTAGCAGATGAGGAAACTGCAGGAAAAAAAAAATCACACTCAAGTTTATACAGCTCTTCCAAATACCATATAATTAGCACTGTGATTTCTTAGCATAACTGACAGCTAAAAATGTTTGCTGAATTAAAAATAAAATACATGAATGCACAAAATTATGACTCAAATGCAAAACCTACTGGAAACCATCACACTTGCTTCCAGTAACTAAAGGTGATATAGATGTTGGCTACAAGATGTAGTATGACCAAGAGACTTTACCATTTGGAAACATTTATTGAACAAGACCCTAAGGAAACTTGGTGTTTACATCTAAGGAGAGAGAAGCAATGCTATCCTCAGTTCCTCTGTCTTTTCAGTGCTGATAGAACATGCCTTTCTGAAGTGTTGTCTCATCAGTGTAACCTTAAAAGCATGTAGTATTACTATTAAACATCTTTCTATGCAATTTATTTCATAGATAATTATTTTTAAAATGCTAATATTGGCAAATTGCTGATTCAGTTGATGGCCTCCAGTATTCCAAGTGTTTAGAATTCTTTCTAGGTGTAAATATATTTTGAATTTTGCATAAACCCGGCAGTAGAAGCCTAAAGATTGATACTATGCATATTTACTGTGATGAAAATGTTGTTTAATTTTGACATTATAAGGATATATTGTATCATTTTGAGACTGTCTAGATAATACTGTGCAGAAGAGGAGAAGTCCAATACTCTAGTCTAATGCTCAGGGGTAACCTGCATGATTTCTAAATGACCATAGGCAGAGGATCCACTTTTTATACTACCTGTCTCTCACCTTTAAACATATTATGCAAGGCAAGATCTCCCAAATAACTATCCCTTCTATTTCACTTGTTTCATCTATATTCTAAAGAAACAGTAAACAAATAAATAAATGAAACAATACAGAGACACCACAAAGTTAAATTATGGCAGCAGAAGCAAGATCTCGGAAGAGTATTCAATTTGTGAAACTTTAAAATTAAAAAAAAAAAATGATAGTAATTATCACATGTTTTATAGGACGTCAGGATCGGAAGGGACTCCAAAGACCCTATTATAACTTCTAATTCTTCAGTTTAAATCTCCTACAAACTCTTCTTAAAGACTTCCAGATTTGAGGATTCATTGCCCAATTAAATTTCTAAAAAAGAAATTTAATTATCGTTACCACTGAAATGAATGGCCAAGTCAGATGTGTGCGTGAGTGAAATGAATGCCGTTTTCTCTTTTTGTACAGTAGCAGACATTGGTTGTCTGTGCCCCGAATTCATTCCTCCCTTCTGTCACAGAAGGGTTCCTGATTTCAAGATATCTACACTTTGGCTGATACAGCGCTTTTAAGAGTGAATGATTCAAGGTGTATCTCTTAATTCAGACCAATGAGGGCAAGGAGAATTCTTCTGTGGACTTCTGGAAAAGTATGAGCTTGCTCTGCCTTGCTCCTACTAAGTGGTACCGTTTATAAATATGTGACCTGATAGTGCCTTAGACGTCAGGCTACCAGATGGAAAAATCAGGCATTAGAAAGAAAGTGGAGCCTGGAAAACCAGGGCAATTCCTGCTGGTCACTGCAGCAGTAAACTGCAGATCATGGAAATATAAATTCCAGTTTCTTTAAGCCAGTTTCATTTGGGTGAGGCAAATACAACCTGGTATGTTCCTGAAAAAAATGTTAAAGTATGCAAGATAGAAAATATATGACGTGCTATAAGGCGGATTCTAGCTACGTAAAGTCAAAAGTCAAATTCCAAATGACTCGTGAACTGACAGCTTTTCTGACATTTTTTCATGTTCTGAAAATGTGTCCCTTTTATTCACAATTAAGCACAAGATTTATTCGTTTAAGTTCACTGAGCATCCAATTGAGATTAAAGATTTCTGGCAGTAGTTTCCTTAATAATTTCCAACTCTGACTCATTTATATTACATGTAAGAGACTCCCAACTGAATCAGCATTTCAGCCTTTATTTCTTTGTAGAGAAAGGAGTAAATACATTGGAAGTATTCTGAAAATGAGGAAACAAGTTAAGCAGCTAAAAAGAGAATACTGCAAAAATTGGACTTTGGGCTCTTTTATTCAGTAGGTATACAGAGTTAAATGAGCATCTGGACATCAGTAGATAAACTTACTATACTATAAACTCACTGAGGGCAAAGAGGGTACATTTGTTTACATCCTGTTAATGTATCCTACATGCCTCTGCTTTTCCCTAAAATTTATGTCACTTAAGATGTATTTGTTTAATGAATAAATGGTTTTCCAAAGCCCTGATTAAAAAATTTAATGTCCCTCATCAAGACTAAGATATCCTTCATTTTAATAGAGAGCAACAGAAAAGTGTGAAAGTTCAGTAGGGCTGCTCCATTTGGGTTTTTATGATTTTGCCATGACAAATATCAGAGACATTCCTAAAACAGAAGTTCCATCAATTCGGTTTAATACCCAAATATTTATTTAAGCCTTTCAAGTATTTGGACTAAAAACATTTATTTAAATGAGTTGGACTGAGCCTAATGTAAATTAAACCCTCTGCTTTTCCTCACCTCCTCCTACCCTTACATCTCATTTAGGGCATCTTTCATTATCCCCCACTCAGCGACATCTCTGATAGGATGGGTAAGTCTTACAGTCACTCTCACCAAGTTAAAACTCCTCGCCTCCTTCTCAAGCACGAAAGCATCCACATCACATACTTCGGTCTTGACTAACGGAAAATCATTTATTTTTAAAACTTATGACTTATTCTGCACAAGATGCTGAAGTAGGGCAGCCCCCAGAGGAAAAGCAGCACGTGGGTGCCTTCTTCCTTTTTCCTTACTTGCCTCCGCCCCACTCCATACCTCCTATTCCTGACCCCTCCATGTGAGAGACCAGAGCAGAGAAGCTCAGAGGCCAAGGATGTAATTGGTCAGGACTGCACAGCAGTGCTTCCGCACCAGTGCCTTTGGGAGTGGCCGGTGTGGAATGCTGACTCCTAATTTCATGGGGTGTTTGGGTGAGTCACTTCACGTGCAACCCACTGGAAATTTTGAGGTTGGCACCAGTATCTTAGCTTAGGCTGTGTGATTCCTCCAGATACCCCATTTCAAGGAAAAGCACCCAATAACCTAAATGACAACCCTCATAATCAATTCACCCTCAAATTCCTTCTTTTACCTCATCCCATACCTACTTGGATTACAAAGTCCTGTGGTCTCCAGCTCTTATAACTTGTATTCCACCATTACATAATATCCTAAATCTTCCTTGGATTACTTTTTTCCCAAAGTATACTTTAGTCTAAAGTTAATATTGCTGTGCCAGATTTATTTCATTCTCCTAGAATAATATTTTTACCCTTTTGATTTGAACATTTTCGTATCTTTATATGTATCTGATTCCCTAGTAAACCATCTAGAGTTTATTTTAATTCAGTATGACTATTTAGGTCTTGTAAAGTATGTCTCATCTATTATGATGATGGATGTATTTGAGTTTTGGTACAATATATTATCATGCATTTTCTATTTACCATTCTTACTTCATTTGGCTACTTTTGTCTTTGTCTATTTTCTATTGAATTGACCCATTTTTATTATTTCCTTTTATTGCCAACACTATCTGAAAAGTTTACATTCTGTAATTTTAATGGTTACTGTAAAAGTGTCTATGTGCATCTTGATTTGGTAAAACCCTTATTCAAGTAACATTTGTATTTAAAGAAGCAGTCCAAATTCCAGACACTCTCTAGCCTTTTAAGATATATAATTTCCCTTCCTAACACCATCTGATCCTATGTTAAATGTTTTTGTTCATCATTTATTTCATCCTATTAGAGTGTAAGTTCCAGAATTCTTGTCTGACATCGTCATTGCATATTCCCAGTGCCTAGGCATTGCTTGACATATTCTAGGCACCTAATCAGTAGATTTTAAATGAATACTTAGGAAATACTGCTTGGTGTCATTAAAGTAGCTTCGTCATATGGATTTAACAGTACCAACCAATAGACTTTCCTCTTCCTTCCATTTCTAGGTAAACAAAGTTGGAACATTGGTTCATGTGTTTTGGTGGTAGTTAGTTTGGTCTTTAAGGAGAAATCAAGAGGAGAAAAAATGGTACAATTATAATTTAACTATTCTTCTTCTTAGAGTGGCCAGGTATTCTCTATGTAACAAGCTTTTGAAACACAACCTCTATCATGTTCTTTGGAACAAAATTAATCTCCGGGATTTTTAACTATTCTATTTAACCAATACTGACTTCGTGCTTGGCCTATCCCATAGAGTCTATGGTCTTTTCGACTCAGAAATGAATAAGACACTGTTTTTGACTTTGAGGAATGCACATTCTAGTAGGAAAGATGGGCCTGTAAACCTGATTAGTTATTCCCCATCTTTGCCCTTTAACACTATGAGCTCTGCAGACCATTAATTGAGATCTCAGAAATGTTTTTGAAACTGCCTTACAAAACCGTTCTCTGTTTTTCACATGGCCTCAAAAACACTGTACACACTTCATGTTTGTGTCCTCCCAAAATTCATATGTTGAAACTTGACCCCCGATGTGATGATATTTAGAGGAGAGTCCTTGGGGACGTGATTAGGTCCTGATGGTGAAGTCCTCAGGAATGGGATAAGTGCCCTATAAAAGAGGCCTCATAGAGCTCCCTCACCTCTTCCAACATGTGAGGTTACAGCAAGAAGACAGCCATTCGCAAATCAGGGAGAGGGTCCTCTCCAGATACCTCATCTCCCAGTGACTTCCCAGCCCCAAAACTGTAGGAAATATATTTCTGTTGTTCATAAGCCACCCAGTCTATGGTAATTTCATTATAGCAGCTGGAACGCACTAAAACAACCTCATGTAATAAACTATGCATAATCTTATCATTGAGGTAGAACATGCATTCTTATTACTTCTGAGTCTTACAACTTTCTATTCCTTGGTTGAAAAACTCTTCCATAAATGATTACAACCTTATTCACCCTGTCCTCATGAGCTTCTTCTCTGTCAGTCCTTGGTCACAGAGGCCTTCCATGATCACTCTCTATGACACCCACATCCCTGCCCCTGTTTCATTCTCTAATACCCATTTCACTACCTGAAATGATGCTTCTTAGCCATTTACTTGTTTATCAGTAAGGTGTCAGTTTCCCCGATGGAATAAGTCTCATGGAAGCAGAGTCTTCACTCTCTTGGTCAGCCTGTGATATTAGTGGTCAGGGTAGTGCCTGGTATATAGTAGACATTCACTGTATATGTAAAATGAATGAATAAGAAATCCAAATTTTTTTGTCCTTATGGTCTATTACAGGATACTGAATATAGTTCCCTGTGCTATACAGTAGGACCCTGTAGTTTATCCGTTCTATATATAAGAGTTTGCATCTGCTAGTCTCAAACTCCCAATCCATCTCCCACCCCCTGGGCAACCACAAGTCTGTTCTCTATGTCTGTGAGTCTCTTTCTGTTTGGTAGATAAGTTCATTCATGTCATATTTTAGATTCCACATATAAGTGATATCATATGGTACTTGTCTTTCTCTTTCTGACTTACTTCGCTTTGTATGATAATCTCTAGGTCCATGCATGTAGCTGCAAATGGCATTAAGAAATACAAAATTTCTAACATTTTTATAATAATAACAAAGGTTTTATGGTATCTACGTAAACTGGATGTTTTGGGAAGCTGTTAGAAGAATAAGCTCACCAAAGCAAATATTTACTCTTTAACACATTTCATTAAACACTCCAGAGTTAAGCAAAACAGAACTTGGAAATGGTGCTGTAGGCCAAAGCACATAGGATATTTGGCCTGAGGGATTTTGGCCAGAGAGCATTCTTGTCTGTTCATTTCAAAACACTATCCCCAGACTTTGTTCTCTACTCTAGGGACTCTTTAAAAATTCAGAAATGTTTAAAAGTTTCAATATGTTTTGAAGGTGGTTTTGAGGTTTCCTTTTTCATTATATTCTACACACTTTTATATTCTATCTGGAACCATTAACTTCAATTATTTGAATACCACTAGTGTATTGAATAGAAAGAAGTTTGGCTAATTTTGACAGATTACCATTAAATTGTGCAGACATAAGGAAAATTAGACACCACACTTTTCATCCCTATATCAGCCAGCTCGTTAAAGCTCTCCCTCAATATGTCTTGTAGTACTGCCAAACATAAAATTAGTGAATTTTATAATAGATAAAATTCCCAGGAACTTTTAAGTTTAATTGTTGATTTTCATAAATATTTATTTTAAATATTCATTCAAACATTTGCATTTGAACTTCCAAAAGGTTATAAAAATAAATCAATAAGAAAAATTATTAGACAATATCAGTATATTCAAGCATGAACATTTAACTAACAAGAGAAGAACTTCAACAAGTTAACAAACATAATGTTTAATCTTGGTGGCCAAGGGGGAATTCCCTGGTGGTCCAGTGGTTAGGACTCTGCACTTCCACTGCAGGGGGCACAGGTTCAAGCTCTGGTGGAGGAACTAAGATCCCACATGCTGTGTGGCATGGCCAAAGAAAAATTTTAAAAATTAAAAAATCTTGATGGCCAAGATCATGCAAATTTTAATAATAGTTAACATTTATTGAAAAGGTATTGTGTGTCAGACGTGATTCTAAGAACTTGGCATGAATTAACTAATTCAATCATCACAATGAACCTATTGAAATAGCATCATTATCATTATAATCTCCATTTTACTAATGAGGTCCCCATGAGTAGTAAACAGTGAATCTTGTATATAAAACCAAGACATGCTGGTCTCAGAGAACACATACTTACCCAACACACAATTCTGCCCCATTCAGCACTGTCTACTTCTGTCTGTTTGCATAAATGCCCTTATAAAACTACCCATTTGTTTACCATACAATTGAGCAAATGAACTTTTGCATTTATCTCGGAGACATGCAAACTAATGTCTACCCAAAATCTCACATTTATCGGCTTTGTTTATAATAGTCCAATACTGAGACCAACCAAAATTTCTCTCAATAGGTGAATGGCTAAATATACTGTGGCACATACATACCATGGTACATGGCAATAAAAAGGAATGAACTATTGATACACAACTTGGATGGCTCTTTCAAGGACATTCTGTTGTGTGAAAAGCTAATCTCAAAAGGCATATTTGTATCATACTGTATGACTGCATTTATATAACATTCTCAAACTGACAAAATTATACAAATGGCAAATAGATTAGTGGTTGCCAGTAGTTGGGGGATGGTGGTGGAAGGGTAGCCTGAGGGAGTCTTATGGGGAGGGACAGTTTTATATTTTGATTCTGGTGGTGTCACAGGAGTCTACACATGTGAGAAAATTGCACAGAACTACACACCCACTGCCACAAGCTCATCCCCACCACACACATAAACAAGTACATATGAAACTGGCAGAATCTGAATAAGCTCTGCATGTTATACCAAAGTCAGTTTGCTGCTGTTGATATTGTAGGATGACTAGGCAGGATATTATTATATTGGAGGAAGTTCTGGGGAGGGTATAAGGGACCACACTTTGTGTAGTTTTGTAACTTCCTGTGAATCTATACATATGTAAAAGTAAGAAGTTAAGAAAAAGTCCTGGATCTGTTTGACTTTGCTCTCAAATTCCAACTTGTATTTAGTCGCTTAACCTCTTTAGGCCTTTCTACCAATAAACTGGGGAAAATAACGTTTTTCTTCATAGGAACATTGCTAATTTGCCAAACTATATGACATATTACACATGAAAGTACTTTATTTCTTTGAAAGTGGGGAGCTATCAATGACAAATGATATTGGCCTAATCATTACCATAGCCATTTTTCTGCTACACAAAGACAAGTGATATTCTTATGGAAACTATAATGCAATATACTTTACAAGGCGATGAGTTCAGTGAATTTATATAAATCTAGATGATAAAGTCCATGAGCAGAAACCATCTAAAATCTGTTTTACTTTACCCCCAAAGATGATTCTCTTCATGACTATGGCACCTTTAATTATCAACACCCAAATAGTGCTTTCATGAGCAAACAGTATATAATGTTTAAACTAGAATGCATTCACACTCCTTTAAAAAATATCAGTTAATTGAATTTGCCTCTCAAAATCATGCAGTTGTAGTAATTTTCATAATGAAATTACTACTATATTTGATACATTGTCCATGACAACATATTTACCACAAACAAGAGAAAGACTTTTAGATGATAATTTTCACCCAGGAAAGCTTCAAAGGGAGCTTTTTGAATAATGTGCTTGTCTTCATGGAATGAAAGTTTGTTGAATTCCAGTGGTTTCCGATCAAAAAGTACAAATACATTAAATTATTAGCTCAGGGTTTTTCTTCTTAAGGTCATTTACCAAGAGGCTGGACAGTAGTCAAGATTTATATTTATAACGAAAGTGTGTTAGTATAATATGAATTAAAGCATGCCTGATGCAAAATATATGTATGATTATTCAAGCATGAACATTTAACCAGACATCAAGTGTAGTAAGTCATATCCACCATGATTTTCTTAGTTTTGAACCATAAAATGGTCTGGAAAATATTAGAACTAGACACAAAAAGATTTTCCTTCTTATGCTTTGGTGGGAATGAGTTGATTCTATTTACTCTGACTTCAAAATAAATATTGTTGGAAATATAAATGAGGTGAAATTTGCCTTGATGCTAATATAGAGCAAGTTTCTGAAAGCTCATGGTAAACCGGGCAATTTTTAAATGGAAAATATTACTATGGTAACTTCATAAAGCTTTATTTTTCTCCTGTCGTTATTTTCCATGCCCTTTCATTTTACAGAAACGCATCCACTTATTGAATCAAAAACTAATCTGAAAATACCCCGGGCAGATGATTTACTTGTGAATAAAATTGTCAGCTTAGTTAGCGATTAAGAAAAGAAAAGTCTTAATAGCTTTTAAAGAAAATTCTTTTGTTAACCTTTGACAGTTGCGATAATTGCTCCTGTAAGTAATTAAGAGGAGGAAAGACCTGTGTGTTGCAAGGCCAGTTGACAGAGACACAGTGATGCTGCACATATGTGACAAGCATAAACCCTGCTAATCTGGGTGGCACTCATAGGAAATGCTTTTTAGGAAAACACAATGGCCTCTCTCTTTACTTCACCACTTCCTTTTCTAGTAGCACTTCCCCATATACTGGACATCAGAATTACCTTGGAAGATGTTACAAGGTTCAGATGTCCAGGCCCCATCCATAGAGATGTGTTTTGTGTTGATTGAAATTCAAGTCTGGACAATAGAATTAATTTTAAAACAGACAAACAACAACTGTTAACAACAGCAAAACACACAGGTGACCTGAAAGTACTTCTCTGTAGTTTCTCCTCACTTAGCTGCAAATATGAATACTTCCATTGAGTAGTATGTGCTTTGGCTTTTCACTTGAGGTGTATGATAGACTTTGAAGAGAATGATCTGCTTCAATGAAAACAAGAGGAAATTGGCAAGGGAACCAATACTGGTCTGTCCTCAAATTGACGGGTCCAATCAATATGTGAACGGAGAGGTAAGGGAATTAGAAGAGCTAAAACCATTTAGAAAGAGAAGAAGAAAGGTAAAGAAATTATGTTAAACTATTTTGAGATTGGTTAAAAAGCTATTGCAATCAACACAGTGGGCTATTGGAGTGAAGTCAGACAAATTAATATCAAAAGAATGGATTAGAGAATCCAGATATCCACACAAATGTAGCAAATTGATTTTTTTAAACATCTTTATTGGAGTATAATTGCTTTACAATGTTGTGTTAGTTTCTGCTGTATAACAAAGTGAATCAGCTATACGTATACATATATCCCCATATTCACTCCCTCTTGTGTCTCCTTCCCACCCTCCCTATCCCACCCCTCTAGGTGGACACAAAGCACCGAGCTGATCTCCCTGTGCTATGCGGCTGCTTCCCATTAGCTATCTATTTTACATTTGGTAGTATATGTAAGTTCATGTCACTCTCTCACTTCGTCCCAGCTTTCCCTTTCCCCTCCCTGTGTCCTCAAGTCCATTCTCTACGTCTGCATCTTTATTCCTGTCCAGTCCCTAGGTTTGTCAGAACCATTTTTTTTTTTTTAGATTCCATATATATGTGTTAGCATACGGTATTTGTTTTTCTCTTTCTGACTTACTTCACCCTGTATGACAGGCTCTAGGTCCAAACACCTCACTACAAATAACTCAATTTCATTTCCTTTTATGGCTGAGTAATATTCCATTGTGCTACATCTTCTTTATCCATTCATCTGTCGATGGACATTTAGGTTGTTTCCATGTCCTGGCTATGGTAAATAGAGCTGTAGTGAACATTGTGGTACATGACTCTTTTTGAATTATGGTTTTCTCAGGGTATATGCCCAGTAGTGGGATTGCTGGGTCGTATGGTAGTTCTATTTTTAGTTTTTTAAGGAATTTCCATACTGTTCTCCATAGTGGCTGTATCAATTTACATTCCCACCAACAGTGCAAGAGGGTTCCCTTTTCTCCACACCCTCTCCAGCATTTATTGTTTGTAGTTTTTTGATGATGGCCATTCTGACTGGTGTGAGGTGATACCTCATTGTAGTTTTGATTTGTATTTCTCTAATGATTAGTGATATTGAGCATCCTTTCATGTGTTTGTTGGCAGTCTGTGTATCTTCTTTGGAGAAATGTCTATTTACGTCTTCTGCCCAATTTTGGATTGGGTTGTTTGTTTTTTTGATATTGAGCTGCATGAGCTGCTTGTAAATTTTGGAGATTAATCCTTTGTCAGTTGTTTCATTTGCAAATATTTTCTCCCATTCTGAGGGTGGTCTTTTCATCTTGTTTATGGTTTCCTTTGCTGTGTAAAAGCTTTTAAGTTTCATTAGGTCCCATTTGTTTATTTTTGTTTTTATTTCCATTTCTCTAGGAGGTGGGTCAAAAAGGATCTTGCTGTGATTTATGTCAAAGAGTGTTCTTCCTATGTTTTCCTCTAAGAGTTTTATAGTGTCTGGCCTTACACTTAGGACTTTAATCCATTTTGAATTTATTTTTTGTATGGAGTTAGGGAGTGTTCTAATATCATCCTTTTACATGTAGCTGTCCAGTTTTCCCAGCACCATTTATTGAAGATTCTGTCTTCTCCATTGTATATTCTTGCCTCCTTTATCAAAAATAAGGTGACCATATGTGTGTGGGTTTATCTCTGGGCTTTCTATCCTGTTCCATTGATCTATATTTCTGTTTTTGTGCCAGTACCATACTGTCTTGATTACTGTAGCTTTGTACTATAGTCTGAAGTCAGGGAGCCTGATTCCTCCAGCTCCTGCTTTCTTTCTCAAGATTGCTTTGGTTATTCGGAGTCTTTTGTGTTTCCATACAAATTGTGAAATTTTTTGTTCTAGTTCTGTGAAAAATGCCAGTGGTAGTTTGATAGGGATCACATTGAATCTGTAGATTGCTTTCGGTAGTAGAGTCATTTTCACAATGTTGATTCTTCCAATCCAAGAACATGGTATATCTCTCCACCTATTTGTATCGCCTTTAATTTCTTTCATCAGTGTCTTATAGTTTTATGCATACAGGTCTTTTGTCTCCTTAGGTGGGTTTATTCCTAGATATTTTATTCTTTTTGTTGCAGTGGTAAGTGGGAGTGTTTCCCTAACTTCTCCTTCAGATTTTTCATCATTAGTATATAGGAATACAAGAAATTTCTGTGCATTAATTTTGTATCCTGCTACTTTACCAAGTTCATTGATTAGCTCTAGTAGTTTTCTGGTAGCATCTTTAGGATTCTCTAAGTATAGTATCATGTCATCTGCAAACAGTGACAGCTTTACTTCTTCTTTTCCGATTTGGACTCCTTTTATTTCTTTTTCTTCTCTGATTGCTGTGGCTAAAATTTCTAAAACTATGTTTAATAATAGTGGTGAGAATGGGCAACCTTGTCTTGCTCTTGATCTTGGAGGAAATTGTTTCAGTTTTTCACCACTGAGAACAATGTTGGCTGTGGGTTTGTCATATATGGCCTTTATTATATTCAGGTAGGTTCCCTCTATGCCCACTTCTGGAGAGTTTTTATCATAAATGGGTGTTGAATTTTGTCAAAAGCTTTTTCTGCATCTATTGAGATGATAATATGGTTTTTATTCCTTAATTTGTTAATGTGTTGTATCACATTGATTGATTTGCATATATTGAAGCATCCTTGCATTCCTGGGATAAACCCTATTTGATTATGGTGTATGATCCTTTTAATGTGCTGCTGGATTCTGTTTGCTAGTATTTTGTTGAGAATTTATGCATCTATGTCCATCAGTGATATTGGCCTGTAGTTTTCTTTTTTGTGTGACATCTTTGTCTGATTTTGGTATCAGGGTGATGGTGGCCTCGTAGAATGAGTTTGGGAGTGTTTCTCCCTCTGCTATATTTTGGAATAGTTTGAGAAGGATAGGTGTTAGCTCTTCACTAAATGTTTGATAGAAGCCATCTGATCCTGGGCTTTTGTTTGTTGGAAGATTTTTAATCACAGTTTCTATTTCAGTGCTTGTGATTGGTCTGTTTATATTTTCTATCTCTTCCAGCTTCAGTTTTAGGAGGTTGTGCTTTTCTAAGAATTTGTCCCTTTTTTCCAGGTTGTCCATTTTATTGGCATATAGTTGCTTGTAGTAATCTCTCATGATCATATGTATTTCTGCAGTGTCTGTTGTTATTTCTCCTTTTTCATTTCTAATTCTGTTGATTTGAATCTTCTCCCTTTTTTACTTGATGAGTCTGGCTAATGTTTTATCAATTTTGTTTATCTTCTCAGAGACCCAGCTTTTAGTTTTATTGATCTTTGTTATCATTTCCTTCATTTCTTTTTCATTTATTTCTGATCTGATCTTTACGATTTCTTTCTTTCTGCTAACTTTGGGGGTTTTTTTGTTCTTCTTTCTCTAATTGCTTTAGTGGTAAGGTTAGGTTGTTTGAGATTTTTCTTGTTTCCTGAGGTAGGATTGTATTGCTATAAACTTCCTTCTTAGAACTGTTTTTGCTGCATCCCATAGGTTTGGGGTCATTGTGTTTCCATTGTCATTTTTTTCTAGGTATTTTTTGATTTCCTTTTTGATTTCTTCAGTGCTCTCTTGGTTATTTAGTAGCATATTGTTTAGCCTCCATGTGTTTGTATTTTTTACAGTTCTTTTCCTGTAATTGATATCTAGTCTCATAGACTGCCTATTTCCTCTTCATTTGTTTGGTCTGGTGGGTTTTTACCTTGCTCCTTCATCTGCTGCATATTACTCTGTTTTCTCATTTGGTTTAACTTACTGTGTTTGGGGTCTCCTTTTCGCAGTCTGCAGTTCATAGTTCCTGTTATTTTTGGTGTCTGCCTCCAGTGGGTGAGGTTGGTTCAGTGGCTTGTGTAGGCTTCCTGGCGGAGGGGACTGGTGCCTCTGTTCTGGTGGGTGGGCTGTATCTTGTCCTTCTGGTTGGCAGTGCCATGTCCGGTGCTGTGTTTTGGAGTGTCTGTGAACTTAGTATGATTTTAGGCAGCCTCTCTGCTAATGGGTGGGGCTGTGTTCCTGTCTTGCTAGTTGTTTGGCATGGGGTGTCCAGCACTGGAGCTTGCTGGCCGTTTGGTGGAGGTGGGTCTTAGAGTTGAGGTGGAGATCTCTGGGAGAGCCCTTGCCAATTGATATTATGTGGGTTGGGAGGTCTCTGGTTGTCCAATGTCCTGAACTCCGCTCTCCCACCTCAGAAGCTCAAGCCTAACACCAGGCCAGAGCACCAAGACCCTGTCACCCACACGGCTCAGAAGAAGAGGGAGAAAAAAAGAAAGAAAAAGATAATAAATTTTAAAATAAAAATTTTAAAATATATAAAAGAAAAAAATTAAAAAGAAATAATTTAAAAAAGAAGAGAGCAACCAAACCAATAAACAAATCCACCAATGATAACAAGCGCTAAAAACTATACTAAGATAAACATAAAAATCAGAAACAAATCAGTCGCAGCCAGCAAACCCCAACTCTACAGTTGCTACCAAAATCCACCACCTCAATTTTGGGATGATTCATTGTCTATTCAGGTATTCCACAGATGCAGGGTACATCAAGTTGATTGTGGGGATTTAATCCACTGCTCCTGAGGCTGCATGGAGAAATTTCCCTTTCTCTTCTTTGTTCACACAGCTCCTGGGGTTCAGCTTTGGTTTTGGCCCCATGTCTGTGTATAGGTCACCTTCAGGCATTTGTTCCTGCCCAGATAGGACGGGGTTAAAGCAGCAGCTGGTTAGGGGACTCTGGCTCACTCAGGCTAGTGGGGGAGAGAGGGGTACGGTAGTTATAATTGGAATGCGGGGCGAGCCTGTGGGGGCAGAGGCTGGTGTGACGTTGCAACAGCCTGAGGTGTGCCGTGTGTTCTCCTGGGGAAGTTGTCCCTGCATCACAGGACCCTGGCAGTGGCGGGCTGCACAGGCTCCCAGCAGGGGAGGTGTGGATAGTGACCTGCGCTGGCACACAGGCTTCTTGGTGGCTGCAGCAGCAGCATTAGCGTTTCATGCCCGTCTCTGGTGTTGGAGCTGATAGCTGCAGATCGCACCCATCTGTGGAGCTGGTTTAGGCAGTGCTCTGCCTTCTGTGGGCTCATAGGGAAGGAATCCCCTCTCCTCGCGCACACTGAAACAATGGTCTCTTGCCTCTTAGGCTGTTCCAGACTTTTTCCCGGACTCCTTCCCGGCTAGCTGTAGCACACTAGCTCCCTTCAGGCTGTGTTCATGCAGCCAGCCCCAGTCCTCTCCCTGGGATCCGACCTCCGAAGCCCGAGCCTCAGCTCCCAGCCCCCGCCCGCCCCAGTGGGGGAGCAGACAAGCCTCTTGGGTTAATGAGTGCTGGTCGGCACCAATCCTCTGTGAGGGAATCTCTCCACTTTGCCCTCTGCACCCCTGTTGCTGCGCTCTCCTCCATGGCTCTGAAGCTTCCCCCATGCCACCCGCAGTCTCTGCCCTCGAAGGGGCTTCCTAGTGTGTGGAAACTTTTCCTCCTTCACAGCTCCCTCCCAGAGGTGCAGGTCCCATCCTTATGCTTTTGTCTCCGTTTTTTCTTTTTTCTTTTGCCCTACCCAGGTACATGGGGATTTTCTTGCCTTTTGGGAGGTCTGAGGTCTTCTGCCAGCATTCAGTAGGTGTTCTGTAGGAGTTGTTCCACATGTAGATGTATTTTTGATGTATTTGTGGGGAGGAAGGTGATCTCCACGTCTTGCTCCTCCGCCATCTTGAAGGTTCTCCCCACAAATTGATATTTGACATAGGTTCAAAAGTCATTCTATGGAGAAAGAATAGCCCTTTCAACAGATGGTGTTGGAACAATAATTGGATATCCACACATTAAAAAAAATTGTTCTGAATCTCTGTTTGAAACTCACATCATACACAAAAGTTGACTTTTAATGGATTATAACTCTACATGTAAAATATAAAACTATAAAACTTGTAGAAGAAAACATAGAAGAAAATATTTGTCAACTGTGACTAGGAAAAAATTCTTGGGTATGATACAATAAGCATAATGAATAAAAGAAAAAATGATAAATTTGATAGAATAAAAAAAGATCTTTTGTTGTGAGAAAGGTACTATTGAGAGAATAAAAAGATTAGATGTGGACAGAGAGAGAGAATATTTGCAAACTACATATCTGACAAGGGATTTTCATCCAGAATTTATAAGAACTCTCAGTATTCAGCATTAATGACATGAATAACCCAATTAAAAATAAGCAAAGGACTTGAACAGACACTTCACCAAGAAGAATATACAGATGGCAAATAAGCTCATGAAAATATGTTTAACATCATTATTCACTAAGGAAATGTAAACTATAATAATGAGATATTATACCCCTCTTTTAAAATTTTCCATGTTTTAAAAATGCACCTTTTATTAAAATAAATGCAGTTTTGTCTGGAAATCTGGTAGACATCTCCGCTGAAGTATGTGTTGTTTTTATTGTGTTTATGTGTGTTATGAAATTGAATAAATGTAGCATAGTGTTAAAATTTTATTGAAAATGTTTTTGTTTTACCTGATTGTAATACATTAAATTTTTGGTATTTGATATATTCTGGTTTATCTATATTTTCTTTCTGAATCTGCAGAAAATATATCCAAATGGCTCAGGAAAACAATGGAATAGCTTGCCATGAGAAAAATAGCTGGGTAAGAATAAGTGACAATTTCAGAAATACGAAATCCCTTTTGACAACTGCTAGGAAAAAAATGAGAGTGTTTTACTGATTAATAAAATAACATTAATCTACCACTCATCATGACTCTCCTTAGAAATATAAGTGATGGAACTTCAGAGACATGAGACATTGTCGAGAGCCTTGCAAGGGGGCTTCTGAATCTAGACACTGACAACAAAGAGAAATAAATGGCACAGTGAAAGAATCATTTAAAGATTTAAAATAAAAATAAACATTGATACATTAAATGGAAATCAAACAGCTGCATAACAGCTATTAAAATATATTCTTAATTGATTCACAGGATTAGTTAAATTTTATAGTAAATGTCCTAGTTCATGTGAACATGCATTTTTTGTAGCAGAAGCATTCTTTTTATTAGAAAATGTCAAATTTTTTTCCTATTATTTAGCAATTTGCATCATGAGTCTTTTAAGCATTGTTTTACACTGACATGGAGGAGAGGAGCCATTAAATACATTAAACATGAGGAAATATTAGTTTTTATGCAGCATCTAACACACATTGTTGATTGCCCTTTGTGTATAAAGGTAAAATTAAATCTTTGATTCAGAAGGACAATGGTTATGCACAAAAAAAGAAATTTTCCTTTATAGTAAAGGTATGTGAAATTTTCTGTGTAAAAGGGCAAATATTCATCAAACTTATTTCACTATACTTAAAATAACATGTCTACATTGAATTAAAAATAATAATGTGCCTTGAAATTATCTCAACTATTTTACACACCTTGGGATTTATTTGCCCAGATAATTTGCAAGAACTGTATTTTCTACATCTAATGAAAGTTGATTCTTTTAAGAGGCAACAGCATCTAGAAAGCAGAACCATGTTTGGTTTCCTTGGTTAATGTTCCCCTTTTCAGTGTCCTTCACTGTTGTAGCCCTTAGTCATTGAAAACAACTTGGCTCGACTAGTTAACATCTGGAAGACAACCTCAGAATCATTGGAAGGAAGCAAAGGCAAGAGCAGTTTTACTTTGGGGAGGAAATGCAAAGATGGCAAATCTTTTTTAAAAAAATAAAATTTAATTTTGCCATAAAATTCGAGTAGCTTTGAGAACAAAGAATGTCATCGCGCTAAAGTCATTCTGTAATGATAAAGGTGATAATCAAGAGGACATTCTAAACCTTTATGCTTCAGAATGCTTGAGTATAGAGTTCAAAATGCATAAAGTTTAAATGGGTGGAAATGCAAGGAGGAAGAGACAAATCCACCATTACAAGTGAATATTTTAATATCTTTTAAAAATATTTCACAGGACAACTAAAAATCAGTAAGGATATAGAAGTTTTGAATGAAATTATCAACCAATTTGACCAAAGTAACATTTTAGAACTATCCATCAAACAGCAGTAGAAAATATACATATTTTTTACACCACACATGAAATATTTACCAAGATGGACCAAACATTAAAATAATTCAAGTGATACAAATCATGCTTCTAACCACAGTAGAACTAAATTATATATCAACAGAACGATTTCTAGGAAATTCTCAAATACTTGGTAAGTAAATAGCATACTTCTAAATAACTCATGAGACAATACAGACAAGACAAAGGAGAAATTTTTAAGGATTTGGAGCTGAATGAAAATGATAACTCCATATTAGAAAATTTGTGGGACGTCATTATAGAAGGCTACAAATCTCATCTGATAAATGACTCATACCCAGATTGCATACAGAATTTTCAAAATTCAATTATGTGTAACAAAATACGTCAGCAAAAGTTTGAATAGACATTTCATGAAAACTACGAAGACAGCAAATAAGCACATGGAAAGATGCTTAACATCTTGGATAATAGGGAAATGCAAATTACAACCACAACAAGATACAAGTAGATGTCTACTATAATGACTAAATTTTAAAAATTGACTATCCTTGTTTTAGTGATATTTGCAGGATCAGGAACACTCATACATAGCAGATGTGGATATAAGATGGTGCAATCACTTTGGAATGCAATTTGGCATTACATCACTTCACTCCTATATAATTCAGGAAAGGAAAATTAACATATGTCCATACAAAGCTGTATACCTGAATTTCATAAAAGATTTTCTTGTAATACCCCAAAACTCTAAATCACCCAAATACCCATCAGTAGGGTGAATAGATAAACAAATTGTTATAGATCTATACAATAGAATGATACCCAGAAATTTAAAAAAAATAATAGACTATTGGTGCATGCTACAACATGGATGGATCTCAAGACAATTATGCCAGTGAAAGATGTCAGACAAGAAAGAGTCACTGATGTTTATCATGACAAATTTTGGGTGGACTGGTATGCTCACAGCTTTTATCATAGTGATGTTTTTACAAATGATTATTTATGCTATAACATCAAATTTTATACTTTCAATATTTTCAGTTTCCTGGCTATCAGTAATACCTAAATAAAGCTGTTTAAAAGGAAAAAAGAAGTTTGAGATTTATGCTGAAAATCAGTGGTCTAATTGAGAGTCTACTATTTCCTTGATAAGTTTGTGACTCTAGTCAAGTGACTTGCTATTTATGTACTTCAGGTTTCTCACCCATAGAATAAGCCAAACAATATTTATCTTGTATTTGGGGATTACATAACAGTAGCACTTAATATAGAGTAAGTTCAAATGTGCCAGGTTTCACCATCTTAGTCATTTCAAATTATTATCCTGTCCATCTCAAATTCCTGGTTAGAAGAAGTGTATTGCTTCAATAAGTATGATATATTTTTAGAGTTAGTTTCTATGTTAATGGTGCTTTCAAACATAATACACATGGGTCTACGGTCACATCTGCCATTTTTTTAATCCTTATACACCAGTGGAAAAAAGTAAATTTTATACAGAAATCTTCTCGATCAAGCCCGAGAGCCAACAGTAGTCATATGTATGCTGATTTTGTGTCAATATTTATAAACACACAGTGTGTATTTTACACATTAGGAACTCACTAATATATATCTGGCTGCATGTATGGATGAATGACAGCACCGTTTTTTGTGCTTTCTACTGTGATTTGATCACTGAGTCTCAAAACATCTTTAGCAAACAGCATTCAGCAGAATGTGGTTAATCTAAACATCTTTGAAACCTTTACTGAACGTGCATGTTGTGAATGTGAAATTTCTGGAACCTGAATCTCTAGCCTGTTGGAGCAATGGCGGGACAGATGGCCAGTTGTTACATAAGACAGTAGTTGAAGAATTTCCCTCTCAGCAACCCTCTTAAAGCTAAGAGGAAGCATCTGGTGGGTATGCACGAGGTATTAAGCGGACTACAGAGTCTGGGAGGAAAGCCACTTGGCTGTTCTGAGTTATCCAGGCTTTCTTAAAGACAGCACCATATGGATCTATATTGGGAGAAGGGTAGCTCCAATGGAAACTGAAGAGAGAAACAAGCTAAAGTAAATGAGAAACAGAAGTTCAGTAGATTTGTCAGGAGCTAAAACCAGAGGGCTAAACTTGAGTTCATAGTTTTTTCCATTTATTACACAACTTACTTCATGACATTTCTCTGCCAAGGCAGTGCCAGTTAAGGACGACATAGTGTGATTCATATATTCCTACACGCAGAGCTATTTTATGATCGTTTCGTATATCAGGGTCCATTTGTATATTTAGTTCTCTACGTACATGTGTCATTCTGAGATCAACCATTTTGTTTATAGTCTTCTCTTGACAGACAACGAGTTACCATTTTTGTTAAGAACAATGCTTGGCAATCAAAATAACATGCTTCAGATTGGCAAGTCAGTAGCAAATATATATGTCACTTGGTCTGATTCAAATGCCTGTTGAGAGTTTACTGGGAAGAGCATTTCCATATTCCTTTACATTTCTTCTTCTCAGTAAACTTTTACTGAGCACTTACTACATATGGGGTTCTGTGGTAGGAGATGAAAATACAATACTGAACAAGAATGTTTTAACTCTAGGATCTGGGAGTCACTTACGATAGAAAAATATGTAAAGAGATGTATCTGACATGCTGGTGGCCAATTCAATAATGACAACATGTATATGATCCTGGAGAAGCAAATGGGATACCTATCCAAGCCTGGGGTGACTGATAGTGGAGCTCAGAGAGGGCTTCCTGGAAGAGTGGGCATCCCAGGTCACAGTATTTAGCTAAGTCAAACATGGTGAGGAAGGAAGAAATGCATGGAAGTAAAACATTGCATCATTTGCGGAGACACAGAAGCTTGAAAGAGCTAATTGGGGAAATTTGGCAGGTTACAAAGTTATTAGAGAAGGAACAGGGATTGAGTTTGGTGAGGTAGGTGGAGACTAGCTCATAACAAAAACATTCATGCTCTGCTCTGCTAATCTTGACTATGATAGAAGGACATTAATTGTTTTTAATCAGGGGGAAAATAGAAACAGAATGACAGTTTTGGTAGCCTGGTAGAGAGAGGATCTCAAAAGATTAGGGTGTGAATATGAAGTATTAGTCTAGCTGGCCTTCCTGTCTTGGTGTCCTCTCTAGAGAAACGAACACTCCCCTTACACTTTCTTCTTGGGGGCAGGTAATGTCCAGTAATGCAGAAAAAGAAGTGGCTGTGAGGATGCCAGTGGCCTCAGGCCCCCTGGGTGTAAAGTTTCCAGTCCCAGGCTGGGCTGTCAAACACATCTTTCTCCACAACAGCTGATACACAGCTCAGCAGGCAAAAAGTGACTGACCACAAGAGTCAATCTGAGCTCCAGACTCTCTGTCATTAGTCTATGTGAGTACATAAATCTCTTTTCCAAACTAAATCTTTATATATATATATATATATATATATATATATATATACACACATATACATATATAAACTCTGAGGCAAATATGTGAATCAGAGAACACTGCCCCCTACTATGCATTATGTATATTTAAGTTAAATAATTGTAAGCTCACTTTTAGATTTAGGCGTGGGCTACCTATCACACTGGCCCATTTCTCCCCACCCTCCCTCTGGAGGAGCTGCACTGGTCACAGACATGGACAGTCAGAGCAACCTAGCTCTCACAGGTGTCAGTGTGGATTGCCCGGTGTCCTGAATACTCAACCTGCACGGGTTCCTCCACCCTTTGGTAGGATGTCCAGCCAACCGAGGCCAGCCTTTCTGTTGTAAACCTCATTCCTCAAAAGATAATCTTCTAAATCTCCTTCTCAAGGGATGTCCCACGCTTTTCCTTGTTCTGGCTGCCTCACCTGATACTAGCTAGTTTTCTTTATAAACCCTTCTTTAGACATAAGTACCATAAGTATGGTGAGGCCCACTGAGAGGAAAAGACTGACCTCTGTCCCCCTCAGAGCATTTCCATTGCCCCCCAGAGCACCGCCATGCAGTAGAAATACGATGCAAGCCACACAGGAGATTTTAAATTGTCTAGAAGCCACATTAAACAAGGAAAAAGAAACAAGCAAAATTAATTCTAATGATATGTTTCATTTAACCAAATATATCTAAAATGGTATCATTTCAATATGTCATCAACAGAAAATTACCAGTGAGAGATTTTACTTTCAATTTTTTGCACGGTATTTGAAGTCTGCTGTGCATCTCACAACTGCTGCCCTTCTCAATTTGGAATCACATCCAAGTGTCCAATAGCCATGCTCTAGAGGAAAAATAAGCTAGGAGGACATATTTTTAATGGTTCACCTAGCTTTGCCTCCCATGCTCTTTGTCCTTCCCAGTGTCCCCTCAAGGCTTCTCTGAGCCTCTGCCCGCAGGTGACACTGGACATGGTACATCTACATGGAAGCACACATGCTAAAATGTCTGTTGCTGTCCCTGCCCTGGTGATTTGCATTTTTAGGGCTTTAAGCTTGTAAAGTTCTTGGGCATTGCATTGACCCTCTGTTAGTGAGTCATTTGAAGATTTTTCTGAAATCATACCATTTTTTAACACATTTACTGTAAGTTCAGGTCAGTCTTGTTTTGAGAGGGACAAATCTGAGCAAACAGACAGCTGTCTTGGAGTTTGCAGAGTGATTACAGCCTCACCATGTGAAAATGAAATATTGAAGATATCTGAGTATCTTCAATGTCCGTATTTTCTTAACTCACTTTCCTTTCACCTCGGAGGGGAGCTCTGCTTTTTGTTCTTTAATCCTCGTGATTGGTATTCAGAACAGGGCTGCCACGTGGGGCTCACCAACGGGAATTAAACCTGAACATCCACTTGCTACCTGCTTGCTTGAGGCACTTTAAAATTTTCTCTCAGCTCAGCACGGGGCAAATGAGAGCAGCATTGTCAGCTGAGAAGAGTTTATTAAACAGAGTTCAAACTTCCAGTAAACAGCACCCAGGAGCTCCCCTCAATCATGACATCCAGAGGCAGATTTCTGAACTAATGCACATGGGCTTCTGCACTGAAACGGAAGCATCAGATCCTACTTCCCCCAGTTTGCCCTGCATAACTCAGTTTACCTGCTCGGCTAAGAGATGTGCCAGACTAGAAAAGACCCCGCAGCCTGAGCCTGTGAGCCTTTTAGTTGGGAGAGGTTTGGACCTGGTATACTTCACCTCAATGAACGGGATTAGTAAGAGCACATTATCACTTCCCTTCAATATTCGAAGGATCTTTGCAGCCCAACATGTCTTTTTGAGTATAGGTACTTTAAAGTTAATTTTCAAAAAGCACAGCCCCTGAGAAGGAAAGAGTATACTGTTTACTGAACAAGAGCTTTCTAGAATATCCATATTTGATTTAGAGAAATGTGGTTTACTTATACTATATAGAACAACTGAAACAATCTAGAAAGAGACATCGGGCAAAGATCTCTGGTATTGATAACAGATTATATTCCAAATAAGACATACACTGCTACTAAAAATTTTACTGTGGAAAAAAAGAAATATTATAAAGGAGATGTGGACAATCTAATGGTTTATAAATATACAGAACTTCCCTCTGTCACTTCCATAGTCTATAACATAATATTTTAAATGTATAATTTTAATCGAAAAGTACAAAGATATCTTTATCATTTACATATGTATGTACAAACATATGTTTTGATATATTTAACTGAAGGCTTGTTTGATGTGGGTTATGAATAGAACAAGTAGTTTATAAAATGTCTACTTTTCTAAACTGGAGATTAGAAGCAAGTTGTCTTAAATCTTTTGCATGAGAACTTCTATAGGTTTACATACATTGTTCATGGTGGCAAAGGGTAGTATTTTCTTTACTTTCTTTACTCTAAGACAAATGTAATTACCATGTCTCATTCTTAACACCAATCACCCCTCCTTGTAAAATGATTTCAGAGTAGGAGGATCCAGAGGTCTTGGATGTGAAGGAATTCAATCCAAGGCTGCAGTGCCCCACTCTCCACCCTGACTGAAATTCTAATCCCATATAACACTGAGGCACTGTCATCAGAGGAGATCAAGCACCAAGGGGTGTGTTGCAGGAATTCAGAAAGACAGAACAAAGTATGGGCATGGGTGAGGTCAACATTTCAAACTATTGCACACACCGAGAGAATGCATGAAGTGATCTTCCTGAAAGAAGGCACATGGAGACCTATAATGACTCTCATTACAGTGTCCTGGCTTCCCCATTCAGCAGCCTCAGCCTTGGGTAAGTCACTTAACCATTAAGAACTTCAAACTTTCCTCACATGTAAAGTGGTCAAAATAATAGCTTCCATATATTGAATATATTCTACAGTTCTATTACCATGTTTGATACCTTACATACTGTACCTTTTGTTCTTTCACCAACCAGTTGGGACTACTATCCCCATTTTACAGGAGAAATAAATCAAATTCATAAAGGTTAAATGACTGATCCAAGTCCAAATTGCTCTTAAGTGGCAGAGCCAGAATTCAACTATACGTACTTGCAAATTTTCTATAGTATATATAGCTTATTACATCCAAAAGAGTATGATTTCAGCATGCTACCCAAGCTTCATATCAAGTACAGATGGCTAGTTACCAAGGTACTGAATGTATCATTTTCTTACCATTCTCCATAAAAGACTTCATCTCCATAATCTCCACGACTTTGGTTATTCACACTCCATCTGCTTGGGCATCTAGCATCACCAAATCCAGATTTTTAGAAAATCTTACATATTTTGGAGGACTTCAGCCTCAATCAAAATTCCACAGATTACCCAGATTCTCTGGTATGAATTCTTCTCTTTCTACTACTTCCTCATTGTATTTTGTGGTTCTTTTCCACACTAAACCTATACTTTTTTAGAATTACAATTGTTTTTACATTCATCAGGGTCACCAACTAGACTGTGAGTTATTGGCAGCTACAAGCTGGGCCTCACTGATCTATGTTTACTTATACAATCCTCAGTAAGATGCCTTATATGAAGTGGGTAATCAGTAACTGTCAAAGGAATCAAATTGCCAGATAAGGAGAAAACAGTAACACATGTTTGAAAAATAACCAAATTTTAGTGTATGTTATTTGTTTGATGAATCTAATGCCTAGATTTAGATGTTATTTTAAGACTGATATCCACGGTGATGCCAAACGTTTTCTGATATATTTACCTTTTAGGACACACACACACACACACACACACACACACACACACACACACACACACACACAAAGAGGCCACAAATAAACTGTTTGAGGATTCTACTGCTAGCATCCAAATTTGCATCTGAAAATCCATTATTTATGTTCTTCATAAGTGCATGTATATTTATTTTGGTAGCCTACTCATAACTTTATCATCTGAAATGACATTTTGTGATGGCTGCATTATGCTAGGTAATAGAAATGACATCTATGGAAAGTAATTGCAAATGGATCAAGCAATCCACACATTAAGAAATGAATACAAAAATAATAAGCAACAAACCAGTAAATAGCTTATACTTTCACCTCACACAAAGGAATGCCATACTTTTTATGGCCATTGACTGTAAAAAGTATAACTATTCACATATATTCCTTGTTATGGAACCAAATGGAAAAATGAAAAAAGATTTTTCAATCAACAAGAAACAGTGAATCAAGCAAATACAATGGTATTTTGATGTCAACTGTATTTTAAATTATCTTTTTAGGTAGAACTCACAGCAGTCTTTCCTACAGGCATGCATTGAAGATGTACTTTTGCTTTTCAATAAATCAAGATGCTTCTTTTACACTAGAATTTAGGTTTTTTTAAGTTAAGAAACAGAAATATAAGCTGCTTTAGAGCTGACCTTTAATTGTATAGTTGACATCAACACCATGGAAAAACAGATATGAACACATTATAGTAATAGAAATCACTTTAATTTTCCCATGGTTTATAGTATCACACATAAAAATACAACAGAGATGATAAAATGTAGAATATGATTAATGGAACAAGAAGTACCTATTACTTTTCCAGTTACAGATGGCCATTGTTAAAACTATGGACGTATTTCCAGTTTCTTGTGTTTGTGTGGTATGTGTATGGTTTCTCTGTAGCACTGAAAGAAAAGGGTCCTATGGTGATCAGAGATCTGGTATTTCTAAATATCTAGACTGTTTGTTTTATTTCAATTTTTGGTGTTGCTGAGATTATTTTTATCCTCATGTCCCTCAATTGGTCTTTGCTATCACACGTAAAAAAACAGCATTTTTGTATGCACCTATGCACTCAGTTATTTTATAAATTTTCCTTAAATATGCTATGACCTTCCCCTATTTTCTCTTTAATTATTTGTTGTTATATTTTAAGTAGATACATAGGCACAGAACATTAAAAATTCAAATTATTTTAGATGATTATGGAAAGAAGAGTCAGTCCTCTCTCCTCCCAGTTTGTAACAGCTCACAAAATTAATTTCTTTGAAAAATTTTCTAATCTGTGTCAAGCATTTAACTCCATACCTCAATATCATTTGTGTACCACTAGTTCTTGATTTTTCAGGTTTTGACGTGACAATGATTTCAAATTATGGAAAGTGAGAATTTGGCTCTGTCACATCAACGACATGAATAACACACTTTCTCTTCTCCATCATCCAAACCAGTTTTCTTAATTTTGACCAGACAATATGTGGTGTTTACATATTGACTAGTTATGCATCATCTCAGGTAAGACAGGTGGTATTCTCTATGACATAAACCACAGCAAGATCCTTTTTGACCCACCTCCTAGAGAAATGGAAATAAAAACAAAAATACACAAATGGGACCTAATGAAACTTAAAAGCTTTTACACAGCAAAGGAAACCATAAATAAGACGAAAGACAACGCTCAGAATGGGAGAAAATATTTGCAAATGAAGCTACTGACAAAGGATTAATCTCCAAAATTTACAAGCAGCTCATGCAGCTCAATATCAAAAAAAACAAACAACCCAAGCCAAAATTGGGCAGAAGACCTAAACAGACATTTCTCCAAAGAAGATATACAGACTGCTAACAAACACATGAAAGGATGCTCAACATCACTAATCATTAGAGAAATGCAAATCAAACCTACAATGAGGTATCACCTCACACCAGTCAGAATGTCCATCATGAGAAAACTACAAACAATAAATGCTGGAGAGGGTGTGGAAAAAAGGGAACCCTCTTGCACTGTTGGTGGGAATGTAAATTGATACAGCCTCTATGGAGAACAGTATGGAGGTTCCTTAAAAAACTAAAAATAGGGGTTTCCCTGGTGGCGCAGTGGTTGAGAATCTGCCTGCCAATGCAGGGGACACGGGTTCGAGCCCTGGTCTGGGAAGATCCCACATGCCGCGGAGCAACTGGGCCCGTGAGCCACAACTACTGAGCCTGTGCATCTGGAGCCTGTGCTCCGCAACAAGAGAGGCCGCGATAGTGAGAGGCCCGCGCACTGCGATGAAGAGTGGCCCCCGCTTGCCACACCTAGAGAAAGCCCTCGCACAGAAATGAAGACCCAACACAGCCATAAATAAAATAAATAAATTAATTTTTAAAAAAAACGAAAAAACGAAAAATAGAACTACCATACAACCCAGCAATCCCACTACTGGGCATATACCCTGAGAAAACCATAATTCAAAAAGAGTCATGTACCACAATGTTCATTGCAGCTCTATTTACAATAGCCAGGACATGGAAGCAACCTAAGTATCCATCAACAGATGAATGGATAAAGAAGATGTGGCACATGTATACAATGAAATGTTACTCAGCCATAAAAAGGAACGAAATTGAGTTATTTGTAGTGAGGTGGAAAACGAAATTGAGTTATCTGTAGTGAGGTGGATGGACTTAGAGCCTGTCACACAGAGTGAAGTAAGTCAGAAAGAGAAAAACAAATACCATATGCTAACACATATATATGGAATCTAAAAAGAAAAAATGGTTCTGAAGAACCTAGGGGCAGGACAGGAATAAAGATGCAGATGTAGAGAATGGACTTAAGGACATGGGGAGGGGAAAGGGTAAGCTGAGACGAAATGAGAGAGTGGCATGGACATATATACACTACCAAATGTAAAATAGATAGCTAGTGGGAAGCAGCCACATAGCATAGGGAGATCAGCTTGGTGCTTTGGGATAGGGAGGGTGGGAGGGAGACGCAAGAGGGAGGGGATATGGGGATAGACGTATACATATAGCTGATTCACTTTGTTATACAGCAGAAACTAACACACCACTGTAAAGCAATTATACTCCAATAAAGATGTTAAAAAAATTTAAAAGGACAGGTGGTATTCTAAGATCACACGCCTCTTGCATCCCTTTGTGTTTCCTGGAGTTAATAATGGTCTAATAATTTTATTTGTTTAACTTTTATGCACTTTCCATTAAATCATCTCCTTGCACTCATCACTTTTGAATAATTTCAGACACATGGGCATTTTCTTCTTTCTTGTATGTAAAATTCTCCATTAAATGGATCTCGTATCTTCCTGATCCTTGGTTTGCTCCTTTTTTTGGATGGAGGACATCTTGAGAATAAAGGTGAAAATTTGAGGAAGTGCATATATGAAATTATATTTATTGTAGACTCATGCTTAATTGACTGACCATAGAATCAGTGTTGGGAAATCCTTTTCTTCAGTAAGACGTGTTCTTTTGAAGGTATTATTTCCCTTATATCTAGTTTCAAATTTTGCTTTTGAAATATTGATATTTAGTTATGTTAATATTTTCTCTGGAAGCCTTTAGGGATTATCTTTGATCCCATTGAACTGAAGTTGGGAACGATGGCCTTATTATAAATCTATTTTCATTAATTGACTGAGAACTAGGTGACCTTAGCAGTCAGACAATTCATGTCCTTCAATTTACAGAAATTTCCTAGACTTACTGATTTGATAATTTCTTCGCCTCTATTTTCTCTATTCTTTTGGTGAAGCTGCAATTTGAGTTTGGGGAACTAGTGGACTGATTCTTTAAAAATATAGTATATTCCTTCTCATTTGATCTTTTTGGTCTTTTTATTATACTTTCTGTATTGTTTCCTCAATCTTATCTTCCAGTCATTTTCCTTTTTTAAAAAAATTAACTGTTATTATTTTCCAATGGTTATTCTTTATTTTCAAAATGCCCTCTTTCATCCTTATTAAAAACATTGATGACTTACTTATCTAAGGATATTTTTCCCTTTTATTTTACTGTTCCTTCTAAGTTATGTGAATGAGTGTGTGTGTTTGTGTGTGTATGTAAGTATTTAGGAAAGTGTGAGGTTGGTTTTTGAAATTGTACTTAGTAAACAGCAGCCACAGTAAAAGAACTGCAATGTTTTTGCAATAATTTTACTTTGTTGAGCAGGAAATTGAGGATAGGTATGGATAAATAATCCCCTAAGCTTATTTTATTATATAATAGTATAATATGTGGGTAGCTTAATTTTTTTTCAATCCAGCTTTATAAGCATTATAGTTAGCAAAAATTAATCTAGAAATCTGAAAGTGATTTGGTTAAATTTACCATTTGAGGAGTGCTGGTGATTTACGTTGTAGTTTTTAATGCCATATAGATTTATTTTATTTTATTATTTTATCATTTCACTTTACTTCCTAAACAGGGAAAGTAGAAATATGGCATTCACCATTCTGGTTCACACAATTCCTACTCTGAAAATGTTTGCTGAAGATTTAAACACAGTTATTTCTTTGAATGTTTCAACCATATTATCATAATAGTATTTAACCTTTGCTTACAAATGTTTAGGTATTTTTAACATAGACTGTGTTGGTAGCTTACATTTCATGGGTGTATTTTTTTAATTACATTCATTTTTCCATGATTCTGAGAAATAAAAATTTCCATTTCTGTAATAGTGAAGAGATAAGAACCCCTTGTAAGGAAGCAACGAGCTAGAAAAGATATCTAATTACTGGCAAGCAATGTTGCTTTAAAGCGTGTGTGAAGATTGTTTCAAGTGGAGATGCTTTTATTTGGAGAGATTCTCTATGTGTATTTATAGACTTAATAAAATTATTTGAATATTTTTCATTTGATCTTGATTGAAGTTTGCTAATAGATATTTCTATTTGTAAACAGATAAAGGGTCAAAATTTCTTGTAAGAGAACAACCACTGAAAAGAATGCAAAGATGTTTTTCAAGATGTCCCACCTACTTGAAAATGGAAATGGAAAGATTACAATACTACTCATGCTCAACAACGACTCCAGAGAAGGAAGTCCCAACCACTTCTTATTATCCTTGGATAAAATTTTCTTGAGGGCTCAGAATATAGTCAGTTCTGTCAAATGATCCAGGTGATCTTGAAAACTGCACATCTCTGAGTAGAACTAAATAATCTGTTCATGTCTAACGTGTTAATAGTATCATTCTAACATCCCATAACCTTACAAATCTGATTAGTTTATCGATTACTGAGGTAGGTGTGATAAAACCCCTCACTATCAATATGGATTTGCCTACTTCTCCTTGAAGTTATTCTATTTCGTGCTTTATCTATATTGGGTATGTATTATTATGTACATACTAATTATACTGGTTGAGTTGACCCTTCAGCCTTATGACATATCTTATTTCTCTCTAATAATACTTTTTTGCCTTAAATTATCTTTTATCTAAAGTTATTAGAGATATGCCACCTTATTTTTATGTTTGTATGCTACATTTTTTCGGTCCTTATGATTCCAAAAGTTCTGCATTCTTATCTTGAATATCTGTCTCTTGTAAGCAAAATGGTTGTCTTTGTTTTGTCTTGTTTTGCCTTGTTTTCCTCTAGTCTGATAATGTTTGCTGTTCATTGCAGTATTTAGCCTATTTACATGTAAACTAAATACTAACATATTTGGGGTTATATTTACCATCTAATTATGTACTGTCATCTTATTATTTTACTGGAATTGCTTGTTCTGTGTCTTTTCTCTTTTGCCTTTTTCTCTTTGAGTGACTACAGAATATCTTATCACATCTCATACGTACCATTTCAAATCTGTGACCTCACCTCTCACTCCATCACTGCTGAAGCAAACAACTCTGCTTCATGTAGGTACAACTTGACAGCACCTTGAGTCAAATGTGTGCTTCATGCTTCTTCCTGCCTGGGGCACTCAAGAGATCATGCATAAACAACCTGGAAACAGGGATTGGTTAAACCCCACAGGGCTACATTTGACCACTGACAGACAATATTTCCCCACATTTTCTCTTATGGATGGAGGTCTTGGTTGTTACATTAAGAAAGCAACACAGACTAGTCAAAGTTCTTGCTGTGGGTGAAAAAAATCTACATGGTGGAATGGTGGAAGATGAAGAAGATAGATACAAATTCTTGTAAAAGAAGTTACAGCAGCCAAGACATGGAAGCAACCTAAATGTCCATGGACAGATGAATGGATAAAGAAGATGTGGTGTGTATTTACAATGGAATATTACTCAGCCATAAAAAAGAATGAAATAATGACATTTGCAGGATCATGGATGGACCTAGAGATTATCATACTAAGTGAAGTAAGTCAGACAGAGAAAGACATATCATATGATAACGCTTATATGTGTAACGATACAAATGAACTTATTTACAAAACAGAAATAGACTCACAGACATAGAAAACAAACTTATGGCTACCAAAGGGGAAAGAGGGGGGCATAAATTGGGAATTTGGGATTAATAGATGCGCACTACTATATATAAAATAGATAAACAACAAGGACCTACTGTATAGCACAGGGAACTATACTCAATATTTTGTAATAACCTATATATATATATCTACATCTATATCTATATCTCTCTCTATATATAACTGAATCACTTTGCTATATACCTGAAACTAACACAACATTGTAAATCAACTATACTTCAATTAAAAAATTCTTCTAAAAGACACTAGTAAATTATAGGCAGTATTGGTAGCAGTCTTATGTCCAAAATAGAGAAGTAAAGATTTTACTATATTTTCAATTAGTCAGTAAACCTCTTGACTTTTTCATTATAACTTGTGTCTCACATTTTAAGAATTTGAATGAGTGTATGTAGATCTAGGCACCTAATACTACATGATTTTTTTGTTGTCATTGGAAAAATAATTGAAGAAACACAGGGCATCTAACTCAATGAAATAAGACCATAAGAAGTCTCGGTTAAAAGCAATACAATTCAAATATTTTATTAATTTCTTAAACAGAGTTATAAAGTGAAAGAGAATGAGTTAGTATATCACACAGAGAAAAAGCAAAGTATTTAAGAGGGAGCACAAATGAATCTTTCCTAAACCATTTAATCAAAGTGAATTTGCTTTAACCATTTTATACTCACTTGATTATTGCGTTATAAAAAGAAATATTAATATTGTTCAAGTATATGATTCTTCAATTAAATGTTGAGATCATCATGGGTAGTTTTGTTCCCCATGCTTACTTCTATTGCCAGATTCTACTATTGTACTTGGAGTTTAGTGGAAACTAACTAATTTCATACTGAATGTGGAAATGAATGAACCAATATTATTAATCCATCAAAAATTGTGCATCAGATTGATTTTGAACTGAGCCTCAAAATTTAACCTTACCCTATTACTGAGAAGATAAGGTTGTATAATATTATGACTATTATGTATTGAATAAAATAGAAAGCAAAAAATTTTTTTAAGTAGTAAAGCAAGTAAAAGTGAGGAAAATCTAAACAAAAAAATGGTTCTAAAGAGAACAGTTGGAAAGGAAGAAATACATGGAAAAATTTTGTTCTTATTTTTTAAAAGTTATTTTGGCATTTTCCCCATATATTAGTGATTTTATGAATTGGATACATAGATAAATGTTGATAATTAAAAGACTAAAATGTGTTCTTAAAGGGACTAATTTTCATGTGCATCTAACTGACAAGTTCCTCTGCACACATTAAACCCACTGGAATCTCTATTTAGATGTCAAAATTAATGAATATTTAATGGTACCAATAAGTCATTAAGTGAAATTGATTGCATGAGACTCAAGCAAAAAAAAGAAAAAGAAAAAAGAAAAACCAAAAGGAAAACAATGAAGGAACATAGGAACACGTTTAAATGAAGCATAAAATAGCCAAGAAATATTGCAAAAATAACACAGGGATTATCAAAGCTAAAACACGTCTCTACGAAAACTCTATGTAATCTTTCTTTATCATCAAGACTCTCTCACTAAAGGCTGGCATCTCAAGCTGGCTTGATAAAACCTAACTAAATCAAAACTCCATGTGGAAAAGCTTCTGGCATCTTTCTTTGAGCATTGAGAACTTTTCCTTTGCACAGCATCTGTTTCTGCCATTTTGGGAGGAAACAATATAAGAAATAGCACAATATCCTTCAAGATGATTTGGTAGAGAAAACAAACTCTCAACTGCATTTTTAAAAATTTGATAAAAAGTACTAAGAAATTAAAGTGCTTGATATTTACATTTACTATCTTCACTAAATAAGTGTTCACAATCAGGGACTAAAAACTATAAAAATATTGTTTTTCCTTAGTTTGAACAAACTAACATATTTTAAGTAAGCCTTTTAAAATTAGAATAAAAAGACAACTCTTTAAATCTCAAAATAAATGAAATCTGTTGTCCCCAATTCTACATTGTTCAGACTCAGAAAAAATCTGATTATTTTTGAAGTACAGGGAAAGTCAACACAAAGTGAAAGAAGTGTGAGCAAACACCTGTCCATCACAAAAGAACAGTCTTCCATCCAAACCATACTTAACTTTGATTGAAGAAGAATTAGCATCATCATTAACTGCTTTTATGTTAGTCATTTTCCTCTCTGTCCATCAAATGAAGAAAAACTCCTGTGTCTACCACTGAACCTCACAAATAGGTAAGGCCTCTGACCTTGCCAAGCACTGACATCTTTGTCTCCCATTTGTCATTTGATCTGAGGTTGTCAGCAAACAGATGTCTCCTTTAGCCTAAGGCATCCTCAGAGTTACTAGGACAGCTGTTGCTATGACATTTGATGAAGGTATGGAAAGTGATGATAATGTGATTCGTAGGTCCATCCGCAGCAAGTGCCTGAGAGTGTAAGATGGGAATGATGCATTCCCTGCTAATTTGTTAATGCTTATTTGAAAAAGTGCTTTTAGTTAAATGTAATTTCCTGGGCCAAACATATTTTTTCCTTTAAAGTACCTCTTCAAATAATTTATAAGGAGGCAACCTATGCCTGGGAAATGCCTCTATTTAATGTATGAACTTGAAATGTTATTTGCGCGAGAGAATATCCAATAGTCTTGCTACTTTAAAGGCAGATGTGTGCTAATTATCACTGTGCCTTCTCATAATGAATGTATATACAAACGGGATAGTTTGTTATACCAATATAAGAGGCATTCTAATGTGCTTAGCGAACTTAGAAAACTCAATAGAAATCCAGGGGTTGAGGGGGCAGATCACCTCCACATAGTGTGTGAATTTCCATTTGCCATGCATAGGTATCACATTTACCTAATGAGCATTTCCAATGCGTACATAACTGTGCTTCAAGCAAAGTACTAAGTGTCCTGTTTCTTCAGTCTTAGGATTTTTTTACAAAACATATTTTACATTTTTATTATTTATTTCTTTATTGGCCACACCACACGGTTTGTGGCATCTTAGTTCCCCGACCAGGGATTGAACCCAGGCCCACGGCAGTGAAAGCGTGGAGTCTTAACCACTGGACCGCCAGGGAATTCGCATATTTTACATTTTTAAAATTGTTTACATCTACATTGGAAAATGCAGATTAATTATGTATGTAAATGCAATATTTCAGGATCATGGTAAAATGTATTTTTGCTTCTATGAACAGTAATTTATTATTTAATACATTCACATGAGTGATTGAAATGGAGGCTAGTCACGCTCAGAAAACATGGCTATGATAACTAGTTAAAAATTGGAGTACTATGATTGTATTTAACATAGTTATTGGAAATCTATGGGAAAGGAGAAAATGTGGAGTTTGAAACTAAGCCAATGTGATCTGCAGAATGTTGGTAAAGGCAAGTCCCATGATCTCTTTAAGTCTTAGTTTCTTGAAATATAAAGTGAGACTAATGATAACTATTTTGAAAGATTATTGTCATCACTGAAATTAATATTTATGAATCATCCAATACCATTGCTTCCTCTATAGTATATGAAACAGTGTTACACATATAACAAATGAGTACTACATTATTATTTTCATACTAAGGCTATACAGTCCCAAAGAGAAAAGTGTGTGCTTGTGTGTGTACATAAGTGCATGTGTGTATTTTTGTGCATGTGTGTGTAATGATGAATAAATAGAAACCCTTATTGTATTTTATAAGCCTACTTGAGTTCTCAGGAAAACAGTTTATAAACCTACTTGACTTTTCCTAGGTTAAAGTAGGCAAACTTTAGGCTCTTTCCTTATAGTAAATTAGTGACACTTCTTAAATCCATTGCAAATATTCTCCTCTTAATTCTACTGGGTCAAAGTAAGGGGAGGATTGTCCTTAAGTCTTTGTAAGAGAGAGATAGAACCATGCAAGTATTGCCCTGCTGTGTAGCAGGCCTCATGGTGCTTTGCAAAAATGGTCACAGAAGTGTTATTGCATTTTGCAGTAAATAGTAGGCCCTTGCTATTTCCAGGAGAAATCTAAAGTAAAATTTTCTAGGACATCTTTTTTAAAAGGGCTAATTGAATGGTAGCTCAACTAAGAACCACTAGCATGGTGGTTCAGACTGCACTCTTTTGTAGAGCAAGTTCATTATTTTATTTTATTTTATATTTTTAAGTTCACTATTTTACATGAATAAGGCTTGCTTTACCTCAGTGGGTTTTGTTTGTTTTTTGTTTTAAATTTCCATGACATAATCATCAAATATGTGTATTGATCTTTTCTGTAAACTAATTTTCCTCTAAATATGTGTTCATTTTAAACAGCTGCACGTAACAGCTATTGGTTTAAAATACTTATTCTTTTAAATAATTACTTAAATACATGCTTTAAATAATTTATTTAAATATCCAATTGTATATGACCCTTCTGACTGATACATTTTGTTAAAGTTCACTCCAATGTACGTAAAACAGTTGCAAATTATCTAAACTGATCTAGTGAGAATACAAATATGAATACTATGTAGGTGTCAAAAAGACTTTCTTTTGTGAGTGAGGATAGGATGAGTAACCATGTAAACTGTTATTTGACACCAAAAACTATTAAGGAAAATTACTCTCAATTAAAAATCCTTGTGAGCAAAAACAAATAAAATTGGAAGGCACATTTTTAAATGGAAGAATTTCACACTCTTTAAAATTTATTGATTTAAGTTCATTAGAACATGTTCGTGTTTTGGCCGAAATAAAGGGGAAACTTGATTTATAGAATTGTCAGTGACTATAAAATTTAATAATTAAAAATTAGAATAAGAGATTCCATACGATTGTCATTAATGACATTTTAAAGTTTTAATTAGACTTTATAGTGAGCACAGAAATGCTCAATTACATCCACAGATTCTATTGAATCTCCAGCCAAGGACATTAAGAATGCAATCTCGGCCTTCCCTGGTGGCGCAGTGGTTGAGAATCTGCCTGCCAATGCAGGGGACACGGGTTCGAGCCCTGGTCTGGGAAGATCCCACATGCCGCGGAGCAGCTGGGCCCGCCCGTGAGCCACAATTACTGAGCCTGCGCGTCTGGAGCCTGTGCTCCGCAACAAGAGAGGCCGCGATAGTGAGAGGCCCGCGCACCGCGATGAAGAGTGGCCCCCGCTTGCCGCAACTAGAGAAAGCCCTCGTACAGAAACGAAGACCCAACACAGCCATAAATAGAAAAAAAAAAAAAAAAAAAAAAAAAGAATGCAATCTCATAAAGTTGAATACACATTGGATTAGCAATGTATTTAGAACCTTACAAAGCAGTAATGATAGAGCAGAAAGCAGAAGGTTAATTCAGAACAAATTTGGCTAGAAACAGTATCGTTATCTTGGAGGTAAGAATGCTTGAAAAACTGTGCTAGTTTCTACTGAGAAGAACAACCCAGGGACTGTGTGCTTGGCACTGATTTCATGTCTGTTATGATAGTACACATCGGATTCACAACAACATTTGCAGTATTTAGTAAGTGGGCGTTACATGACCCTTGATGTAATGAGCATAGAGAAAATGATGATCAACCACATGGTGAGAAGTTTAATGGAGAAGCATCAGGAAAATGATTATGGCATCAATGAAAAAAAAATGCTCTAGATAATCTCTTATTGTTGATAAGTGATATAAAACTCACCAAAAATGGCACAACAGAAATCTTAACAGATGGTAAGTCATCTTAATCTAGCAAATTAAGGGATCATACATTAAAAAAATAAAATAGTAGGTTATTTGACATGCACTGTAATTACATTGGATATATTGCTTTCAATAAACGTTAAAGGACAAATTAGCATTAGTCGTGCCAACTACATTGCCAAATCTGCTTTTCAAGCTTATAATTAAAATCCTAAATTATTACTGCCGCAAATTAACAGTTTTAACGTAATGCAGACGTTGTAATCATCAGCTCTTTGTTGTTTTTTAAACGGATTGTCTCATGCAAATTTAAACAATATTCACCTCAGTAAACAGTAAATACTAATAGCCTTTTCAGTGTTGCTAGAGAAAACTATGAAACAGACTTCTCTGCTGGAGACCTTTCTCAACCAAGAAAAAAAGCTTGACTCACAAGAGGAATGGTGCAATCCTTAATAAAACAATCGTGTCTGCCTCACCCAAAGCAGTGACAGGCTTGGAATACAGTTGTTTAGAATCTTCCGCCTTACGAAAAGCAACGGAGACTACATTATCTCTTCTGGCTCATGAGTGCTATGATGTCACTGCATGGGAGTCCTTTAGCCAGAGGATGAGGCTGGAGGAGGCCAGATCTTCACATTCCAAAAGGATTCTGATACTCGCATTGAACAAGGTGCTCTGTTAGTTCTCACAACTTTCTAAGTGATTTTCTTTATTATAGCAGCTTATAGGGAAGTAAATTTTAAGACAGTTATTACACATTTGGAGTCTTGTCAAATTCCACTCGAAGCCCTCGCTGTTTAACTGTATTGATGCAAACTGATGTCTTGTGACATCTGACCTCATTCATCTGCCTCATATTGTATGTCTCCTGAGTCAATGGTTTGGGACTGAACAATTAAAGAAATGCAGCAGTTGAAAAGTGTAATCACAAACAGCAAGGTGTCATTCAATCAGGCTGATCATATGAAGTTTGGGATCGTAAAATTTCCTCTTTAACTATTATGTAATTGATGAGGACTTGAGTGTGAAATAGGCAAATGAAAGATTATGTATAAAGGTAGTGTTTTCTCTTTAAAGTAGGAGAAATGAATAAGAAATATTTGTAAATTTTAGATTTAAATGAGTATGGGTGATAGCCAAAGGAGTCAAAGTTATGAAGGAACTACACACACACACGCACACACACACACACGCACAGTTATCTGTATTATTATCAATTGTTCTTTGCATAGATTATTTTACTCAAAGAAGACTACAAATCCAGTGTACTTTTAATCTTCGATACTATTTTAATTGAAATAATCTCAGTATAAATCAACATTAGGTTACTTCCAGGACATTTTTTTTTCATTCTATGGTTGGAACCACAGGAAAAATCTTTACTAACTTAAAGAGCCACTTAGAATTCTAAAGTGAAAATTTGTAATTGTGCTGTCAATTATATTTGCCAAATTAGAACTAAAAATAATATAGTGCTTTATGAAAAGAAAAACTCATCAGCCTCTTTCTAAGCCCTCTTATTTATCTACTCTCTGCATTAGTAGTCCCACCATTCTTAAACTCAAAGACATCCTTAATTTGTTAGTAATTACCCATCCTTTTGAAAATGAAGGGGGAATGATGATGATGATGAAGATGATGATAATGATGCTTATCTCACTTATTATGAGGGATTTTGGTGAGCATAAAATGAGAAAAATGAAAGTGTCTTTTAAACTACACAATACACTACAAATCTAATGTATTAGTTATTAGAAGTTGAAGTTGTTCTCCTAATTTCTTCTTATTAGAGGGTCACTGGGATGAAAATAACTCGTTTTTAATCTCAGCTGTAGCACGAACTTATGTCTTTGTTAAAAGTATTTTATAATTTTTGTAACCCTAGTGCCTATATAAAAGGCTGCTGATTAATTTCTTTTTCCTTAGAAATAAACTCATAAACCTGGAAACATAACTGTGTTGTACACTCTTTCCTGCAATCACTCAAACCTTTATCTTGGAAAACTTTTAATTCAAATAGCTGTGCAGCAGACTTGAACCCCAGACACAAATATTGCCCTTATTCTTTTCCTCCCATGGTTTGAGACTCCCAAGGCTATTCAGACCACATTCTAGAATTGTACATCAGCCATTCTACATCCAATAAATTGACAAGTGGAGCGCCATTTTTTTTGCCGACTCCTTAAGTTACCACATTTCATCTAGTGGACCAATCCTCTGAAGTAAGCTTTCCCTGCTGAGCATCACCTTGATGGGTTCTATACACCATGTGTTGAACTTCTGGCACAATTCCTAGATCTTCAAAATTTTGTGATTTGCCCTTCTTTCCACATTTTGGAGGCCTCTCTAAGACACCCTGAATCGTACACAAAAGGAAATGTGAATCACCCACTCCAACCTTCAAGAAAATTCTGTGCTCTTGTGGCTCACATACTCACTTCCACATGATCTTTCACTGTTTTTTTATTTTAATGAGAACTTTAACAACTATTTAACAACTTTGGTTATTACTTAGTGACTATTAAGTAATAGTGATAATTAATGGCTATTACTAACTCAAATAACCAAATTTTAGTTTAATTTGGTTCTCCCCACTTCATCACCCCTCCTCCCACACACATACAAAGAATACTCATTCCTCTTCACCAGAGCAACCTTTATTCTTACCTCTGTCCATTGGCCAACAACCTAGACTATCTAATTCAGTTCAAAACTTATATATGTAAACAATTCCCCCCTTAGTCTTACATTTATGGAGAGAAATTGTAGTTCAGTCACATGCCTAAGTAGGCATCCTAGATCCTCAGGCAGGGATTGATGGATCAGACGGCTATCCCTCAGTCCCATCGATGAAGAACACATATACATACATGAACACTACATACACAAATCATACCAAGTACTATGAAATATAGATTAAATGTGCAAACTCATTTACAGCTACAGGAATTAAGAACGCATATTCTACAGTTAAAAGGTATGTGCTCAGATTCTGAGTCTGTCATTGATGGTGTGACAGTGTCTTTTGCCTCTCTTAATTCCACACATGACCTGTATTTCCACCTATGGCCGCCCACCGTTTGGCTCCTCACGTGACACCCCCCACCTCACAGCCCTTGCCATAGTATCCTGGACTTGGCAAAGGGCTCGTCATTCTTCTACTTAGAGATTTGGAATGACTTTCTAGTGTCTTTTGTTTACAGGCCAAACCTTTCCAAATAAGTCGGAGGCTTCTTTTTTTTTTAATGCTAATTTTCCAAAAGCCTTAAGTAACTGTCAAAAGTGTCAGTCAGGAAGGTGACAGCTGAAATGAAGCCAGGCACAATACTGACATGGCTGACAATTTGTTGGAAGTGGCAACAGCAATGAACCGAGAATGACAGAAAGATAACAATGAAATTTTGTTGACTAATAGACTTTAATGGCAAAGAAAAGTAGACATAGAGACCAAGATGAAAATGAGAAACTCCATCCAAATATACTATTATTTATATGGGGTTGATTATAATATTTTAAATATTTACTCACAGCATGAAAGACCTGCCTCACCATATCATTAGAAATAGAATGTAATTTTAAAGAGGTCTTCATAATGAACTCTGGTCCTGTCATCAACTTCATTATGGAGATTTATATAAAAATGAATAAGTGTAAGAGGCTACACAAAGTATTTAGAAAGAGTGGTACACACTGATAACCATAGCTCAAATAAACAATCAAACAACAGTAAGAAAAGCAAAGAGCAAATTTTAAAATGGGTTTAAATATCTTATTTACATAAAGCATTGTTACTCCCTTATCTTTTGTACTGGAAAATTAATGTTGCCTAAAAATATAAGTGTGAAAATGTCAAATATTTATTATAAACTATGTAAATGCAGGGTTTGATGGTTAATTTTATATGTCAACTTGACTGAGTTAAAGGATGCCCAGATAGCTGGTAAACATTATTTCTGGGTGTGCCTGTGACAGTGTTTTTGGAAGAGATTAGTATGTGAGTTGGTAGACTGAGTAAAGATCACTGCCACCAGTGCAGATGGGCCTCATCCAATCCACTGAGAGCCTGAATAGAACAAAAAGGCAGAGGAAGGGAGAATTTGATCTCTTTTTGACCTGGGACACCCATCTTCTCCTGCCATCGCACATCAGAGTTCCTGGTTCTTAGGCCTTCAGACTTGAATTAAATAATTACACCATTTGCTTTTCTGGTTTTCCAGTTGGCAGATGGCAGATCATGGGACTTCTTGGCCTCCATAATCAAGTGAGCCAATTTCTATAACAAATCTGCCTCTCTTTCTCTGTCTCTGTCTCTGTCCCTCGCTTCTCTTCAGTATAGATGTATCTATAATGAATACATATATTCAGTATACATCCCCTATTGGTTCTGTTTCTTAGGAGAACACTGACTAATACACAAGGGTGTCCTGATGATAAATAAAAGCTCTGTAAACTTGAATTTATTTATTTTTGGATTAAAAATACAAACTCTAGGAAGTATTGGATGCATGGAGCTCAAAAATGAGCTATATTATGTTAAAAGTTTCATGTGCCTCATTTTTTTGTCATTAGAAATCTTTATGTAAATCTATAACTGGAAATACAATTCCATGACTTCTTTAAATCATGTATTCATTTTTCATTTAAGTTAAACTGACAAAGATCATATTCCATTTGACACGTATGCTAGACTTCCAAGAGAAAATTTCCTTAAAACATGAAGTGATGAAGCATAAAATCATACTATTATGTTTCCTAAATGCACAGTCACATTAGATGTATATTATTCCTAAATTCAGCATTGATGCTGATACTACATTTTCTTCACCAAACGTGAATAGCAGTTTCAGAAATTTGATATATTCAGTGGACACTTGAACTCTTCAATGCTTCATTTATTGAAATATCATTGCAAGTATTTCCATCATGATCATCTAAGTGAAATATTATACCCATTTTTCCTCTGAGAAAACTTCATTGTTTCTGTTTGTAATATAAGATATATGAGTTCTTAGCCTGAGATCATACCATTATAAAATGTTCGAATCTGCCTTATCAACTTTTGTTGCATATATTTGATAATATAATGCAGGAGAAAGGCAACATATTTTTCTTGGATGGGGGCAACCATAAAACCAGTCAGCATGCTATGAAAACTCTGATAATTTTATCTTTAGGTCAAATATCTTAACTTTTAAAAGAAGCATTCATTATCTCAAAGGTTTGATTTTGATATAATATTATCCGAGATTTTATTTTTTGTTCCATTTGGTCTTGTGACAAATGTATGTAACAAAAAATAGCAGAATAGATAAAAAGCAAACTTCCTACAAGAATCGAATGATACACAGACAACTGTGATACAATTATAATGTATGTGTGTATGTGACAATAACAACTGAAACAAAAGTTTTGTGATTTTCTCATGACCTTAAAACTATTCATTTTGCCTGAATACTGTTCCCTAAAAATAAATCACCTTATGATTTTATATTTGTACTTGTTTTGAATATAGCTTTTAAAATAATGGAATAATTATTTAAATTTTTGCCAAAATATAAAAACAAAAATATATAAACAAAAATATTTAATTTAAAATTTCTCCTCCTTTTAAGCCAAACATTCAGCTAACAGTTTTACAACGCTGTGTATCTATTATATTTGAGGGACACAATACATCACAATACTCAAGCCATTTCTATATTAAGCAGTATGCTTTCAGATGAGGGAAGTAGGAATCCTAGGTGTTAATGATTTAAGTAAAAAGGGATTTATTACCTTACATAATGTGCAGTTATCAATTTATTGGCTCTCATCTCCAAATTCACCCTTTCAGAACCACTTAAAAATAACTGACGGATTTATTCCAAGGACACAAGGATGGTTCGACACTTATAAATCAATGAATGTGACACACCATATTAACAAAAGGAAGGGTAAAAATCACATGATCATCTCAATAGACACAGAAAAAGCATTTAACAAAATTCAACATCCATTCATGATAAACATTCTCATCAAAGTAGATATAGAGGGAACATATCTCAACATAATAAAGGCCATTTCTGATAAACCCACAGCTAATGTCATACTCAATGGTCAAAAGCTAAAAGCCTTTCCTCTAAATTCAGGAAAAAGACAAGGATGCCCTCTCTTGCCACTTCTGTTGAACATAGTACTGGAAGTCCTAGACACAACAATCAGACAAGAGAAAGAAATAAAAGGCATTCAAATTGGAAAGGAAGAATTTAAATTGTCACTATTTGCAGAAGACATGGTACTTTATATAGAAAACACCAATGTCTCTACCCAAAAACTCTTAGAACTACTAAATGAATTCAGCAAAGTTGTAGGATACAAGATTAGTATACATAAATCTGTTGCCTTTCCATACACAAATAATGAACAATCAGAGAGAGAAATTTTTTAAAAAATTAGTTAAAATCATATCAAAAAGAATAAACTGCCTTGGAATAAACTTAACTAAGGAGGTTAAAGACCTATACTCTGAAAACTATAAAATATTGATGAAGGAAATTGAAGATGATAAAAACAATGCAAATTTATCTCATGTTCTTGGACTGGAAGAATTAATATTGTTTAAACCATACTACCCAAAGCAATCTACAGATTTAATGCAGTCCCTATCAAAATACCTAGGACATTTTTCACAGAACTAGAACAAATAATCCTAAAACTAACCTGGAACCACAAAAGCCAGAATTGCCAAAGTAATGTTGAGACAAAAGGACAAAGCTGGAGGTATCACCCTCCCAGACTTCAGACTGTATTATGAAGCTACAGTAATCAAAACAGCATGGTACTTGCACAAAAACAGACACATAGATCAGCGGATCAGAACAGATAGCCCAGAAATAAACCCACACACCTATGATCAATTAATCTATAACAAAGGAGGCAAGAATATACAATGGAGAAAAGACAATCTCTTCAATAAGTGGTGCAGGGAAAATTGGACAGCTACATGTAAAACAATGAGTTTAGAACATTTTCTCACACCATATACAAAAAGACTTAAAGGTAAGACATGAAACCGTAAAACTAGAAGAGAGCATTAGGCAGACCACTCTTTGAAATAAATTATAGCAATATATTTTTGGATCTATCTCCTAAGGCAAAATAAATAAAAGCAAAATAAACAAATGGGACCTAATTAAATTTAAAAGCTTTTGCATAGCAAAGGAAACAGTCAACAAAATGAAAATACAACCTACAGAATGGAAAAAAAATTTGCAAATGATATGACTGACAAGGGGTTAATATACAAAATATAGCAACAGCTCATACAACTCAATATCAAAAAAAAGCCTAATCAAAAAATTAGCAGAAGACCTGAATAGAAATTTTTTTCCAAAGAAGACATACAGATGGCTAACAGGCACAGGAAAAGATGTTCAACATTGCTAAGTATTAGAGAAATGTAAATCAAAACAACAATGAGATGTCGCCTCACATCTGTCAGAATGGCTACCATCAAAAAGTCTGCCAATAACAAATATTGGAGAGAATGTGGAGAAAGGGAACCCTTAAACACTGTTGGCGGGAATGTAAATTGGTGTAGCCACTATGGAAAACAGTATAGAGGCTCCTAAAAACTTAAAATAGAACTACCATATGATCCAGCAATTCCATTCCTGAGTATATATCTGGGAAAAATGAAAACACTAATTCAAGACTATACATGCATCCCAATGCTCACAGCAGCACTATCTACAATAGCCCAGATATGAAAGCAACCCAAGTGTCCATCAACAGATGAATGGATATAGAAGATGTGGTATATATATATATATACCATGGAATATTACTTAGCCATAAAAAGGAATGAAATTCTGCCATTTGCAGCAATGTGGGTGGACCTACAGGATATTATACTTATGAAATAAGTCAAACAGAGAAAGACAAATACTTTACAATATCACTTATATGTGGAATCTAAAACATAATACAAACACATGTATATAGCAAAACAGAAATAGACTCACAGATATAGAAAACAAAATTAGCAGTTACCAGTGAGGAGAGGGATGGGGAAAGGAGCAAGTTAGGGTTATGGGATTAAGAGATACAAACTACTGTGTGTAAAATAGATAAGCAACGAGAATATATTGTATAGCACAGGGAATTTTAGGAGAGAGAAATAGATAAATATAGGGAGAGAAATAGAGGAATAAATGTAACATGTGATATATATGTGTATATATGTATGTGTATATATATATATTTTTATGCAGGAGAGATGCTTAGAAGTTGGATTGCTGGATCATAGCTATGTGCAGTTAAAACATTAATAGATGTTATCAATTTATATTGCAAAAATTTAGCAGTGTACATTTCCACTGACATTATGAGAGAATATCGTATTGCCCATAATTATAAAAGAATTCTATTTTGTTAACTCTTTCAGTAGGAGAGAAATAGTGCCTTATTGTTTTAATTTGCATTCCCCTGATTAGTCATGAAGTGGAGTATATTTTCACAAGTTTATTGGCAATCTGTTTTTTCTTCTATGGTTTGCCTATTTACGTCCTCTGTCTAAATATGTTCCTTTTTATTTGTTTCTTCTAGGAGCTCCTTGCAAATAATGACTATTGATTGTTTTAAGTGCTAAAACTAATTCATCTCAAATTGTTTTGACATCTCTTAAAAAGACATTGAAAGATACCGATATTTTCAGTTGATTGTTTATCATTAAATCTCTCTGACTCTCCAAGTATTTGTTTCCACGACCTCTGCGGGTTTCCTCAACCACTCTCCTTATCAAAATTATTACCTTACTTCAAGCTTCAAATAAATCCTACCATCTCTCTGCAGTCTTATTTGTAGCTTTCCTTGATTTTTCCATTTCTCTGAATAACTCATTTAAAAATTACTTTCTTTAGCATTTATTTTGTAGTCATTATGTTCCATTTTGACATCTGGCACCACATAAAATGTATTTCCAACATTATTAAGCCATTTGGCTTAATCATTTGGTTGCTAAGAACAGAGAAAAAAATCAACCTTCCTTAAGTAAAATCAGGACCTATTATATGAAACAATGAATATGCACAGGTACCCAATAAAGTGAAATAAAAGAGCCTTCTATCCCTTGCCCCAATGGAAGGGCACATCTTACTACAGAGCTCCCTGTGGGATCAGGTCCACTCTCAACTGCACGAGAGATCACAATCTTGCTAGGATTTTTCCAGCACTCTGTTCTTCCCTCTTGTGCTTTCTCCTAGGAGCACATCCTCAGTCACTCATACACACAAGAATTCCTGTCTCAGGCTCTCACAGTAGAGAACAAACCCTAAGAGAAAAGGCAATAAGCATGAAAACTAGAAAGAGATTTTCTGTTTCTTATTACAATTTTACTTGGCGAATGAAAGAAAACAATTATCCTTGCCTGTGTTTTGAAACATGAAGTCAAGACTTTATTTTGAGTTAACTGGATAATTCTCTAACTACACACAGGTAAACATAACATGTATACTTGATATTGTCCCAGAATTAAACTTTTCTTTCCATCCTCAAGACAGCACATACTAGCAAAATCTCAAACCTAAAAGGAAAGGACATGTAATATTACAAATATAGTTAGATGGATAAGGTTGTATCAAAGTTTATTTAAAATACAAAATCACATAGATGTATATATGCATATGCATGTGATGAAAAAGCTAATGTTTGTATAAAATCTATTTTCTTGACACTATGCTAAATATTTTACATAATATATCTATTGTGACTGTATTATTTAACCAACTTAATTCTCTGAATAATTTCACCCTCATATATATTTCGAAATTAAACATAGCATCTGACTGATTTGCTAATAAAAAAATGAGTGTTTAAAGCTCAATTCTGAGAATTCATAGGATATTGTTATTTTCTCACCATTAGACTATTTTTCTCTTTGATAAACACAAGATATTTATAAAACCTTCAAAATTTATTTGAACAAGTGATGATATTATCAAAAATTAATAAAGAAAAGGCTGACTCAATTACTTAATATTTTATTTTCCATGAATGTCTTTTGTAACTGAATAGACTACACTGAACAGCTAATTTTGGCAACAAAATACTGTGGACACAAAAGGACACAAATACTGTGTTGAATACAATGCAGAATATTGCGAAGGGTTTGGAAGAGAACCAAGAATAACCTTACTAAGGTCCACGAGGACCAAAGGGCAAGTGTCTCAGTATTCATTGTAAAGCACATTTTGATGCCGAGTAGCTTGTGTTCCTTAATGGCCCTGCCAGTGAGAAATTCCCCATATTATAACAGCATATGGGCTTTCTTTTTCAAGCAAAATGTAAGTAGGTAAAGAAAATACAATGTGTGTTCATTGAAAGAAGTATGTTGCCATGTATCTGGTTGAGCCTCTCTCTATCTTTCTCTTATCTATGTATTTTACTAATCTATCCTTAACTGCTTTCCTTAATGCATTTTCGTCTGCATTTGTATTTAACTCTCAGAAAAGTTGATTATGTGAACCTCTTATCTGAAAAGCTCCACTCTCTGAATTAGGCCATGTTTCTCTACATACATCATTTACATTAAGAACTTCCCATTCTTATCTGAAAACTTCATTATACAAATTAAGTCTCTGACCTTTTTCCATCTTGCTAATTGAGGTTTAATAATATCAGAATTCGTATTTTCTGATTTAAGAGAATAAGGGGGAAAAGTGTCCTGTGTCACCGGACCAAAATATAATAATTACTCATGTGCATGAAATGGTTTGTTTTGTGGCCGTGTTGCAAGTTTCCAGTTCAGATCTATTTTTTTAATCAAAGAGAATCGGTTTTAGGAGGTAACAAGTTTTCTTTTTCTTTCTTTTTTTTTTAATTGAAGTATAGTTGATTTACAATGTTGTGTTAATTTCTGCTGTACAGCAAAGTGATTCGGTTATAATATGTACATTCTTTTCCATTATGGTTTGTCACAGGATATTGAATATAGTTCTCCGTGTTATACAGTAGGACCTCGTTGTTTATCCATTCTATTGGGTTGGTCAAAAAGTTCGTTCGGGTTTTTCCATAACATCACCACTTAGTGATGAGATCTACAGCAGGTTAGTCAGATAGTCAGAGTTGTCTTATATGTACTTAATACTGTTTTACTTTTTTAAAATTTTATTGAAGTATAGTTGATTTACAAGGTTGTGTTAATTTCTGCTGTACAGCAAAGTGACTCAGTTATAGATATGTACATTCCTTTTCATATTCTTTTCCATTATGGTTTATCCCACGATACTGAATACAGTTCCCTGTGCTATATGGTAGGACCTTGCTGTTTATCCATCCTATATATAATAGTTTGCACCTGTTAATCCCAAACTCCCAATCCATCCCTCCCCTCCCCCTTCCCCCTTGGCAACCAGAAGTCTGTTCTCTATGCCTGTGAGTCTACAACAAGTTTCAATGTAAAATGTGAGTAATCAGTGGATTTTCCTCCAGACATAGGAGAAATCAGTAACAGAAGGTGGTACTAAGTCCACTGGAGAAAGGTGAGGGAAAGAGAAGACACTGGAGGAAAGCTTAATAGTTTAGATCTATTCAGGTCTCCACGTTTCCAAGGGAAAGGAAGCCAGGAGCCTCAGGAAAGACCATGAAAGGGAAATTCCAGTAACGGGGCAATAGTGAGGCCTTCAAACTTCAATCTGTGCAGTCGTGAGATGACAGAGACGCTGGGCTCTGCTTCGTGTTGTCACCATGCCCACTTCTCATTGCTTACACTGATTTTAAACTTTTACATAATTATCAGTAAAGGGATTAAAGAAAGTTATAAATGCCCACTATTTATAATATTTAAGGTCTGCAAGATATAACGGACCTGTCTAAGATTGATAGACATAAATCTCTCTCTATATATATTTATATAAATATCTAGCTACATCTGTATATACAATGTGTATATATATCTAAACAAAAATCTCTATATCTGTACAAATATCTCTATATATATCTGTATGTTACATAGCTATCTATATAGAGTTAGATAATAGATATACAGTTGAATAATAAATAAATTCAAACTTTTAAAAATTAATTTTTATTGAAGTATACTTGATTTACAATGTTGTGTCAAACTTTCATGTTAATATTTATTTTCTATTTTTATTTATATTATTTTATATTGTATTTATTTCCCTGAGGGCCTGGAAAAATAATAACATAAATAAAAGAAAAAAAAACATCAGGATGCCTGTCAGATGTTTTTATATATTGTAATGTATTCTCTTGATCACAAATATTGTTTTGATTTGTATTAAACAATATGACATCCATTATTTCTAATTATGCTGATAGGATTATATAGGAGAACCAAAGGCTGGGTTTACTAATGATGAGAAATTTATCTACAGAAAAAAGGGCTGATTATATAGTTAGAATAAGGCACTGTCCAAGTATTAGGATTTCAGAGGTTATATAGCCTGAGGATGAGTTTTTTTCTCATTGGTTTCCTGAAATAACAATTTATTTTAAGTGGGGAACCATCATTGTATTCCTCAGTTAGCTAGACTAAAATGAAAATACCATTATTAGCATTTACATCAAGGTCCTTTATGGAGAGATTTTTTAATGGCAGAGTGAGGCAGTAAAATGTCATGAAAGGCCTGATCCAGATTTGCTCAGAATATTGAGTTCAGGTTGTTTTTATTATCTCTTCAAAGAGCAAAACTTCTGTAATAGAGACTTGACTTACACATTATGTATCATGCACAACAAAAGTAGGGAAATATTTAGATAATTTAAAGTAAATAATGGCTAAGTACCCTCATACCCTAAGTGTCTGTATAATCGAGGCTTCAACATTTCCCACCTCCCATTTCTGCCCCAAAGTTCCACTTTCATTTTCAACAGTCATGCAATTATTGATCTGAAAACTCAAGCAGATATTGTAATAACTCTTTCTTGTACTTATAACAGTTCAAGTAATTTACTGGACATCGTTTCATGCTGAGAGATGGGGAAGCTGTAATTTTTGTAGGACGATATAGTTAGCGATGTAGCCGGCACCTAGCTCCCTGACAGCATTCCCATTGGTGTTTTCACCACATCATGGACCATTTTCCTTCTGTTTGAAATTTGGCACGGAGAGGATCACATAAATGAGATTGAGGTCAGTGGTTCTCAATCCTTATTTCATTTTAAAGTGTGAACTATTAAAAAAAATACTAGCCAAGCCTCATCGGTGGAGACCTGAGGCCGTTGGCTAAGGGGTGGGCTGAGTTGGAGCTACACAAAAGCCCTTTTTCAAAGTTGTTTTCAAAAATTACCCCAGGTGATATTTTTATGAGTAGTTAGAGTTAGGTAGAAATAATATGAACTATTTTTTCCCATTTATCTATTGTTTTCTGAGACTATCACTTCTAGACATCTTTACTAAAAATAAAAACATAAGCCCAAAATTCTTGTGGTTCTGTTTCTCTTTCTTTCAGAAGTTACTTCAATTCTATTCATAAAAGAATATGTTAAGGTGAATTAATAATGATGATGAGGGTGCTGAGGATATTAGTTATGATTCGCTGGGCATTTATTTTGTACTAGGGACTCTGTTGAATATCTTTCCTACATCCTATCATTTAATCTTCTTAAGAAGACACAAAGTAGGAATGATTATAATCCCTGATTGCATATAAAGAAATCGAAATAGGGATGGGAATTAAACTACTTCCCTAAAATCACACATTCCATCCAAGGGTTGGAATAAGACCTAAACATTCCTGGTTCCACTGCGCGTGTTCTTAACCACAATCTAGCCTCTAGGTTTTAATTCAAGCCGTGGGAGAGGGAGAATATTGTTTATGAAAGTAGGGAGATGAAAGATATTTGATGACCGATGTCTTCTAAGTTTTTCCTTCCTTAGTCCTTAATCGTATTCACCCCGCTTTACAGAATATTTCTCACCTCTGAACACTGGCAAAAGGGGAGTAATAACAACACTGGCCACTTGTCATTCACCATGTGCATTTAGTGCACGAAGCTCTTTGCATGCAGTGTGCCATCGAATCCTTACGAAAAGTTGCAATTATCACTTGCATTTGAAATGCGGAGTCCAGGAGTTAGAGCAGACAGCTCACCTGCCCAAGGCCACCAGAGGGCGTGACACCGCCAAGGTCTCTGTCCTCACCACTGAAGGATGCTGCCCTGAATCTAACTAGGAAAATCTGGGGATTCTGAGAAATACAAGATTTGTGATTGAATCTGAAAAGAAAATATCTCACTGATCCATACTTACCATAGAGGCCCTGGCTGAGGAGGAAAACAGAGTCATCTGGAAAACGGGCAAATTTGTTGGGAAAAAAACTTTTTTAACAAAGGGAAAATGCCGTGAAGGCTAGGAGACCCGTATTAATCAAGACTCCTCTGACAGCACGTGACAGAAACTACACATGAGCTGTCCTAGATGAAAGGCTGACTTTACTGAGTCTAGCAAGAGATAAACACATTATGTAAAATGCTGCAAGGGACACTGGCCTCAGGGACAAATGACTGTACGATTCTTAGATCCCTTCAAATGTCTCTCTGCTCGGTCTCTGGTTCTCAGCGAGCCTGGGGAGTCGGCAGTAGTATCCTGGAACTTCCCTGAGAGACCCCCACCTTGTCCCCGGAAGCATCAGCGATGTGGGTGCAATTTCTGTGTCCGCGATGCCCAGATTCTGTTAATGACAGTGGCGGAGTGGAGAGCCGGTGGTGGCTTTCCCTGACCTGTACTCCTTCCAGAAGTCTTGCCAACACATAAGCCCCCTGCTTAAGTGCAGTTTCACTTAAAATAATTAGAGTAGTTTCTACTTTCCTGATAGAACACCAATGATACAGCCCCTTAATAACATAAACTATATTTTTGAGTGAATGACTACTGGTACCGTTTTACAAATCACATTTTATTCTCAGTATCAGCCTGTCAAATGCCATGGAGGGTGATTTTAACTCCCTGATGCATTTCAGAATTAGGTTATTGTTTCCCCCTAAATTCAATAGGACTCTCTCCCTTTACTTCCATTGAAGCATTTACCCAACTTAACCTTATATTACAGTTATGTAATTGAGATAGCAACTGTTAGTAAATTATGTTCTTAGAAGGCAGGTCTTGTGTTTTATTTTTTTTATCTTACCAGTAATTATTCCTATAGTAAGAACCTTTGGAGATATTGTTTGGAACTTCACTAAATTGGATTAAAATGATATTTCACAATAACATAATAGCAAAATAAAATATAATTTTATTTATTCATTCACAAATTATTAAAAGTCCTACATATTTTTTTCTAATAAAATTTATGAAATAAGCTGTTCTAGTCTTTCCTTTAAAAAAAAAAAAGGCCATTTGGGTCGGGAAAACCACTTTTTATTCAACTATTTATAGCTTCTTATATCAGAAAATAGACCTGAAATCTGAATATCTATTTATTTTATGTACTGTATGTTCATAACCTTGTGCTTTTCTCTGATCATTTAATTTTCTTTTTGATTTGTAAGAGCTCTTCAAAAAATGGAGATAAAAGCCTTTCTCTGTCATATGGGTTACAAAGAGTTTTCAGTGTTTATCTTTTTTTTTTTTTTTACTTTTGCTTTGATATTTTTGCCACCCTTTGTTTTGATGTGGTTCAATTTATCAAGTAGTTAGATTTATTAATATTTCACTTTATGTTGTCTTACGTTTGTGTCATGTTTAGAAAAGACATTCTTGCTTAAAGGCTTTTTAAATCATCCACTATCTCTTCAAGTTCCTCCCAACCTGAGCATCCTGATATAACCAGAACTATGGACATAATATATGTGCTTCCAAACTGTGACCATGCATTTTATTCCTTTCAATGTATGTCAGGTACATCGTCATTCAACCTCAAATGGTAAACAATGGAGACATATATAATTACGTCTCTTCTTTGTACAGTATAGTATTCCAGTGTTCAGAGCGTGGTTTTATGGCTGTACTACAGTTTAATGTTCTCTTCCATCCATTCCCTCCCCCTCCACTGATGGGCATTTGTTTGCAGTTATTTTCTCTTTATTTTCTTTTCCCTCCTCCTCCTCCTCCAATTCCTTCTCCTTCTCCTCTTCTTCTCTAAATTTTAATTAATATATTGATGTAATCATCCTTTTATTTAAGTAGGATAAAATTCTAGACAGATGGTATTGTTGGGTAGTAGATTATTAGATTATGGACACTTTAAATTTAAATCAATACCTAAATAACTTTCCAAAAAATCCCCAATGTTTCATTTTGAATAATTATTGCCCTAAAAACTAAACCATTAGCCAGTTGCATAATCTTCTGTGAGTTGCATGTTTATATTTTTGACAGGTTTTGAGTTGGTTTAACATGGTCCTTAGGTATCCATGGTGGATTGGTTCCAAGGTCCCCCAAAGACACCAAAATCTGAGGATGCTCAAGTCCCTTAGAGAAAATGCCATAGTTACTGTATTTATCTTTTTCCAAAAAATTTCTGGAATTCTTTATTTAGTATGTTATCTGATTTCACCATTTTACATGTGTCATAAAATATTGGGTGAAAATTTCTTTTGTCTTTTTACCTTTTCTGCCATTAAAAAGTTTTAATTTGTTATGAATGACATTTGACAACATTTTTAAAAATAGTTGCTGCATTTCTTTAATTGTTTAGAAAACTTTTCCAATCCATATGTTATAAAAGTATCCTTTATTTATTTCTGATATTTTAATACAATTTTTAAATGTTATCTGATCTATTTTTAATTTTTTCTTAAATAAATTCATATAGGCTATTTGCCTCAAAATATTTATTGAATAATCTACTTTCTAATGTGATAATTAACATGCTCATTTGAATGAATTATAAACGCTATAATCTTTTGTGTAGATTTTTTTTCAATATTATCTTATCCAGTTACACATGTTGTGAGTCACAGTAGCTTTATAACATAATTTAATTATAATCATTAGTTCTGTCTTCAGAATATACTATCTTCCTTCTTCTACTTTCTGTGCGGAGGAATTGAGGAGATGGGGGAGGAATTAAATCCTGGTAGATTCCTTTATGCCTCTGGTAAGTTACTAGGTGGGCTTTTTTTCTCCTCCTCATCCTTCTAGACAATTTCCTGCAAACTTCAAACATTTTAAAGGATTTCTTCCATTCACCAAACACATTAAATTTATTATTCGTCAAATTACATTTTTAGATTTGGGGTCCAAGTTATGGAGATGCAGATTGGAGATAAGAGCTGAGGTTACCCTGGTGGCCAGGAGACCGCCTAGGAGGGAGCTGCTGTAATGAAGGCTAAAGACAATGGGGCCTGGAGTCGGACAGAGTGTGGGCGGCAGGGACTGGCTGTGCGCATAGCTGCCCGAGTCCTTCCTCTGTGATATGACCACCAGATCAATGCCTTAGATGACAGCAGTGGTTGGATACAGCATGCGTTGCCCATGCTCCCTTGGATACAATAATTATCGTTGGCGGCCCCTTTTCTGGCAACTAGACCTGACTTAATGTTTATTTAAGTTCTATGAAAGCCAATTTATTCTCCTTTCTCCTTGGATCCATGGTTCTTTCCATCATGGCAGCACTCAGCTGGTATACGGAGCTTCCTAAAAATTCTGGGTTATAGTGATAGTAAGACTACTTACGTTCCATCTCCCCCTGCATTAGAAGTATTTGTCCACTGTTGTGGGTGTTGATTTTGTTAATATATGTTTAATTTTGTGTATAATGTCTTCTGTAGATACAAGATAAAACACTAGAATGGATGTTGATAATTAAGTGAACTCTAATCATCAAAAGGGATGGAAAAAGAGCAACCTGAGCCATTATGCTAATTGGGTTTGTTAAAACACAAGGAAGTTACAGTAAATAAATGCTTGCAAATGTTCTTTTACGTAACATAAGTAAGCTAACAGCCAACACTTTTACAATGACTTACTAAAGCAGTAGTTAGGGAGCTACGTGCATGACTGAAAATCTAATTTCTTAAATTCAAACTGCTAAAATGTATTTAGAGAATATGAAAAGAGGCTTAAGTTTATGCTATTGCTACAAAAAGGAAATCAGGTACAGTTGCCTCAAAATCAGGATCTCAATGCTGTAACAGCTTTAAGTAAGATCTAGTCACTGGTAAGAAAATACTTTGGAATATTTGAGTACCATTGTATTTCGGTATTCATATTGCCAGAAATAATTGTTTATGATACATAAATTCTCTAAGCTGAGCATGTGAAAAATCTTACTAGACATAAAGATTTCAAACTTTAGTTTAAAAGAATGGCAGACATATAATTCCTAAAGATAAATCATTTCTTACTTTGTAGTAAATCAATTTGTTGAGGTTTTGTGTGTGTGTGTGTGTGTTTTTTTTGGTTGTTGTTGTTTTTTACTAAGTATATGTTTAGTTTTTCTTTTTGCATTTATTAAGGTGGTGCTTTCTCTGCTTAAGCCTCTGCTAAAAATGCAAAATTGCTTTGCAGCAATCCTTTGCACTCTTCCATAAGGCAGAATTTTTTCAGTCCTCTTTAAAAATCAAAAACTACTGTCAGGACCAGAGGGAAGAATACAGGATCACACACAGAATTTTGCAAGATCACACCAACACACTAAAATCTTAGCCTCATGTGATCCTGGTACTTTGTATATTTGTGAATACGTAACTGGCCTAATTGAAAATTGCTTTCATGACATTTATTTGGTGTAGACTAATAAAGGTAGAAAAAATGTTTAAGCCTGAAAATATGAATAAAAAGACTTTTTAATATCTAAATAACAATCTGCACATTTGCACATTTTTATTAATATTCCTGTGTTTTGTTTCCTTTTATTTATCATTTGGCTACTCAAACTATCAGTGTACATTAGGGTTAGAATATCTTGGCATTTTCACTAATAACAACATAAAATCATAACCAAGTCATTAAGACTAAAACAGATTTGAATAGTCTCTTGAAATTTTCAGAAACAAAAATCCTCATTCAGAAGATTAATCCCAACATTTCTAGTTTTTTTGTTATTTTCGTTGGTTTGTTTTTTAGTCTTTGAGACTTTATATTTTCTTAAAACTCAGAAAGTATTTTCTCCCTTCATTTTCTTGAAAGGTATATCTACTTAGGTCTCAATAAATGTTAAATGAATTTAATCATGCTTTCATGTACTTTTAATTACATAAACATCTCAAAAATTTTGTTGTAAACATATATAGCACAACAGAGTAAGAAATGCATTATTATTGCTATACTTAGAGCTGATATTCTCAATGCTTCTATATAAAATACTTGGAAATATATTTGTGAAAATTTACATCACCTAAACAGTGAAAAAAGGACTAATTTTCCGAAATGGGTGTTCAAAGATATTTGATTTCTTTGTTGTTCAAGTTCTTCGTAAATTATTAAATGACTTCAACGTTATCTGTTTCAAACTGAAACAGAGATAATATTCTAAATAGAGGATCATATATCATAATGAACATGAGCTTTTTAGTTAGACCAGTCGGTGTTCCAGATCCAGCTCTGTCATTTATTATTAGCTCTTTGAATTGGGAAAATTAAAACATTTTAAGTATCAGTTTCCTCAGTTTAAAAATTCACTGTAGAACTATCCACGTCTCACGGTCTTTGAATAAATTATGTGAAATAAACTATATAAAATATATGACATTCTGAAGTGCTCAGTACATAAAATCTGTTACTAAGAGTCATTATTGTTTATCTTTAATATGAAATGATGGACATTGATGGTTCCTTATTTTTTTTTTTTTATTTTCACATGTGAAATTGGATGTCAATACATTTCTGGGTAGATATAAATTTAATTGTTATAAAACTTTGGATCGAACTACCAGCATCAGAGCAAGATGTGATTACCTCTGATAAGCTGTATGTTTGATTCTCTTTCCTACACCCAGGTTCTTCAGGCAAAAATAATTCCATCACTGAGACTTAAGGTATAAAACGTCTGAGAAAATGATTGAAGAGGTAGTGCTGTGCCCACGTTTGATTGACACCCAAAAGTTTTACCATTAAATTTGTTGAGGTCAAGTTCTCCACTATCCTTTTATGATAAAGTGCTGTAAGGTCAGAGGCAGCAGTGGGAGAAAATTTGTTATAATCATAGCAATTAAAAATAACCACTGCTACTGCAAATATATAGTGATTTAAAATATACCAGAATCACAAGGAATGGTTTTCTGATTATATGAAAATCTCTTTGAATGCAAGTGACAAGAGCATACCTTGAAATCATTTAGAATCTGCAATCAGGTCATCTGGGTTTTGCAAATTAAAGGAATATATATTTTTGTCTCATATAAAAGTGAAGCATTTGATCCCACTCTAAAATTCTTAGAATAGCGTTCCTCCCACGATCAGGTGCACTTTAAATATATAACATTTTTGTACCAAGAAAAAAGGCAATCACCACTTACTGAGACAGAAAGGGTTTGGATCCCAAAATTAATAAAACTTGCACTGTACTATTAGCTGTGCTTTTTCGACAGACTAGCAAATATTTTAACAAGTGGAGATAAAGCTCAGGCCCAATCCTACAACATGTTAGCAGCCCCTCATGGAAATGTGGAGAAAGGGGGTTATGTAGAGTTCAAACACAGGCCAGCCCTCTCCCCCCGCCAGATTAAAAGCAAAGGTAAAAGAGAAGGTCTTTCATATTTTGAAAAAAAAAATAAATGCAGTGCACATGAAATAGGAACTAAAAATATTATGTGTGTAACAATTATTTGAAAGATTGAGTATAACATTTCAGGGACTATGAAGGCTGTAATAAATTCAGTCAAATTGGTTCAAATATAATTATGTCAATTATACTTCACAGAAGCCTGTGCTCCAGTCCCATGGTCAGTGGCTTTATTGTTTGTAATATGCCAGTCTGTGCTTTATCTCTATTACACAAGCGGAAATTCTCTTCAGAATCTCATAAAGCAAATTCACACTAAAGATGCATTCCTTAAACTATAACCCAATGGGCCTACATCACCTTCAAACTAGGCTGATTCATAAGTAATATGTTTTGATTTTGCATTATATTTGAGGATCTTAGAAAATAATAATTATGATTCAACATGATATTATGTTTTTGTCTCATTTCCATGAGTTGAGTCACCAGGCATAGATGCCATTAAGCCGCTAAAAAGCAGGAAACTGAAGAACACGCTCAAACAAAATTAGTTTTACTTTGAAACTATTTCCTTTAGCATTAATTTTAACTTTTTTCATCTTAAAGCAAAGTAAATTAATAACTATGGCAAGTGGAAAGGTTTTTTGCTACTACTAATATTTCATACTATTGCAATGCCCTTATTTTTTGAGATCCTTAAGCATCTTATCTACCTATATCAATATTCTAGGAAAAAATTGCTAAAGGAGTAATGTGCTCAAGTTACAAAGTGAGAAGATAAAGCTATGTCTTGAAATCACCAGAAGCATCATTTGCTGAACTAGAAATGTTTTGTTTCTCTTGCTGCCATCTTATATTAAGCAGATTTTATAGGGAAAGCTGGAAGAAAGTATGAAAAACAATTAGCCATAATACTATTTCAGGAATTAGATTTTAAACCTGATATAGTCTACTAGGTTTAATTTATACACATATATCCCATATCCAGTGTTGTTACTGAGTAAGTAGAGAAAAAATATATATTCTCATGTCCATGAATTTCAGCTGTGTAACCTTGAACAATAAACATTAATATTTATCTTGGTCTTAAATGCAATAGTACACATACAGGTACTAATCAAAACGGTCATACATAGCAGATATTCTACAAAGCTTAGTTTCTTTTCACTTTCCATAGGAAAAAAAAATGATACTTTTATCTATGGTTTTCTAAACAGCCAGGAAATGAAAACTACCGACAAATCAAAATCTCAGTACTTCACATGGCTTCCACTTTTATTCATTAGAAATGGCCCACCTCATGTTGAGCAAGTGAAGATTAGTTTTAACCCAAGAATTGCTTGAATAAGCTTCAGTGTGCTTCTTTTCTCTGCTATCATTTATTTTTGGCCATCTTAAAGTTAAAAAACAAAACAAAACAAAAAACTGAGCATGATCTTAAGCTTGTCCCCCTGCGGTATTCCCATCCCAATCCCACCACAGTCTAGGTCTTTACAATCTTACTCTTTACTTGGCTTTGGGGATTGGAAACAAGAGAAAGAAAGTGCATTTAGTTCATTTTAAAAGCATACGCCATAGTATCAATCTACGCTGCTTTTATACTTTTAGAAACAACATAGATTTATTAGGGAAAATGGCAGCAAAGAAATTGATTTCACCATTAGCACGCAGCCTTCCTTGCAATTGCCTGATTGCGTTTCTCAGTATCAATTAATTTCGGTGCTCTCCTAAGTCAGCTGTCTCCAAAACTTGGGGTAAAAGTAAATGTGTATCCAGCGAAGCTTCCAAACTAGATAGTGATTGAAAACTCTACACGCAGACCCATAACATCCCCTCATTTACAAACCCCAGACGTGGGGGACGGAAAGCTCAGGGCCACATGCTGAAAGCTCAGCGAGAACCTCACCTTGTGCACCTCGACCTCCTGAACCAAAGCTGACGGCCAGTCACTCGTAAGCCTTCAGCTTTGCTCCAGTCTAAGAGCCGACACGTGAGCCTGAGTGGCAGTGGCAGGCCGCTCTGACGCGGCTGTCATCTGGCCCATTTTCTACACAAACCACCAACATGATTCGCTCTAAAGGGCTCTCCGAGAGGACCTAATGCTTTTTTTCTTTCTTCCCTTGTACAGTGCAGAATTTAGGACAGCTTATTTTAATTCGATGACCTGCACTATGATCTAATAAGGGACAGCTGTGGCAGCTAAATCCCCAAGCTATTTACTGTCAATTAGAATGGATCCTAAATAAACTCCCTTCATTCTAAACTTGACCCATTCTTGAATGGTAGATGAAAATGACACTTAGAAGAGGAAATGTGGAGGAGTGGATGAGCGAGCCAGTGGAATGTAAAACACTGTGAGAAAAAGCACTCTTCAAACAAAATTAGAAGGGTGAGCCGTGATGATGACATTTTGATGTCAAATAATTGCAACTGAAATGCTGGTATTGGGGAGGGTATCCATGGGGGGAACACAAAGGAATAATATCAAGGTGTCAAAGAAAAGGTACCATGTTATTAGAGTTAAGCTAAAAATAGATGCATTCTATTTGAAGAAAAAAGTCTTTACTCAAATACAGAAGTTAAAATGGCCTAGAGCAGTGAATTATAATCTCTTTCTGTCTGGTATTCATAATAGATAAACATTTTCCAGCAAGACCCAGGACGCCAGGACACAAATCTATCTGTATACGTATGTTAAAAGAAAGTCTCCTGAAGTCATATTTACTTTGCCGCATGTGATGCACTCCTGGTCTGTATTCTGTTCTATTCTTTCTCATATTCAAAGAAATGCTAATCACAACTCAACAAGTTCACTTCACCATCCCCTCAATGGTCAGGACCTACCCTTTGAAAAACTGTATTCCAGAACCAAGAAACAACACACAAAAAGGAAATATCTAAAGAAAATTGGAAGCATTTTGAAAAACTGATAATCAGAGAGAATCTAACAGCTCAATGAAGAGGCAAGTACACTGTGGGCCTAAGCAAATTAATTTATTATATCATTGTTTACTGCTTTCTTGAGTGTGGAGGGCATGGTGGGAAACATAAGGAAATGAACATCGGAGTATGACACTGTTATCCTTAATTGTAGCTGTCCATTAACTTCTACGCTCTTCTCGCTTAAGTATACAAAACATGAAATGATTTCTTAGTGTCCTTGGAAACCCTCATACGGATAAATGCTAGAAGTGATAATGATGCCACATCAAACCAAGACACAAGAGAACTTAGGCCTTAAGTAGAGAAAGCCGGATGATTTCGCCCTGTTTTGGGGGAAATAAAAGACTTTTAAAGGGACTCAGATTGCTAGAATTGTATTGAGATTGCATGACAGTTTTGAAAGTGTAAGGGCAAACCTGACTAGTAGTAGAATTGTTTAAAGGGATCGGCTCTCCCTCCTGGAGGACCATATCTCTCGAAGAGTGTTGTCAGTTTGTATCACTTGCTCTGTACCTTTCTCTGACTGTCAGGCAGGCCTAGGAATAAGCTGGAATCAGGCTGGTTGTTGCGAGGGGCCTTCTGCCTATGGGTAAAAGACACCATGGATGTTCACCCCTCTGGACTTCCTGCAGAGAAACTCATTCTCCCCAGCCTGCTGGGGCTGAGGACCTAGAATTTATTTGTAGTTTCCTCGGCCCAAAGGGTCTCCAGTGCCCTTATTAATGAGCTGGGTCTTAAACCCTGAACTCTCTAAATTTCTTCACATGCATGTAAGTTACTATATCAGTTTTTTTTCTTTCTTTCACATTAAAAAAAGTTAAAACTGTCAAGAAATAAGAAAATGTGTCATATCTAAGCAGTAAAGTCTAAATATGGTTTTTAAAAATCCTAATCCTAATCTTAATTAGTTTTCTCCAAATTATAGACCCCACCAGAAAGATGTCTTTAGTGTCTCAGTCATATGCCAAAATGGAAATGTCTGGAGAAGGCAATGTATTTTATGATATTCCTCCCTAGGTTGCAAATGGAACTCATATTTCATAAGCAAAGCTAGAGGCAAGCTATCACCACTTGCATGTGCAAATGTGACTTTTCCATGCCACCCAAAGGCAACAGAAAAAAAGAAGAGGAGATGAAATAAACCTGATTCTCAGCTAACATACTGACTGCAGTGATGCCTGAAACAATGAAAGGATTATACAAACTGCAGTCAGAAATGGTGTACCGATAGCTGGACTCCACAGTCGTGTAATAGTGAGATTAGCTCGTGACCATGGCTACACGTGAGCAGTGTAGACGTCCACAGCCACCCTGAGACTTGGAGAAGTCAATGCTCTGACTTAACCTCATACAGAGAAGGGAAAGGATGTCAACAACTTAGTGAGACATTGGCTAACATTGCTATTCTCGCCAGCTGTTTACACCATTAACCTCACTGTTCGCTGCTTATCTTGGGACCTCAGTCAAAGTGATGAGAACTTTAGTCCTTCACATTTCCTCAAATCTGAACCAAAGTAAATCCTGGGGATTAAGAAGCACCTCATGCAACTATTATCTATTTTGCTAACTTGGTATCAGGGATGGAAATAAAAACATAAATTTGATGTTTTAATTTATGAACGAGGGCAATGGGTCAAGCTAGATATTTCATTATTTGTGATAATTAATAGTAAGTGGAAGAAACTCTAAACCTTGTTGCTCATTTAGGGCTGATCAAAAGTAGAGACTACACACACACACACACACACACACACACACACACATGTTAAAATAAGAAGCCAGAAACAATTTTCAAGCTGTGAATTACCCTCTGTATTTGTTTTGTTTTGTTTTCTTCCTTTTTAAAAGAAATCTAAGGTAAAAATAACCATAACTTTAGGTGTCAGGAAAAAAGGCTTTAATATAAGAACCTAGACTCACCCTATAAAACAACAGGAGAGTGGTTAAGAATTAGTGTATCTTCCTAATGAAATATTACTTAGCCATGATATACAATAAACCATCGTATTTAGAGTGATTTAATACTTAAGATAGGAAGATACTATGATATAAAGTTAAGTGGACATTAAAACTAAAAATAATATGGTCTCACATTGTAAAACAATGCATTAAAGGATCCAAATACATCAACCTGCTTAATTGAACCCTCCGTGTGGTAACATAATGGGTGATTTGACTTGTCTAAAAATACTAAAAGTATTTTACTTCCAAGTGTATTGTCATATATACATATTGTTATTCATATATAAGATATTTTATAATCAAAGTAATACACATTTAAATTTTGATGATATTCATACCTTTGTATGCAAGCATGTATACAGTTATATTTTTCAACAAAACATAAGGCTAATGAACATAGATCTAAAATATGATGTAACCTCATAAATAATCAGACAAATGTTACTTTAAAAAGTGCTATGATAACCATCTGATGGGTAGAATATTAAGGCTGATGATTTGAAGTTTAGACAGAGACACGGGGATACAGAAATGCATACAGTTGCTAGTTCAAGTATAATTTGGTAAAATCATTTTGGAGAGAAAGTTGATAATACTTGGGAAAGTTGAAAATATAACAATTCCACTTTTAGGAATATATTCTAGGAAAGTAATCCCACACGTGCGGAATGAAAACTTGGAAATTCCAAATTGTACCTCATTAAGAGAGTAAGTGAATAATGTATAATAAATTCATACAAAGGAAAGCACTTAAAATGAATGAATTGGATCTTCGTAGCAAAATGAATAAATTTTGAAAACAATATTGATTGTAAAAACAGGTTTCAAGAAGATATTTACATCATGATAGCATTTATATTAAACTTTAAAAAAAATACTACACATTTTTATAGATACCAACAAAAAATATGGGCAAAGACAAAATCAACATAAGAATGGAGTCTACATCTAGGAAAGGAGGGAACGGAGTGGAAAAAAATAAATCTACAAAGAACTGACTGCATTAAAAAGCCGAGATAATCGCCCTAAGAATTCAGTCTTTATTTTGTCTGAGCTAAAACTGTGTGGGCATCTGGTATACTACTCTCTCTGCTGTTCTGTAGGTTTGAGATAGTTTGTAATAAAATATATATTCATACAATGAAACTTTAAAAGTTTACAGTTAAAACTAACCCAGTATTCATTTTTAATATCAGTTTACCTTTCTTCAATGTTTACGGGGATAGTTTAGTGCCATATATCACAAGAGCATTATACTGGTTAGGTCACATATGCGAAGAATCTGTTTACAGTAAGTGCTATAAAATGACACGCCGTTCCTATTCATATATAAATTCATCCAAAATGTTTCCTCGTGTTTCCCTTTGTTTTCTGAATGAGAAACGTAACAGGTGCAGGTGCACGCAGTTACAGGCCTTGCAGTCTTGTGAAGCTAACATCTAACAGCGCGCTGCGAAGCTTACCGTCGGCGCTCGGAAATGTGCCTTTTATAAAGGACTTCCTTTACCAGGACTCTCCTCGCCTGGTCTGTGACCTTTCAACAACTGGACTGAAGCTAAATCTGTCTGCTTCACAGAGAGCAAGTCAACCGAGTGTGATGATGATAAAAGAAAAGAAAATCATTTGACAGTGATATCATAGTTTCCTGAATTACTTCGGATTTTAAAACAAGATAATACCCCAGACAGTCCAGTAAATGCATTATTGTGAGTACTGGCATCATTATATCTCCCTTTTGACTTAAGAATGTTATTTTAAAGGCAGAAGTACATTATAAAAACTGCTTTTGACGGAGGCCTTTCCCAAAATAGTCAGTTATAAAGATCTGAAAGGTAATCATTTTCCAACTCCTGTACATAATCAATTTCTCAAAGAAAATGCTCTCACTTCATTTCTTGTTATGTAAACATTATCAGTACATTTGCTTATGCTTATATCAACTGGGAATCTTGCTTGTTTCAGGCTGGCACTATCCCCAAAGTTACTTGCAAAATACAAAAGTTTTATAGAAAAGAGACTTGAAACTTGGAGAAATTTAGCTCTTTGCACAAGGATTCTATAGCTGTAAGTGGCCCACAGGGAATCAGCATCCAACATGGTTGAGCAGGATGGCCATTGTCTTAACTTATATTCTGTTAAGAAGAGCTGGTTCCAGGAGACCAAGGTCTGGCACAGCCTGTGTTCATCTGCCTTGTCTGTACTTCTGGTCCTAGAGAGTCCAAAATCAACTGATGTACTCTTGGTAGAGTACAGTTGGGTGGACCATCTCTCTCTAATCTCTATGTGGGCCTATAAATAGATAAAAGAAAAAAAGACCACTGACCAGTGACCTGACCATCTCTCCAGTCATGATGAATCTGTGAGACTGCATTTCTTCTAGTTTTGTTATCATAACACAATTTACAACACATATTCTGTCATTGCTATGGAACTACTATTTGATAGATAGTGCAATAATAGATTGATAGAAAGACAGATGTAGATATTAAATTTTATCTAATTATATATGTATGCATTTACATTATCTATCTATCTATCTATCTATCTACCTATGATATCAACCACATTTATGTATTAACCAGGCCCAATAGATATTATAAATGCATATCTCTTCTAAAATCTAAAATCTAAGGCCATTTTATTAGTTTTGCTAAAGCTGCATTTTCTAAGCAATTGTATTTAAGAAAATAAATTGTTATTCTTCCTTTATATCATATCTGTACCAATCTACGCTACACTACTTGCTTTACAAGTCCACGATCACCATTATTTTCCTAATGCATGTGAACAGACCATATAAATAGACATTGCTATTGTGAAAGATCACATACAAAAGGAGAATTGTGAGAAAACTATTATCTTTAAAAAATTAACTTTGAAACCAAGGATTTTAGCTCACACTGGTTTCTTTGTGCCATGGCATATTCTAAAGACCTTATATTTTGAAATGATGAATGTATCATATACTGAGATAGTTTGCTAAAAGTTGTTACTTTAGCCTTGCTTTAAAAAATCATATTCAAATAGTAACAGATATTATAAGGTCTCTTCCACAGTATCTGTTCTCAAGTGCCTTCTTCTATACCTTTCACTACTTAAAAGCTAGAATCTAAATACCATTTCTAGCCACCCTCTAGGGCAGGGCTGGCCACTTGATTAAACTCTGCTCCAGAATTTGTAAATGGAAGTTTGCTGGGAGGAAAATCCTTTTGTAGATAGAAAGTCTAGTAGAGGGAGAGACTTCAGGCCCTCCCACACCTACTCCATCAGCACCCCTGGAGGTTTGGCAGGAAACATGAGGACTAGAGCAGGAAGACAGGAGAAGTCTGGCTCTGAAATGATATTCTTAACTACCTGCACCTTCTTTGGTCTGCCTCCTTAAGGCTTCCCGTTAGAAGAGAGAGAATAAGCTCATGTATTTGTGAAGGACCAGCCATCTCCTGCAACAAAGGAACCATAGCTCTCTGCCACATGGTGTTTTATCCTCTTTCATCTGGTTGGGAGTTGAGCCTGACACAGTCTCAGTAGCAATGGGCTCAGGTGGAAGAGGTAGGGCAAACATTTCAAGGCTTCGCTTCTTTCCTTCTCCTCCTTTTACTCTATCTTCTTCCTTCACTTCTCAGGGAAATGGACTCTTTATTTTTTCCCTTTTTTTAACAACATTAACACATCATTCACTTTATAATTGGTTTTTTCTTTTTTTAAAAAAATTATGAGAAAAATGTCAGGCATCTAAAAATCTCAAACTTTCCACTGAAATAGAAGTATTATGTTTTTATTTAACAACTTTTGCTTTATATCTCTTTCTATTTTTAAATCAATAAAGTATGCTGCATAGGGATAGATGGGCTGAGATATACACACAGACAGCACCAGAGCAACCCTGTGAATTAGATATCAACTCTCTTCTCAAAGTCTTTGAGTAAGTATATTCCTAGCTCTCAGAGTAAAAGCTAAAAACCTACAAGGCCCATCATAATCTTCTCTCTCCCCCCTCCCAGGGCCCCCCCCTTTACTCAGCAATTTTATCTGCTCTTACTGTACTCCCCCAGGTCAGGACACTGATCATGACCTTTTACTTAAGCACATCCAGGTCAGTCCTACTCCGTGCATTGGTCCTGAGCTGTACTCATCCTGTCACTCTTCATCCACACTTCCTCACCTCCTTCAAGTCCTACTTCAAGTGCTCCACTCTGAATGAAGCACCTCCAACCACCCTACTTTAAATTTCAATATCCTTCCACACTCTTTAGGATGCCTAACCTCCTAGGAGCTTTCATTGTTTCCCTATAGAACTTATATGTGTTTGTGGATCAGTCCTGCTGTTTTCCATCAAAGCAAGATGACTCAGACTCACAAATGTCTCCGCTGGAGAAAAAATTATATGGCCGTCCTCCTTATAACCAATACAATTGACTTATTGTTGAAATATAAAGTGTTTTTCTTCAAATAAAGTCAAAAATGAAAACTCCTAAATGACATAAGTATTGAGCGATAATCATGTGTGCATATCACTAAATTTTAATTGAATAAAATCACCCAAAAACATGGAATCCTAGGCAACAATCATGTCTTTCTCTGTCACTTAGCCTTTTGCCTGCAGTTCATTTAGGGATAATTACAGGACAATTATCCACCTGCATCAAATTTGAGGCTCCTGCCTAATGTTTACCAGAAGATTTTACAAAGGATATTCAACTCATGATTGATGGCATAGTAATTATCAAACATTTCAATCTTGTTCAAAATAAATAAAAGCCCTAATAAACAAACATCCAAAAAATGGAGTCAGTTCCTGCTAACTACAGGTAAATGGAAAAGTCTTGGCACAAACAATGCACTTCAATTAACAAAAGATAATTTTTAAAAAGGTCTTCAAATATACTTAAAACCAATCATAATTTCTATTTTTATTCTGCAACTCCAGTGTCTATGAAATTATTAAGCTGGAAAAAAAATCAATTAAGAATTTAGCTAACAGAATATTACAGAATTCTCTAAACAAATCTGTGTAGTATTATATATAAAACTCTCCTAAAATGCAAATTTAATATATACCTAATAACCCAAGGATGTCATTACTCACAGTCCAAAAATAGACTGGGATGGAAAAACTTTAATAACACTTGTTATGACTCCAGGAGGGCTCACACCAAGGCGTACTTACTTCCCAGAACTTCTGCTGCCAGTGTTCTTGTCCCCGCAGTGAGCCACAGCCACTCCCTGCCTCTGGAGGAGACCCTCCAAGACTAGCAGAAAGGGATTGAAAAGATGACCTTCACAAATCACCATCAGTCCTAGAATACTGTGACACATGTCAAAAAATGTGTGAGTCTTCTTCCATTGTTGAAAACATTCCAGAAATTGCACATCAAATCCTTCATGGTGAATTTGACGATATTTTTTTCTGAAGCTTTCACTATTATTATCCTCCCTGGAAGAGGAAATTGTAAAGTTGCTGCACCCTTTATTCAAATGAGAGTGGCAATATCATTTAAAACTATATGCTGAATCCTGCAGCCTGTGGAACGAAAACCACATTCACAGAAAGATAGACAAAATGAAAAGGCAGAGGGCTATGCACCAGATGAAGGAACAAGATAAAACCCCAGAAAAACAATTAAATGAAGTGGAGATAAGCAACCTTCCAGAAAAAGAATTCAGAATAATGATAGTGAAGATGATCCAGGACCTCAGAAAAAGAATGGAGGCAAAGATCGAGAAGATGCAAGAAATGTTTAACAAAGACCAAGAAGATTAAAGAGCAAACACCTAGAAGAATTAAAGAACAAACAAACAGAGTTGAACAATACAATAACTAAAATGAAAAATAGACTAGAAGGAATCAATAGCAGAATAACTGAGGCAGAAGAACAGATAAGTGACGTGGAAGACAGAAGGGTAGAATTCACTGCTGCTGAACAGAATAAAGAGAAAAGAATGAAAAGAAATGAAGACTGCCTAAGTGACCTCTGGGACAACATTAAACACACCAGCATTCACACTATAGTGGTCCCAGAAGGAGAAGAGAGAGAGAAAGGACCTGAGAAAATATTTGAAGAGATTATAGTCGAAAAATTCCCTAACATGGGAAAGGAAATAGCCAACCAAGTCCAGGAAGCACAGAGAGTCCCAGACAGAATAAACACAAGGAGAAACAAACCAAGATACAGAGTAAACAAACTGACAAAAATTAAAGACAAAGAAAAATTATTAAAGCAACAAGGGAAAAATGAGAAATAACACACAAGGGAAACCCATAAGGTTAACAGCTGATTTCTCAGCAGAAACACTACAGGCTAGAAGGGAGTGGCATGATATACTTAAAGTGATGAAAGGGAAGAACATACAACCAAGATTACTCTACCCAGCAAGGAAATCATTCAGATTCGATGGAGAAATCAAAAGCTTAATGGACAAGCAAAAGCTAAGAGAATTCAGCACCACCAAACCAGCTCTACAACAAATGCTAAAGGAACTTCTCTAAGTGAGAAACACAAGAGAAGAAAAGGACCTACAAAAACAAACCCAAAACAATTAAGAAAATGGAAATAGGAACATACATATCGATAATTACCTTAAATGTGAATGAATTAAATGCTCCAACCAAAAGACACAGGATCGCTGAATGGATACAAAAACAAGACTCATATATATGCTGTCTACAGGAGACCCACTTCAGACCTAGGGACACATACAGACTGAAAGTGGGGGGATGGAAAAAGATATTCCATGCAAATGGAAATCAAAAGAAAGCTGGAGTAGCAATACTCATATCAGATAAAATAGACTTTAAAATAAAGAATGTTACAAGAGACAAGGAAGGACACTACATAATGATCACGGGATCAATCCAAGAAGAAGATATAACAATTATAAATACATATGCACCCAACATAGGAGCAACTCAATACATAAGGCAAATGCTAACAGCTATAAAAGAGGAAATCGACAGTAACACAATAATAGTGGCATACTTTAACACCTCACTTAACACCAGTGGACAGATCATCCAGACAGAAAATTAATAAGGAAACACAAGCTTTAAATGATACAATAGACCAGATAGGTTTCATTCATATTTATAGAACATTCCATCTGAAAACAGCAGATTACATTTTCTTCTCAAGTGCGAACGGAACATTCTCCAGGATAGATCACATCTTGGGTCACAAATCAAGCCTCAGTAAATTTAAGAAAATTGAAATCATATCAAGTATCTTTTCCAACCACAACACTATGAGGTCAGAAATCAATTACAGGGAAAGAAACCTAAAAAACACAAACACATGGAGGCTAAACAATGTGTTACTAAACAACCAAGAGATCACTGAAGAAATCAAAGAGGAAATCAAAAAATACCTAGAGACAAATGACGACGAAAACACGATGATCCAAAACCTATGGGATGCAGCAAAAGCAGTTTTAAGAGGGAAGTTTATAGTAATAAGTCTACCTCAAGAAACAAGAAACATCTCAAATAAACAATCTAAACTTACACCTAAAGCAACTAGAGGAAGAAGAACAAACAAAACCCAAAGTTAGTAGAAGGAAAGAAATCATAAAGATCAGAGCAGAAATAAATGAAATAGACACAAAGAAAATAATAGCAAAGATCAATAAAACTAAAAGCTGGTTCTTTAAGAAGATAAACAAAACTGATAAACCTATAGCCAGACTCATCAAGGAAAAGAGGGAGATGACGCAAATCAATAAAATTAGAAATGAAAAAAAAGTTACAATGGACACCACAGAAATACAAAGTATCATAAGAGACTACTACAAGCAACTCTATGACAATAAAATGGACAACCTGGAGGAAATGGACAAATTCTTAGAAAGGTATAACCTTCCAAGACTGAACCAGGAAGAAATAGAATATATGAACACACCTATCACAAGTAAGGAAATTGAAACTGTGATTAAAAATCTTCCAACAAACAAAAGTCCAGGACCAGATGGCTTCACAGGCGAATTTTATCAAACATTTAGAGAAGAGCTAATACCCATCCTTCTCAAACTCTTCCAAAAAGTTGCAGAGGAAGAAAAACTCCCAAATTCATTCTACAAGGCCACCATCACCCTGATACCAAAACCAGACAAAGATACTACAAAAAAAGAAAATTACAGACCAATATCACTGATGATAGATGCAAAAATCCTAAACAAAACACTAGAAAACAGAATCAAAAACACATTAAAAGGATCATACACCATGACCAAGTGGGATTCATCCCAGGGATACAAGGATTCTTCAATATATGCAAATCAATCAATGTGATATACCATATTAACAAATTGAAGAATAAAAACCATATGATCATCTCAATAGATGCAGAAAAAGCTTTTGACAAAATTCAACACCGATTTATGATAAAAACTCTCCAGAAAGTGGGCATAGAGGGACCCTACCCCAGCATAATAAAGGCCATATATGACAAACCCACAGGAAACATCTTCTCAATGGTGAAAAACTGACAGCATTTCCTCTAAGATCAGGAACAAGACAAGGATGTCCACTCTTGCCACTGTTATTCAACATACTTTTGGAAGTCTTAGCCACTGCAATCAGAGAAGAAATAAAAGGAATACAAATTGGAAAAGAAGTAAAACTGTCACTTTTTGCAGATGACATGATACTATACATAGAGAATCCTAAAGATGCCACCAGAAAACTACTAGAGCTAATCAATGAATTTGGTAAAGTTGCAGGATACAAAATTAATGCACAGAAATCACTTGCATTCCTATACACTAATGATGAAAAATCTGAAAGAGAAATTAAGGAAACACTCCCATTTACCATTGCAACAAAAAGAATAAAATACATAGGAATAAATCTACTTAAAGAGGTAAAAGACCTGTACTCAGAAAACCATAAGACACTGATGAAAGAAATCAAAGATGACACAAACAGATGGAGAGATATACCATGTTCTCAGATTGGAAGAATCAATATTGTGAAAATGACTATAGTACCCAAAGCAATCTACAGATTCAATGCAATCCCTATCAAATTCCAATGGCATTTTTTACAGAACTAGAACAAAAAAATCTTAAAATTTGTATGGACACACAAAAGACCCCAAATAGCCAAAGCAATCTTGAGGGAAAAAAACAGAGCTGGAGGAATCAGACTCCCTGACTTTAGACTATACTAGAAAGCTCTAGTAATCAAGACTATATGGTACTGACACAAAAAAAGAAATATAGATCAATGGAACAGGATAGAAAGCCCAGAGACAAACCCATGCACCTATGGTCAACTAATCTATGACAAAGGAGGCAAGCATATACAATGGAGAAAAGACAGTCTCTTCAATAAGTGGTGCTGGGAAAACAGGACAGCTACATGTAAAAGAATGAAGTTAGAACACTCTCTAACACCACACACAAAAATAAACTTAAAATGGATTAAAGACCTAAATGTAAGACTGGACACTATAAAACTCTTAGAGGAAAATTTAGGAAAAACACTCTTTGACATAAATCACAGAAAGATCTTTTTTGACCCACCTCCTAGGGTAATGGAAATAAAAAGAAAAATAAACAAATGGGACCTAATGAAACTTAAAAGCTTTTGCACAGCAAAGGAAACTATAAACAAGACAAAAGACAACCCTTAGAATGGGAGAAAATATTTGCAAATGAATCAATGGACAAAGGATTAATCTCCAAAATATATAAACAGCTCATGCAGCTCAAAATTAAAAAAACAAACAACCCAATCCAAAAATGGGCAGAAGACCTAAATAGACATTTCTCCAAAGAAGATATACAGATGGCCAAAAGGCACATGAAAAGCTGCTCAACGTTACTAATTATTAGAGAAATGCAAATCAAAACTACAATGAGGTATCACCTCACACCAGTTAGAATGGGCATCGTCAGAAAAATCTACAAACAACAAATGCTGGAGAGGGTGTGGAGAAAAGGGAACCCTCTTGCACTCTTGGTGGGAATGTAAATTGATACAGCCACTATGGAGAACAGTTCCTTAAAAAACTAAAAATAGAATTACCATATGACCCAGCAACACCACTACTGGGTATATACCCAGAGAAAACCATAATTTAAAAAGACACATGCACCCCAATGTTCATTGCAGCACTATTTACAATAACCAGGTCATGGAATCAAATGCCCACTGACAGACGAATGGATAAAAAAGTTGTGGTACATATATACAATGGAATATTACTCAGCCATAAAAAGGAACGAAATTGGGGAATTTGTGGAGACGTGGATGGACCTAGAGACTGTCATACAGAGTGAAGTAAGTCAGAAAAACAAATCTTGTATATTAACGCATATATGTTGAATCTAGAAAAATGGTACAGATGAACCGGTTGACAAGGCAGAAATAGAGACACAGATGTACAGAACAAACGTACGGACAGCAAGGGGGGAAAGCGGTTTGGTGGGTGGGGGTGGGGGTGGGATGAATTGGGAGATTGGAATTGACATGTATGAACTGATGTGTATAAAATAGATAACTAATAAGAACCTGCTGTATAAAAAATAAAATAAAATTCAAGAAAAATGAACACTTTAATTATCTGCCTTAATTATTTTCCACACTTATTCTCTAATAAGGTATTTCACATATTTGCCTTATGTCGACCCAGTTATTCTTACATATATGCATTTCTTGTGCCTATAAAATTAACATTGACTTACATTTAAACTTGAAGGATAAAACAGCATCAAATCCATGATATGTGTATAATTACCAAAATTTTAATTTTATATCGATGTGTATTATTTACAAGAGAATATTAAATAATACTATTTAGCTTGGTGCATGTGTCTGAATTTTTAACAAAGAGAACACATACAAATGATGCTGTTTTGAAAACTCAAATGAAGATTTCATATCCTTGGTTACTGCTGAGCCAACCTCTTCTCTTATCAGTGTCTCATAAATCTCACTGAAGAAGGTTTAGTTACATCAATATATTGGTGATTTTTATATGGTCTTTTGGGCTTAGGATAAAGAATAACAAAGTGATATCGATTTAATTCAAGCTAGGTAAATCTTCTATGACCTTGTTGCTCAACTAAGTGTAATGTTCATGACTTCTAGATTAATCTATTGCAGAACAAATCCACATTTGTTCTTAAAATTTGAAGTACAAATGGATAATAAAATGAACTTTATATTCTGGAGGATTAGACTATATATCCTGTTTTATCTCCTATTTACGAATTCTTGTTTATTCATATACATTAGTACCCCATACACAAATTTATTCAATATGAATGTCAATTAATTTCAAGTTTTTCAAGGAATAAGTTGATATAGACCTGAAACAAGGTCATCAGTAGTGGATGCAGAATGGAATTGGAGCAGTAAATGGTAAATGTAGAGATAAGGAAGAAAATGCAAAATATATTGAAGAATTGACTTGGTGAAACATGGTGCACAATCTTTGAAGGCATAAAAAAATTGGAACAGGGAGTAGATAAGAAAAACAGAGACTTATAGTTTGAATGAGGATGTTGGTGATGATTAAACTCACTGAGATAGAGAACACAGGCAGTGGAATAAATATGAAGAAAAATAAGTTCGGTTTTAGCTTGAAAGTAAGGTGCACAGCTTGGGGTAGAATTGTGCACATTTGAAACTACAGTGTGGTTGGTGACTTCTGTCTCTTTTGTGTCAAATCCTTAGTTCATTCCCTACATTTAGTATAATTTTCTGTCAACAAGGAATACTCATTTGTTCATAGCAAAGAGCAATACTAACAGAAGTATACAGATGTATAAAAAGGAAAAGAATTAAATATGACAATATTAGCATCTATTCAATGAATGCTTTGATGTCTATCATCTCAGTAAAAGCTGAATGATTTATATAAAATAACTCCAATACATATGAATACTTTTAGAGCTAAAATAAAGTTTTTTTAACGTTGGTCAAATTTAGCCTAATAAATATATTACATAAATACTTCTGATGTTATAGAAGAGACTCTCGTATGCTATAGGAATAACAACTTGTAAATGTGTGCCACAACAGGTATACTATATGAATAAGAAAACATGTCTTTCAGTAACTGCCCATCTCCTGAAGCCAGTGCTTTTAGCTCTAAATAGATACCTCCTCCTTCCAAAAGCACAAATGAGCATTTCCCCTGGACTCAAGTTTCTGATTCCTCACTGGGATAGCAGTTTTGTCTGTCCTTCATTCACTAAAGGGACTGCACTCTGAACGACTGATAAAGGGGGACTTGCTCATTCCTATTCTGACCTAGGATTTCTCTGGCCCCTTGTCTACCCAACCCCTCAAGGTAAGGTACTTAGTGCTTCTTATAGCTCGTGCAATTAGTAGTCTCCACTATTATTGTTAGATTTTTTTGGTGTTTATTAAGGGTCTGGAAGATAATAAATATTCAAGCAACTTACAACTACCAAATACTATACGACCTTGGGGAATCTACTCTCTTACACCCTGGTCTGTATCCAGGAAACTGACTGCTACGGACCAATTCAGTGGAATTACTTGCCCTCTGGCTTCTGGTTGGTTTGGCCAATGGGGAACCCCAAAAGAGATCAAAGTTGTCTCCACAGGCTGCCTGAATCCCTTAAGCAATGGTTACCTCTTCAGCCATGGTCACTTCCAGGAATCTCTTTCAGCTTTTATTAATGGCTCCCTCTTCACCCCTTCGATCATACTGTGGCATTAAGCTTCACTGTTACCAAGCCCAAGGTACTGAAAATCCTTTCTGTTTCCCAATACCCTACTCATACTTAAATATTACTTTATCAAACTATCTCCAGTTTCTCAGTTTGTATTTGCCATCTTTTTTTTTTAACTGGACCATGATGGATACAAACAGCTTTCTTTCCTAGTCTTTTCTTTTCCTCTCTTTTCCCTTCTTTTTTTTGTATCCTCTTTCTTTTCTTTCTTTATTTCTTCCTTCATTCCTTCCACTTGATTTCTATTTTGTTCCATGGAAGAGAATTGATAGCCAATGGCCAAGAATTACAGAAACTTAAAGTTTATTATTTCAGGAGAAAAGAAAAAATATAATTTTATAAGAATTAGAGATGCCAATTAATGAAACTTGATGCCTTGTAATAGATGGGCTGCCATTTACCAGAGGCATTCATGGTGAAGCTCTATAGCTATGGTCAGGGATAGTGTTACAGGCAATGGGATGACATAGAGATGGTACTATATCATTGCTTTTAGTTCTGAAATTTTGTGTTTCCCAAACAAGATTGTGTATGAGATTTCTCAAGTGTTTTGAAAATCAAATGCCAAATTGCCCAGCAATAAACCCATACATCTACGATTGGTTGATTTTTGACTATTCAAAGGGGAAGAAATAATCTCTTCAATATTAGGTGTTGGGACAGCTGGATTACCACATGCAAAGAATGGAGTTGCACCCCTTCTGGACACCAAATACAGAAATTAATTAAAAATGGATCAAAGACCTAAGTGTAAGTGCTAAAATGTATATAAAATCTTAAAAGAAACTAAAGGAATAAATCTTCATGACTTCAGATTTGGTAATGAATTTTTAGAAATAACATCAGATGCACAAGAAACAAAATTTAAAACTAGGTAGATTGAAATTCACCAAAATCAAAAACTATTGTGCAACAAGGGTCGCTATCAGAAAGGAAAAGACAACCTACAGAATGGGAGAAAATATTTTCAAATCATCTATCTGTTGAGTCAATTATCCAGTATATATAAAGATTTTTTACAATTCAAAAACAAAATATAAACCACTCAAGTAAAAAATAAGTAAAGAAATTGAATGAACATTTCGCTAAAGAAGATATATAAGTGGCCAACAAATATATGAAAATATGCTTAACATAATCAATAATTAGAGAAATGTAATCCAAAGCCATAATGAAATCTCAATTAAATGAACTTTGATGGCTATCATTTTTCAAAATATTTACAACAGGTATTGGTGAGGATGCGAAGCGATAGGAACCCTCCTGTGTTGTTGGTGGAAATGTAAAATAGAATTGCCAAATGACCGAGCAATTCCACTCCTACTTATATTCCTAAAAGATTTGAAAACAGGTATTTGAACAAAGACTATACATAAATGTACATAGTCACACTATCCCCAATAGCCAAATGGTGAAAACAACCTGAATGTCCATTAAAAGATGAAGGGATAAACAAAATGTGATATAATGGCACAATGGAATATCATTCAGCCAAAAAAGGAATGAGTTCTGATACATGCAATCTAGCAAACATCCTGCTGAGTGAAAAAGGCCAGGTACAAAAGGCCACATATTTTATGATTCCATTTATATGAAATATTCAGAATAGTTAAGTCCATAGAGATGGAAATCTGACTAGTTGTCACCAGGAGCTAGGGGAGGCGGAACGTGGACATAGTGATGACTTAATGAGTAGGGAGTTTCCTTCTAGGGTGTTGAAGATGCCTTGGAACTGGATAGAAGTGACGGTTACACACTTTCTGAATGTATTAAATACCACTGAATTCATATTTTAAAATGTTTAATTTTTTGTTATGTGAAGTTTACCTCAATTAAAAAATGGTAATAAATGCCCAATCTATGTAAAGTACAATCAGTTTCTGTTAGTTTTCTATCCTGCTTCTAAACCTTTGTAGACTATGTACTCACAGAGCACATAAATAAAAGGTAATCTTTCTCAAAGGAAATAGACAAGGAAAGGGTCTTTTTGAACATAAAAATGATGTCTTCATTCAGATATATAAAGCATAAATTACGTGAATAACTTGAATAACTTACTTGAGTAACTTACTAGGATTGGTTGAATAACTTACTAGGATTGGTTCAATAATTATTTTATATTGTACCCCTCGTCTCAGCATACTAAAAGTGTGCATTGAAACATTTGAATCCTGCAGAAAAGGAAGGCCTGACAGTTTTCTCCTGCAGCCTTTCCTTCAGTTAGGTCTTAATTGTCCCCAACTATGGGCTCAGGTCTAATTAAGCGCTGACCTTGGTCTGGTTCAAAAATCAAAGTCATTCTAGAGACTGACTCCAGGATCTGCTTGAATTCTTTCAACCTGTCATTTAGACATTCCCTAAGAATCCGTTAGATGCTTTTCTTTTCTTTTTTCCTTTTTTTTTTGCCCCACTGGGTGACTTAAGACAATGATGCACAAGACATGGCAAGTGTTCTCAAAGATTCATGGTTTGATGGACGTGAAAGACAAGTAAAATAACGCTGATAAAATGAAATACCTTTTTAAAATACCTGAGGGAGAAGAGAAAACAGAGTGCCCCACTCATTGGTAGGGTATATGGCAAATGCAGAGTTAAGGAAAAGTTCACAGAGGAAACACGTCCTGAAATGATTCTCAGGAGATGTACAAGGGCAGCAGGAACAGTGTGTCACACTTCGACCTGGCTTACTCACTTAAGAGCTCTGAGAGGCACCTCTCCTTTCATCCAGGGCTGATCTTTTTAACTCTGCCTCTGTACCTGGGCATCTGGTCCTAATATAGACTCCTGAATCCTCACTGGCTTCCTGTTGGGGACTTTACACTTAACCAGACTGTCAGGGTCTAGCAGCCCCGTGTAGCCCATCAAGACTCCAGGTGAGACTTTTCTCGGCTTCTCGTCCTGTAGGCAAGTGGGGATTCACCTAGGAAAGGGAGTCATTTCATCCCTTTCAAAGAGAAAAGTCTAGATATTCAACAATTTGTGGCTTCATTTCTTATTATAGACTCCATATCTTTACCAAACAAATAGGAAAGTCCTAAATTGCAAGACAAGTGTTTCCATATCTTCAACTACAATGTTCTCAAAACTAAGTCTTTTAATGTGGTTTTGTATTCTTCCTTTGTCTACGTTTTCTACTCCTTTTCTCTCTTTGCAGAAATTACCTGTCATCAAAGCTGAATTCAAATGTTACGTCCTCTGTGAGACGTCTATCAAGTATCCTCACCCTACTCAGGACTGTTCCTGTGGCCCCTTATAGACGTTGATCTTTGATCATTGGTCTTATCGTCATTCAATTTATTGCATAAGTATTTGCCCTTCTTACATAGGATAGGAAAAGCATGAGAGCAGGGGTTATTCTCTATTCTTTTGTGCATCCCCCTAATACCTATAACTGTTCCTTGAGCCCATTCATTCTTTTGTTCATTGAACAAATATGAATTATTTTATGTATATGTATGTATCTTCCTGGTAGTGAATTGAACTGAATTAAATTGTAACCTTTAGTGCCGAAAGATATAGATTTTGTTTGTTTAGTAAGTTAGTGGGAGACAATATAAATATATAGGGATTTTTCCTCCTTTAAATCCAAAAATAGTATACAACTAAAATTTTGGGCTCAAAGGGGAGAAGCAAGGGCTTTAAAATAAACCTCGTCATTCAACATAATCATACAAAATCACAAAACCCTGTGCTTTTTTATATTGCAATGTTCTTGTTCAAACGTCATTTTAATTCTCAAATCAATTCCATGCGTTAATACGTAGGAATGAAAAGGTCCCATAGGTCGGTCCTTGAGGAGTTACGGTCACATCCTTATTGCTTGAAATTCCAGACTGAGAACTGAAGTGTCCCACAATGCTTTAAATAAAAAAAAAATCTGATGCAGCTGTGTTTTTGATGCTTAAAAAAAGATCTTGTCATTAGTCGTTTATGTTTAAGACATTTTAGAAAGCTTGCACATCCTCAGGCTTCATGTCCCTGAAGAAAACAAAGGCCAAACGTCAAAACAGCAGCTGCCTAGAGATGGGAGTGCTTACGGCTCTTGTCTTCCTCGGTTGGGCTGAAAATATCTAACATCGAATGCTTTTTCCATGACTAACTACACAGGAGAAGAGGTTAGTAGGCATACACTTCTCATAAAGGTTTTGGCTTTCCAGAGTAAAGTAGGGGAGAAAACATCTCCAAGGCAATCCCCACTAGGAAAAGTAAATTGTGGAATAATTTAAAATTTCCTAATATCAGAGGTAAGGGCAGAAAGCTACAGAACAACAAAAGCAAAACTGAAAATCAGTTGAGTCATTAAGGAAATGGTTCTCTCCAGCGAACACAGGAAAAACATGATGTCCTTTAAATGCAGAATGCTACTCCTTTTTCTATCCACCCTTGGGAAGATACAATATTTGAATGGCTTTCCCACGATGCTAAGGAACTAGGGCTGATTAATTACGACTTTCTCATCTGGTGTTCAGGACTTCTAACACATATTTTTGAGGAACCTGACTATGAACTTTGGATTTCAAAATGGAGTTTGCACTCGGAGACCTTCTTATAGGGAGAGTACAGATCAATGGCTATAATAAGAGTTTTCTATCTGTGATGGGAAAGTTCCTTAAAGTTCGTCTCACTATAAAGAAGGCTTAATGCTTAGAATTTCCATTGTTCTCCGTGGTAAACTTTCAATCTATTTCTTCCTCTTGAATACTCAAGAATTTATGAGCACATAACTTCTTACCCCTCCCATCTAAGGCTACAAGAAATAACAGACAATAGTATCTGAGGAACATGAATAACAACAGTAGAAAAGCACTCAGACTTTTTCTTTCAAATCTCTGATTAGGTGACAATTATATTGAGAGTACTCATTTCTTCATAAAACACCGGGGCTGAGTCACAGATGGGCTCTGACATCTGTTTTCTGCCTTCATCTTCAGATCTGATTCCCACCACCCAGTGGGTTTAATCTGCCCTTACCTCTACCATTAAACGAGACAGACATCAGCAGTGATTTCAGAAATTTCTGATACTTCCTGTATTGATGTCGCCTGTCTCAGCTCTGCTTGCCCCATCGTTTTCTCAACATACAACCATCGTGGTGGTTAGAGAAGAGTCTCCTTCAGTACATGGCATAGCTTTGTTCAACAAATAAAAGGATGCATGGGATCTCCCTGCTTTTTTTTTTGTTAGTTTGTTTTGTTTTCAGTGGCATCTCCAATACTGTGTCCCCTTTTATGACGCCCACCCTGCCCTTGCTCTCTAGGTAGATTCTGATGCTCTGGGCACCTACAATGCACACAATAGTGTGTGCACTGTTTGTAGACCCAAGCATCAGCAAACCCATGTCATGATGTATTTTAGAGATTGCCAGCTGTCTCCCCCCAGACAGCCTTCCTCCTAAACACCTGAGTGCCCAGGAAGTTATGTTTTCCTGCCTCCTCTGTTTCTAATGTGCTGATGTTGCTACATTCTCAACAGTGGAATGTGAGTGATAAGGACTGGATTAATCTCAGAAGCTACACCTTAAGAGGGCAGAGCTGCCTGCTAGCCCTGTTTCCCAGAATATTTCCAAGAGTATTTCTCACCCTAGGTTGTTAACCAATAAAGAAATTACCTTTGAGTTTGAACGGCTGCATTTTGAGGCTTGTTTGTTACAGCAGCTCAGCCTCATTCTAATTAACACACTGTAATTTGTACTATGTAAACCACTACACTCTATACAACTGAATTGACTAGAGATGAGCACAGGACATGTTTGAAATCAGCATCCTAGGAAAATTCTTGGGTAGGTGGTATTGTTTTCCTCATCAGACATGGTTGGAAGTGTGGAATACAGATTATTTTATTATTTATAAATATTTATGCATATGTATTATTGAACTGAGATACTTAATATTTAAGAATGAAAACCGGGACATAGGATACATTATCTGTAAACTATACTGGCTGTTGATATCATTTTAACTCATATTTGACAGAGAGAGAGAGAGAGAATTATATGTGAGACTCGATAACATTTTTAGACAGTGGACTATAAAAAGAAAATGAAAGTAGAAGAGCTAATCAAATACTAACATTCAGCATTTTAAAATGGTAAAGTATTCTATTTCATTGAATATGGTTGTTTAAAAATTAATAATAGTAATATATTTAATTTTAAGATGTATAATACTTACTGTAGAAGTTAATTTTTAAATATATTAAATAGAATAATAAAATAGAGAAGACTTATCTAACACAAGCCCTCCCATCAGAAAAGGCAAAGCAGCAACCTAGCAATGCAAGAAGCAGTTAACAGGCTGCAAGAAAGTTTCTTTGCATTAAAAGAAATGATCTCTCTCTCTGGAAGAGAACTTTAAAAACTGACTGTGCTTCTAATAAGGTACAGCTCCCTGCTTCACCTCATCCCCTTCTTTGAGAATAACCATATGTGATGGAATATTACTCAGCCATTAAAAAGAATGAAATAATGCCATTTGCAGCAACGTGGATGGATCAAGAGATTATCATACTAAGTGAAGTAAGTCAGACAGAGAAAGACAAATATCATATGATATTGCTTACATGAAGAATCTAAAAAGAAATGATACAAATGAACTTATTTACAAAATAGAAACAGACTCACAGACTTAGAGAACAAACTTATGGTTACCAGAGGGGAAGGGTGGAGGGAAGGGATAGTCAGGAAGTTTGGGACTGACATGTACACACTGCTGTATTTAAAATGGATAACCAACAAGGACCTACTGTATAGCACAGGGAACTCTGCTCAATATCATATAACAACTTAAATGGGAAAAGAATTTGAAAAAGAATACATGTAGATGTATAACTGAATCACTTTGCTGTACACCTGAAACTAACACAATATTGTTAATCAACTATACTCCAATATAAAGTAAAAAGTTAAAAAAAAAGAGAATAACCATATGTGATTTCAGGTTCCTGTTTCATCTATGATCATCTTGATCTGCTATCCTTAATTTATACCAAGTTTAACTATGAAATTAAATTGAAGACATTACATATAAACTGTCCTTTGCAACACCCTATTAATAAAACAAACAAACAAAAACTGTTATTTGTAACCTGAATGTTCCTGGACTGTAGCCCTTAGGAAACTCTACAAGGGACTATTGCTCATGTAGATCAGGAAAGGCTCTAAGCATCACTCAGTATCTGACCTGTAGCCAAGAAGGCAGAATAAAAAATCTGCATGCTCTCAGAGGACGATTATCTCTGTATCACACCTAAGTTATTGGAGGGTTTGAGTAAATAATCTGAACATTCCTAAAACCTAGAGAGGTCATGACTCTCTCTCAAGGACCCATGGAATCTGTACAGCTGTCTCTACTTCCATTTTTAGTAATGATATTAGGACCAAGTCACATGGAGGTTTTATTGTGCAATAAGTAATAACAGCATATACCCAACTTTGACTTGTAAAGAGGTAAATACCAAGCAATATAAGGTAAATGTTTGTCAAGGTCCTCAATCTCAACATTAAGGTGACTACAACTACTACAGATGATGATAACAATAAAAATGGTACTAAGAAGTTACACCAATAAAGCACTCAGGATGTGCCATACAATGTTCAGTGCATTTCACTGTTAGATCATTTAATCCTCATCCAAAACAGCGCTATGATGTGCATATTACCATTTTCCCATTTAACATAAGACGAAAATGAGACAAAAAGAGGACAAGTGAGTTTGGCAACGTAACATGTGCCCCACTCATTACAAAGTCCTGGAAGAATCTGGATTGGGGATGCATAGCCACACTCCAAATCCATTGGGAGGAAGTGCTGAAGTAGAGAACATCAGCTTGTGGACTGAGAATGGGGGAGGGAGGAGAGACCAGCAGATGTAGTTCCTAGCAGCACTGAAGTCACACATTTGGAAGAGGACCAAGAACACATTTGCCATTTTCCATAGCAGGACATAGCAGCTTACAAATAGAGAAGAAGGGGTGATTTGGGTTGAATTAATCCTAGAAGCTACTCAGTAAACAGTCACAAACTCGGATCTCTACATATTAAATGTTAAGTTTTGCTATCAGAACATGGAGTAGTGTCAGAATTCTCCATGGCTATTCACAAAGGATGCTTTTTTAGAAATTCGATTCATAATTAAAATGTTTTACTGGGTGGAACTGAAAAAAAAAAAACACATTTTTCCCCAATTTTGCCTGTGTATAGTCTCAGAATGCAAGTTAGACAAGTCACATGCAGACTTCAGAATGATATGCTTGGCAAGTATATACCTCAAGACGTCTTAAAGCCCAATTTGTGCCAACATCATCTTTTAGAGAAATTACATTTGACAATGATATGCTATCCATATAATTAGAGCATATGTTTTTTCTCTAATAATGTAGAAGATTGAATCAGTTTTCCACTTCATTTTGCTCATGTAGACATTGTGCTAGTGGCCAAGTCATTAGAAAGACACCAATTAAAGCATTTTCTGTTGTGGTATATCTGTTCTTTGCCTGAATAATACTTATGAGCAATGTAGTTCACTAACTGAATTCAAAATATGAAAAGGAATTATGCAAATTAGAACAACTAGCTAACTGTTATTAAAATACTTTACTTATCTTTTCCCACAGATCAATTACTATGGCAAAGGTTATTTTTATTTAATTTATAATGATCACTACTAATTTATTTATTCAACAGCCATCAGCCAAGTCTAATAAGCTGTATCAGAGCATGGAATTATGTCTAATATATGATACTGTAGGCAAAAGACCACATTTTACCCAAGCACTGTGCCAAGAGCTTGTTTAGGAGAAAGATCATGAGCTTTGCTTTGGCCTTTGGAAATGCCTACAGATATCAAATAAATATTTACATATGTATACCTCAAGATATTTAGAGATTTTTGTGTTAGACATACAGTTTGAGGGCCACAGGTAATTGAACTATGAAGATGGGTACAATCACTCTAGGAAAAAATATTAATCAAGAAGTAAAAGAAGGCCTGTTGTAGAGTACTGAAAACTCAATATTCAATTGTCAGAATCTGGCAGAATAGTCAAGAAAAAATTACTGAGAAGGAGTGGCCAGAGAGGAAGGTAGAAAACTGGCAAAACTGGTAAATATGGGATGAATTCAGTTCACATTACGGGGTTAGTTGTCTAGAAGGGGGTGGGGAGAGGCTTGGCCCCAGTGCAATTTTCCTCTAAAGAGTTCTCTCTTGGGAGCCTAAAATACATATAAACACACGCACAGATGCCCACACACAGACTTCCATGTATACACATATACACATGTGCCTTCACCAGAGCCTAAATCTCTACTAGAAGACCCTGAAAAATGATTTGTGGAAAGGGAGTGAAAGTAGCCAATTAAACCCTGTTGGCAGGCCTCACAAGATAATGACCAAATAGAAACAATATATTTTACTTAGGTCATATACAACTATGATTGTTAAAATAAAATGGAAAATAAGATTTGTTTGGTTTGAGGCAAGATAATCCATGTATAATGCCAAAAATAAATGGCAAAATAATTATAGCTAACATTTACTGTGTACTTGTATATGAATGGAACTATATTAATAGGCAGTTTTACAGTAAATTTTCAAGTTAAATCTTTTAACAACCCCATGAGGTAGAGACTAATATAATGCCTTATTTAAAAAAAGAAATGGATGTTTATGGAACTTAAGTAATTTTCTCAAGATAACTAAGAAGTGGAAGCAGATCCAGATGTATTGGGCCTCAAATATCACGCTTTTAAACACACGTTCACCATTGCTTGAGACTCAACAGAAGTAAAAGGAGACTGTGAAGATGCTTCTCCTTTGTAGAAATGGAGCCATAAAATAACCTTGGCAATGGGTGCCCTTGACTCCAGGTAAGTGAGACGAGGTTTCACTTCAACCATCCAAACACTGGGTGTGTAAGGCAATTAAAGGCTTCACCTAAAGCCATGATTCTCCCCTTGGAATCACCATGTTCTCAGTAATACCCAGTGATTTTCAATGGAAAGAATAAAAACAATTAGAACACAATATCATTTACTGTTGGTGATTTTAGTTTCTATTAACATTGGTCTGTATTATCCAGGCTTATATTATTTGAAAATATGCATACTGCTCTATGTATACAGTATAACATCAGCTTGAATTTCCTCTATAGGATCTCTGTTGTTGTAAATGTGTTTCCTTTTGGTGGCATCAGTCTCCAAATAGACCACTAACCATGTAAAAAATGTTCCAAGTTAGGGTAATAATAATAATAAGGCAGAACATTCTAAAATGTAATATCTTAATTTATTCAATTCACTATGAAGAGAAAGGACTCACATTAAATGCTATTAGGGAAAGAAGGAGAAGAATGAAGAGAGCACTTAGGATACTCTGGAGGAAACATTTCGTTCCATTTTAATATATCAAGATTAGAAAATAATCAACAGCTGAAATGTTATTTCCACAAATGAAAAATCCTCTCTGCCGGAAGAAAGGGTTGAAGTTATATAACTTAATAACAAACTGGCATTAATGGGAATTTTTAATGTAAAAAAAGGTCATTCACTTGTGATTTGTGTCTACACCCTTGGTGATATTTAGACATATTTAGTTTCCTAATCCAGGTAGAAAGAATTTATTTCCCTTCCATGATTATATTAACAATAAGATTGGTCACAGAATCGCACCTAGCATTAGTTTCAGAGTCTTATATTAAGTAAATATTTTAAATAGTCTCTTGTATTCCATGTAACACCAAACTTCAAAAAAATTCATTTTCTTAGAAATCAAGTCTGATGGGAAGAAATAGCATTAAGTTAGTCTTTTTAAAAAATTTCCAAATGAGTTCTCCAAAGTAAAATTAAATTGTATTAGCTAAAATATCCATGTTTCTTTTGTGATTGGGACCTCAAAAAAGGATTTATTTCTGTATCACAAATAAGAGCAATATTTGATCCTCAGTAGATTCTTAAAAACATTTTTAATCTTAATTTATGTTATTTTTAAATTAGATAAAAGGAGGAAGAAGTAGTGGAGAGAAGGATTAGGGAAGGAAGATGAACAGCAAAGAATAATGTTATTTTCGGTAGCTGAGCTTAGTTCTTGCATGGCTGGATGCACATTTCATGAAGGGATATTATTTTTATGTTACCTTCTATAGTAGTTTTCAAATTTTTCCTTCATAATTTCTAGATCTTGATTAATCTCCATATATTCATCTGGTGTGAAATATTTTAATCAAAATCATATTAATTTTGCAAGATGATGAATACACTATGTAATGTTGCACAGGACAGGATTCAGGAAAAAGAAAGAACAAAGAAGAAAAATCTGTGCACCAGCACAATGCAATTCTATTTCTAATGCACAATAAGCTTTATTGAAACAAACAAACACAAAAGGTCAGTAGGTTGGAGAAATTTGACTCTATAAAATGGCACAAAATACTTATGACCCTCTTTGTTCCAGTTGTGGATTCCCCAAGTACCTTTATCTGAAATAGTCTTGTCCGCTTAGAATGGCTGCACTATGTGAATGAACAGTACTGATACATTAAAAGTTGAGATCTCTGTTTGTTAATAAGTACTTTAGTAATGATTTTGTCAGTTAGTATATTTAAATTGGGTGCAGTTTAAGTCAAAATAATCCCTCCTTGAATTAGCTGGCTAAATAGCATTCCTAAAACTTCAAAGCTTAGGCTCTGACGCTGAACCCACGGTAAGTGTCCCAGCTGTGTTGTTCTAAGTGTGTGGTCACCCAGCTGGTCGTTCTACCCATCATGAATGAAGCAGGCATCAACTTAGAAAACTTGGTCTTCATGTACTCTATTCTAATGCAATTTTCAAAAGAAGATAAGTTATTGTAAAAATATGAGAAATACTTATAGAACATAGAATTATGATTTAGACAGAACAAGAATGTATTTACTATATGAAATTCATTCTAACATCTTTTCTGTCCACATTGCTATCACTTCTTGTGCTTAAAGAATAGTATTATAGTAGAAGGACTCAAAGTCAGAGAGACTTTTTATCAGAAATCCAGTACTCTTCTTTCTTTAGTTTTATCATTATAGTTCCTAGAACTTTTTTTTCATTATAGAATGAGTATGAGTGGAATATATGAAATGGAAGATCAACTAAAATAAAAATAGTTTAATTTTTCTCTCAGATTATACACTTAGGGTAGAAAACTCTCCTCTAACTGAATTAGTAGTTGCCAAAACTTATGTAGTTTAATATTTATTGAAGCTCTACAATGTAGTATTTAATTTTATTATGTAAACCAATATATTTAAAATGTACTATGTCATAGTTATAATTCTATGATATTCATTGGGTATTCTGAAGGTCTTCTTAGATAACTAACAATTGGAAAACTATTAACTAAGAGGATAACTTACTATGTCATTATCATAAGTAACAGTTCTATATGCCTCCTAACATACAAATATAAGTAAAGACAAATGTTATTTACATTGTCTTATTGAAATATTTTAAAATATGTTATCACACAGGACAGGAATTGAAAAAACTCATAATGAACAGCATTGAGATCCTCTAATGCATACACTATTATGCAATATTAATGATAAAGTTCAGTAATTATGATGAAAGAAAATTAATATTTTATTATGTACTTATCCTAACGTTTTTTCAATTCATTCCATAAGCATGCCTGCTAAAATATCTGCTCTTTCATGAGAATTCTGAGGTTTAAAAAACCCAGAAGTATCTGATTTTCCCTCAAGGATCACACAATCCACTTAGAAATACAAGACACACATTTAAACAACCAGAGAACAGTGTTGTATCTAAGAGAATGTGATGGTTAATCAATCCGGCTTCACAGTGAAGTTTTCAGTTCTATCCCAGGTTACATGATGCCTCTAATAGGTGAACCCATTTAAATAACCTTCACCTTCACGATTAGCTGTGCCTTCCTCATACTGTGAAGCCAACTGCTTGGGTCCTCGGAGTAGGTGAAAGATGTCCTAAAACTGTTCCTCCGAAAGTTAACATTTAGTGCACAGGTCAGGAAATGTTTTCTGTGAAGAGCCAGCTAGTAAGTATTTCAGGCTTACTAGGGTGCCTGAGAGTACTTTGTAGGGTGCAAAGTCTCTACAGCTCACTTCAGCCAAAAGCTGCCCCAGACAACACACAAACAGATGACCATGGCTATTTCAGCAAAACTGAACTTGCAAACAACAGGATCGGTTCACCAGCTGCAGGGAGTGAACCCCTGGCCTAGTGGATCGCCCTGGTCCTGATCTGATTTCATATCCCAATTGGTTAGTTGGTGAAGAAGTCTCTTCTCTAACTGGAGTCATTCCCTAACTAGACAATTGTTTTGTATCTATACTTCTAAGAAATTGGGTTCTCTGATTTTTACACAATTTTCTGGAGGTTTTCTCCCCTCTTTTATATTTTTCCTCCAAGCCTGGGCAACTGGTTTATTGCAGTTAATACATTGGCTTGGGGCACTGGCTTATTTCATCACTGAATCTTGCTTCCAGATTTACCAACATTTGACCACTTATCTGTCAAAATCTTTGTCGAGCACATGGCCCTGTGAATTTCCTGAATATTAGGCTCTTTAGGCTTGTTTATTTAATTATATCACTCCTCCATTTTTCCACAATATTTTGTTTTTCCCACCAGATTGTAACCATGCTTGCAGTTTCCTTCTACAATTCACTTCTGCTCAAACACCAATGATAACAACCCCAAAACAATGAACCTGAAGGAATGAAGGCATTTATTTCCCAGAATCTGTGCTAAATGCTGTGCATATAAGGGAGTTAACACACAGTTGGCAAGGTTGCATATTGAAGGATCAAGTTGTGTGAATTATCTATTTGTTCTCCCTGTAGGCTCATGCAGTTATCCCAGATGCTGTTTCATTCTTTTCCAGACCTCAAGGAAACTAAAACTAAGATTCAAGAAAGCCACAAGGATAAGAGTAACACACAAATGTAATGGATTTGGTGAGTTCCCTACCAACAGAGACTTGAGAAGAAGATGGGTGTGAGCAGAGAGTGAAGTCTTCGGAGAAAGCCTCTCAGGGGCTGGGATTCCTCTGAGCAGGAAGCAAGGATGAAGGATGGGTTAGAAAAGACTCAGCAACGGGCTCTTTTGGAGTGTGATCCTGCTCCCAACAAAAACATACCGAACAGCTGGCATCCCCCAGATAAGAAAACCTAGCACTCAGAGGTTCAACTCTAGGTCCGAGTCACACAGACTTGGAGAGAAGCAGAATAAGTCACAAAGACCGTTTCACTCCTTTTTATGAATGGACAGATGCTGAATGTTTTAAAAATATCTTCTCTATTTTTTTGATGATCATATAATTTTTCTACTTTATTTACTTATGTGGCAAACTACATTGATACATTTTTAATGTTAAGTCAACCTTGCTTGGTTTAACCTTTCTTGGCCATGCTCGATTACTCTTTTTAATATATTGCTAAATTCAGTTGATAATATTCTCTTGTTATTTTTAGTTTGAATTCATGAAGGATAATTGTTCTACTATTTTCTTTTTTTGCACCATCCTTGTCTGATGTTCAGATCAAGGTCATCTGGCCTCATAAACAAGTTGGGGCATCTTTCCCTAACTTCTATTTTCTAAAGATGTTTGTATGAGTTTTGTATTATTTCTTTCTATTAATGTGTGATAGAATTCACCTGTTGCAGATTACCCCATGAAGCTACGAAAAAACCATATATATTTATTTAGGAAAACTAAGTTTTTAGATATAGCTTTTTAAAATACAAGTATACATATATATTTCTGGGTATAGGAAACTATGAAAAATGTTTAATCTATTTAAATATTTTGTCAAAATGCAGATTATTAAAACTATAGTACCATCTAAGATGGAGGGCATGTTCTGGCATTGATAGGAACACTTTGATACACACATGTAGTACTTTCTTCATGAACTTTTAAGCTATAATATATTTTATGTAAATAAGATTGATAATCTTATGAACACACTACTATACAAGTATCCCCACTTTTCAAAAGTCCTCTTTACACCTCTTCACTTTAATGAAACACCTACATTTGCACCTGTTTTTGCTAACTGAAAGAAATCCAGAGAAGATTTTCACTTTTATGAAAAAAGATGAAGAGTGTAAATAGTGTTTAGCATTTGCTTTGCAGGGAGTTTCTATAGAGTCAGCACAGACCTGAGTAGAAAGGGGCCCTGCAAGCCCCTTCCCCAGGAACTAAATACACGCAGCATCGCGCCCCTGTAGCTTTGAACTGTGTCCACGAGCATCTGTGCTTTATCTCGATATATTTTGTGCATCCGTTAGCAAGATGTGCCGTAAGGTAATTGCTTCTTCCTTTTAAGCCATTTCAGCTTATGGAAGGTTTCATAGAAATGCTCTACTTTCAGATAGAGGAGGAAACCTGTACGCAATATCTGCTTCCAAAATGGGCCCATCAGTGTATTGTCTTGACTCAAAATGAAAGACGGCAATGCCATCTATAAAATTAGTACAGCAACAATTTTAGTTTCTTTCCTTTTCTTTCACTCTTTATTCCTCTTTCCTCTTTTTTTGCTTGTTAAGATACTGAACATTTATTTTATCTATGTTCATGCTATGCTTTCTTAACTTACATGAATTGTAAACATGCATAAAAATAATTTGTTATGTTGAAAATAGCATCAGTTACACCTGGCATTATGCCATAATAAAAAGCCAAGGCATATTCTCACATTTCATCTCTGCCAAATTGATTCCCATGCTGGTAAATGGAAGAATGATTGATCTGCCGCTGCCTAAAAATCTACAGCCATTTTTTTGTCCTTAGGGTGACAAGATGTCTCCATCGCAATTTTCATGGGTAGTAAAATAATGCAGGAACTAGAAGCGAAAGAACTCTGATGAGAATGACTTCACTAGACAAGAAATCAAACAAATTGCTATGGAAGGGAGAATCAAAATAACAGATGACTCTTAAAATGCAAATGCATCATCCATGCAAAATATGTCTAGGGAAGGCCAAGTGGCAGCTGGACCTACACGGTGTTAGTAAAGACACTTAAATCGGGAGAGTGTGATAAAAGAATATTTTTCTTGTACTTATCAAATAATGACAGAATTGAATTCTCGGACGTGCACCCTAAGTGTAGAGATGATATCTGAAAAGGCACAAGACTTGTGAACACGGAGTCATGGTGCAAAGCAAAAGACAGATTTGAAGAGGTCTTCACCTCACAAAAGGTGGATAAATGGTGATGCCGTGATGTTGATAATATCTTCTTCGGAAGCACCTCATCCTGACATCTGACAACTGGCTGCCTTGCAAGGAACCAATTCATACAGGCATTTTTTTCCTTAAGATAAATGTAGAATTTTTGAAGTAAACCTTTGCCTAGAAATATATAAACTTGAAAGAAGAATTTTTTAAAAGTAACCGAGGAAAATACCACCAGAAGAAGAGGAGTCTTTATTTACTGTTCCCACCCACCCCCCGCATATATTTTTATCTATTTTAGCAAAATTAGAAAATAGGGGAATTGGCATCATCACATCAAATGTAGGCAATATTTACTAGATTTATCTTTACCAAGCAAGGATTAGGGTTGCTGTAAGAAGTTGGATACCGGCGACCATACACAGGGAATACTAGGCAATGCAGCAATACGATTCTATTTATGGGCTACATTTGTATCTCTCCCCACATCTAGTGTTCCAACAGAATATGTTTAAATTTAATGTTGTTTTTCTAAGAAACCTGACTTTTGAGTATCCTAGTTAATCTCCTAACTTTTTGTGATCCCACAAATATACAAAATAAATACATAAATAAGCATATGCCTCCTAATATTTGTACATTTGTTACAGACCTAAAATAAGTTTAATATTAGAAATGATTTAAACATTGATGTGCTCTAAATGGCTTACAGAAACCATCTACACACCATTAAAGGCAGTCATTTATATAAGGATCTTTCCCCAGGGCCAGTGTAAGTAGTTTATTAAACTCAATGTAGAGCAAGTGGTGGGTATTTTAAAGACCAAAGATAAGTGTGTATGGAAAAATCAGCACTTTAATAGGGCCAGTCTCTGAAAATAAAATACTGGTTTAATAGAAACAAATTAAAATGTTTTGTTGCCTTCAAATGCAAAAAGCCTAGCAGATAAATCTAGAAGATATATCAGACTTTCATAAAGGAATAAAACATTTTTTAAGGTAGAATTTCAGAATTTGTCTTGCAGAATGGGAGCAGGAAAACAAAGGTGCATTATAAAGTAACTTTGGATAGAGCTTTATAATTCTTTGCTTTTTTTCCCCTGATACTTCTGTGAACTGTGCCTATTTAGACCTTTTGATGTTTGTTTGTGCACATATCCTCCTACTTGAGTCTTAAAATTCCAGCCTCTTCCTTTAGCTTCACTGGACTGTTTCTGAATATTTTATGTCACGATCTTAGGCGTATCTTCTTTTGAGTTCTATTAGGCAGATGCAGTTATATGAGGAAAAGGTCAAGAGAATAATCAATGATGACTCTTTAAAAGGGTTCTTTCAAATCGATTACTCATTTCAATTGTGACTTAACTGCTTTAAAAGAAAAAAAGATATCCATTTATCCTCCATTAAAGCTGTACCACATTTGCTGTCTTAAAAGAAATATAAGGAAATTGAATGTGTTTTTCCTCCCACATTCCACTTGTAAATACTAACATTTCTATATTTCATTTATAAAGATAGGGATTTTTTGTCAATTCTTCTCTTTATAAGTTGCTGTGTGCAATACTGCCAGTTAAACATGTTTATTTGTTTTACTGAAGAAAATTGAATGTCACAAGGCACTATAATTGCTGATAATCATTTAAATAATTTTATTCTGCCTGAAAGCCTTCCCTCTTACCTGTCAGTTATTCCAATGACTGTTGGCTCACCTCCTTCAGGGCTTCTTTTCAAATGTCATATTATCATTGATGTCTTTCCTGAACTCTCAGCTTAAAATAGCAAACTTGCTTATATGATGAAGTGTTCTCACAAGATGTCCCTTTTCCATAGTTGTCTTAATCAGAAGTTATGATACCCAAGTACACGCTACACTCCACTGCGCCAAGAGTCTTGCATCAAACAAATGCTTTCTCTTTAAAGTCCTTTTCCAGAATGGCTTGAATTGTGTTCATCACCTCTGTGAATCTTGCCCCACATCAGGGATAAGCCCTGAGTGGGTGAGAGATGTCAGCTGCTACTCATCAGGAAAACCCTCATGTTTTGTTTTCCACGGATGTGAAGCCACATTTACATGCAGTTTATATGTTTATCAGAATTGATCACAGTGAAGTTCAAGTTTCTCTTCCACATGATACAAATAAACCTCCAGCCAATACGATGCTATGTGGACACATTCTCCTACCCATGCATACCATTCCAGTGCTTATAGTGAGAATGGAAGAAGTCAGTCAAGTTTGCATATATTTTTGTATATGCATGAATGGATATACACACCTATTTTACCAGAAAAGAGCCCCAATAGAAAGTCTCAAAACAAGAAATCATTTCATGGTGGTTGTTTCTTTCTTCTTATCAGCACTGATTCACTTGCTGCTTTTATTTCTTATTTTTATGAAGATTTCATGTAAATTTGGAAAGAAAATACATTTCTCAACGGCAGCATTTGAAGAGGAAAAAATGGTTCTCGCAGCCAAAACTGTCAGGGAAGCACCCTGCATGAGATGACTTTTGAACATCATTTTGAAAGAAGTATGTATTAGAAGGCGAACTTTAATGCTAATCTTCAAATACTTCCATATTTCATCCTGAGCTTGCCAAGTAGACAATTACATGCATTGACCAATGTGTCTAGAATGTTATCCACACAGGCATAAACTTGCCTTTGGATTCCAGTGATCAAGACTCTATCAAATCTTATATGTCAGCTGTTTTGTTTTTTGATTGGTCTCATGGTATTTCTGAAGATTTTATCTTCCATAAACAAACCAGAATATCTTCAAAAAGAAACAGCTTGATATCAGCCTTAGTGTTTTACATATAAAAGGAACTCAATAAGTGATATTAAGCTATTTCATCTACAGTATATTTAAGCCTCTGTGAAGTTCACATTTCCAGATACTTACGTCTCTACACTTGTGTATATTTACATCTCTGTCAAATGTTATTTGCTTGTATCTTACAATATTGAGTTATTATTTTCTTCCTTGTTTTATTTCTGTATGAAGTTATAAAATTATAGCAACTCTGAGATTCTTGAATGTGTACATCTTCAAATATTCTAATAATTTCTCTTTATAAAAATTCACCTTGGGCTTCCCTGGTGGTGCAGTGGTTGAGAGTCTGCCTGCCAATGCAGGGGACACGGGTTCGAGCCCGTGGGAAGATCCCACATGCCGCAGAGCAACGAGGCCCGTGAGCCACAATTGCTGAGCCTGCGCGTCTGGAGCCTGTGCTCCGCAACAAGAGAGGCCGCGATAGTGAGAGGCCCGCGCACCGCGATAAAGAGTGGCCCCCACTTGCCGCAACTAGAGGAAGCCCTCGCACAGAAACGAAGACCCAACACAGCCATAAATAAATAAATAAATAAATAAATAAATTTTAAAAAGCTGCAGTTCTTGAGTAGAATTAAAAAAAAAAAATTTCACCTTGTAAAAGAATATAAAAGATAAAAATAATTGTAAATATCTGCTCTTTAGTTTACAAACTTAATATATTCAATATGTATAGTGGTACTCAAAAAACAGAAGCAGGGATGGACTTGGAGGGTATTATGCTAAGTGAAATAACTCAGAGAAAGACAAATACTGTATATCACCTATACGTGTAATCTAAAAAGTACAGCAAACCAGTGAATATACTAAAAAAAAAAAGTAGACTCACGGATATAGAGAACAAACTAGTGGTCACCACTGGGGAAAGGAAGGGGGGAGGGGAAAAATAAGGGTGGGGAATTAGGAGGTACAAATCACTATGTATAATATAAATAAGCTACAAGGATTTACTGTACAACACAGGGAATATAGCCAATATTTTACAGTAACTATAAATGAAATTTAACTTTTAAAAATTGTAAATCACTACGTTGTACACCTGAAACTTACATAATATTTTACATCAACTATACCTCGATGAAAAATAAATAAATAAATAAAAATTATAAAAATACACAAATTTAAAAATTAAAAAAAATACAGAAGCAGGAAAAGAGAGATGGGACATGTGACAATAGTACTGAGGGAATATGAAAAAATGATCTGATAAGAAAATAAGTTTAGGGACTTCCCTGGTGGTCCAGTGGTTAAGACTCCATGCTCCCAATGCAGGGGGCCTGGGTTCTATCCCTGGTCAGGGAACTAGATCCCTCATGCCGCAACTAAAGATCCTGCATGCTACAGCTAAGACCTGCTGAAGCTAAATAAATAAATGAATAAAATAAATAAATATTTTTTTAAAAAAGAAAATAAGTTTAAACATAAAGGCTAATTATGGAAAGTTTAATGCATTTCACAATGTATTTTAGCTTTAGTCCTCTGTGAGATTTTTCCTTTCCTCTAAAGAATAACATCCAGTTCTGACTACGGTAATGTACAATTTTCAATGGGAAAACAAACTAACAATTCCTAACATGGCAACACTGTTAAGATTAAAGACTTGATTAATGTATGTAGATATTTCTAATGTATTTTATATCTTATATTTTGTATAATAAAGAAGATTATATTTGTATTAATTTTGTTAACATTTGTTGTCATGGAATTGTTTTCTTTTTTTAATTGGAACTTTAAATCAATGCATAAAACAAGGGAAAAGACAGACATTTGGAATCATACAGGCAGAACTGAGGCATTAGGAGCTAGACACATACCGATTCCAATCCTCCCTCAAATGTCGGCTGGTCCCAAATTATTTAACAAGTTTCTCAATTTCTTTGTGGTAGGACAAGGCCAAGACTGCTGTAGACTCAATGAGGTAGCAAAAAATTGAAAAGAGAAGAACGAAACTCTAACCCGACAAGGATGTTCTTATGTGATAATAGGGTAGATCCTTGAGCGTGGATGAGGCCTCTCCAGCACCCTAGAGGTTCAGGATCCTGGAAGGTCCTGGAAGATCATCGTTCTGTATAGACTGCCTTGTCCACTTAACTTGGGACAGGCCTCTGGGAGGGTAGTGAGACATCATGGAGTCTTGTCTACCTACCAGTATATTTTTAACATTGGATTTATATTTGGCACTGTCATTTGCTTGTTTAATAGTAAATTAGCTAAAAACAGGTGCAGTTGGCCATTTCCTTCAGTTTGCAAAACTGAATGAGCCTATCTCACTCTCCTAGTCCTGTACCAAAATGGTGGCATTGGTTCTTTCCTCACAGTGTGAAAGTAAACGTTAAATGAGATGCTCTACGTCAAAGCTTTGTGCAGTTCTTACATATATATCACCAACGAATCCTATTCTTGTTGTTACTGTTACTGGAACCAATTCAACAAACTATGTCGGTGAAACAAACTATTCCATATGTCAAAAATGACTAAGTACAGGAATATGAATAAGCTTGCATATATTTGTTAATGATACATTTGTAGTCACTTTTCCAATCTTTGAAATAATACTTTTAAGAGAAGCAAATAATTATGCATTTGTTTTCAAAAACTCTTAGTTTTCTCTTACAACTTAAGTAGTGGATACGGAAGCGGTTATGCTCCATAGTTCTGAAACATAAAATTGAACTGAATTAATTTAATCTGAATGAATAGGAAATTTGATTCAATTTTAATTATTGGGACCCATTTTTTGCTAAACATTCTTATTGGCACTGTGGCAAACTCAAAAATGGAAAAGATTTGGTTCCAGCCTTGAAGCGGTGCTCATTTTAGAAATGAAAACGCCCTGTAAAAAGCAAAGTGAACATGTTCTGTTATTTCGAGGTGAAGCTAAGAGCTGCAGCTTAACTTCTATTGAGCTTTTGCCTTTCAGTAGTTTTTGAGAACATTTACCAAAATCATGGGGCTGAAAATCAATATAAAAGAGTATCATTTCAATGTCAAGTAGGGTGATATTCTCTCACCTCCCATCCTATTTGGAGAGGTAACATCCTACTCGTGCTCACTCTCTCTCTTTCCTAATCTCTGCAAGGATTTAGATTTGAAATTACACTCCATGGTTGTGCTTCAGTAGATTTAAAATTGCTACTTTCATATGTTATGATTTCACATGGTCAGTCTCGATGGGAAATTAGTTTATCCTCCATTACCTTCAAAGTGAACTTTGACTGAAGTATTTCTAAGATAAAATCTAATGTAAAGCCGTAGCTTTTCCCATTATTTTAAAGAATTGTACCCTCTTACCTTTCTCTTTTGGCTACTGTTAGCTTAAAACTCAAAACTATGGTCATAAAGACCATAGTTTTTTGCCATCAAATGAAAAATAATTTTACTTTATATTTTCTGTACAAAAATTGGAATCATTTGAACCACTTTGCAATGGGTTAATTGTAGTTCCTATCAATTTTCACTTGAGTTTTGAGGTTACTGTACAAAGTAAATTCACCTGATTCAAATTGTTTAAAACTTTTTGAATCGTAGCTATCATAACCTCAAAAGTTAATAAACCCTAAAATGTCCTCAATTTTTTTTCTACTTTAATGTCACAACTGTAAAACATGATCTTTCAGAAATGAATTTGGAATCTGTCTTTGTGATATCTATGTGAAAGCAAAATTTCCTCAAAGTTGAAAAAAGAAATTTGTAAGTTATTTAGAAATAATCACACAAAATGGCATTTCTCATACGTTATTAAATTACAAATAACTACAAATAAGATAAGTATAATAGGTAAACTTTTATAAGATTAATTTTTATCTCTTTCACATATATCAAGTTATTTATTACCAGGAGCATAAATTAGGTAAGATATTTCAAATAGTGTCTTCTTCATTTTATCAGTTAGCAAACTGGAGTACAGAAAGTTTAAATAGCTCACACAAGGTCATGGTTTTGTACAGAGGTGAAACCCAAGATTGAGTTTTCACCCTGCTGCATATTGCCACCTGTAATTAGGTGCTGAACCAAAATGTGCTTTTTTGTTGAAGAGTCCCAGGTAGTGCCCTTTCCACTGGACCATGGCACCTGGCAACAATGGTAATCACTCTATCATCTGAAAAATCCTTCACTATATGATGGATTATATCAGGAAGCTAACCCCTACCATATCTTCTAAATTCTTTTCCTAACTAGTGTCTTTAATAGAAACTCAGTGAAACATTTAGGAAACAATTAGGAATAACTGGATACCTGTTATAACTTGCAAGATTCAGTTAGAGCATCGTAACCTAAAATTCACCATTACAACAAAAGGCAGGATATGTAGGCTAAGATCCAGAGAACAGTTTGCTCTTGGGCCATATAGATAATTTTTATACGAATGCTATTTATTTTATTTCATTGCAACCATTTTCAAAATATCTCACCCTATGAAAAGAACTACAAAATTGTAATGGCAAGATTCTTTATGAGTCTATGATGACTAATCTGGCAGCTGTGAATCTGCAAGTTCACACTGAAATCAAGGTGTAAAGCTGCTGATGACTGTCAGTGTTAATGGTGGTAATGTTTTTTGTTGAAACTTGAGAGACGCAAGACCAATTTTTGCAGAAATGTTCACATATTACCCGTTTTCCATCCCATTCTTTCCTCCCATGTACAATAGCATCAGCTATTAGTGCCATTAGCACCATTGCCTATCCAGTTTTACTTCTTCCCATGACTGGTATTTAAGGTTGTACAGAGAGATGCATAGTAGTAGGTATTTGGTAATACTTAGTACAGTCAGTCTTCCTGGTTCCAGGACCCCCATGGATATCAAAATCCTCAGATGCTCAAGTCCCTTATAGAAAATAACTTAGTACCCTCTGCACCTGCAGGTTCCACATCCCTGTATTCAACCAATCGGGATGGAACCGGTTGGTTGAAACTGTGGATGCAGAACCCACCTTCACGGAGGGTCGACTTGTACAAACTTCCCTCCTCAAATTATTGCAGGTCCCTCAGAAAATTAGTTTAACCAGCTGGGATGAGAAGCCAATGGAAGCAAAGGTGATTCATAAAAGCAGGATGCCAGGCCTTCTTTTAATCTCTGTGTGTTGGTTGAATTAGGCTCGGAAGTGCTATAGATCCTGGAGAGTAAGCTGCCCACTGGTGCCTTTGGGATCACTGGACATAAAATAGCTTTTAGGGTAATTTTAAAGAAACAATAGATTTGGAAGAAAAAGGAAAACCCCGGTTATGAGGATCAAGACTAGCAGGAAAAACATTCTTAAATGATTGGAGAAAACTGATGGGGAGAGAAGGAGGTGTTGGAACCCGGGATGAGATCATCACGCCAGAAGGAGTAAGGACTAAATAAACCAGTTTCTGTGGGGCGGGCCAAGGAGCGTTCGGCTAAGTTAGAAACTTTAGTGTTTATTGAAAAACAAAAAACACATAGTTTTAAACAGGAGTTTGAGAAATCAGTAGTTCTCCAACTCCTGTTTGTTTGGGAAACTTGGGACAACACAGAAGAATCAGATAAATTATTTAAAAAATAAAAATTTATCTAAAAGTATAAAAGAAAAGAATAAAGTGACCAAAGAGTGAGGACGGAAAGCTGGAAGAAAACACCACTTGACACTGTTAATTTGTGAATGTGTAACTGAGTCGTGAGAAATTTCCAGCTGTCATTCATCTAAATTACACATTTTTTCACTTAGACACTGTTTATTAAAACATTCTGTTTAATAAAAACAATCACATTCACAATAATAGTCCCTTAGTGTTGCTATGCAATGGGCAAGGCAGGGGAAGACACGGGGTACCATGAAAGGGTTCTTAGAAAATAGAATCACACCTGAAAAATGAAAATTCCTGCAGTATATAATGAAGAAAATATTCTTTAAATAGAAATTCATTTTTTTAATGAAAAGTGGTAATACAGAATGTTTTCAATGCAATTTCATTTTTCTTAGTGTTATAGGGCTTTTTTCCCACTTCAATAATTATATATCTACATTATAATTTTGATAGCCCCAACGTGTGTCATTGTATCCCATATTGAATTTAGTCATATTTTTTATTATTGAATATTTGGGCTAGTTTCCTATTTTTCTTTTTTTCTTTTTTTTCTTTATTTTAATATTTTTATTAGTCATATATGCACATAAAGAGTCAACTATTCTACAACATTAAGACAAATAGCAGTCCCCGGGCCTATTTTTCATTCTTATAAACCCCACTGTGATAAACATCCAGTAGGTATATCCTGATCCTACTATACTATTATGTCATAAGAACATGAATTTTAGATGACAGAAAAAAGCCCATGAATCTCACATGATTGTTGTAGTTTTGCTGTTCACTGAGAAAATAGCCAGAAAATATTAGAGAGGCTGGCACATAAAAGAAACTCAATAAGCATTTGCTAAATGAATAAATTAACCCTTAAAATATTTTGACGTTAAAATAGCATCTACATATATTTGCAAAACATGACCTTTATTTTCCCTGTGTTCTCTTTTTTTAAGTTAATTTATTTAAACAACTTTATTGGTATACAGAGAACTTCACATATTCAATGTGTACAATTTGATGAGTTTGGACATATACAAATACCCATGCCACCATCACCTGTGTTCTTTTTTGTCTTCACCCTCATGTGAAGAGTTTTTTGTTGTTGTTGCTACTGTTGTTGTTTTCAATAATAATTCACTGATGTTTTGCCATGAAAACCTATCATTACTGGCAAGAGAAGGATGCGTTTGTATTACAGAAGGTCCATTCAGAATTCTGAGAACCGAGTTTCTTCTTGTAAACACAAAAGCCTCAAGGAACCACGGTGTGTGAGGACCTGCCTCCAACATCACATAACAGAGTCAAGAATAATGGTCACCTTTGTGGTGAGGAGAAAAGGGTAGATTAGCAAAGAGGAAGAAAGACTTAGGAAGTGGTCAACAGCCATATGCCCATCTAACTCACCACCTCCGTGATGTCACTTGATGGGAAAATAAACTCTGATCTGCTTCTGGCAATAATAAATGTGTGTGTGTGTGTGTGTGTGTGTGTGTGTGTGTGTGTGAGTGTGAACTGTCTTCATGCCTTTCCAGATGTATCAGGGACCCACAACATGCTTATGCCCATCCTGTAACACCACACCTAGAACAATGGCTAGAACATAGTAGGAACTCAATAAACATCTGTTGAATGATGGAATATATAGTACTATTTATTTTATCTGAATGCAGTGTTATGTGGATATCTGGATTTTGCACATTGCAATGATTCTAGAGTCCTACAGTGAGCTGAGGGTCATGGGTGTCAAGCACTGGCTTACCATCTTTAGGGGCAGTGTTTCTAGACTCTTATTTATGTCATCTCTCAGACCCTGCCCTGCTCCAGGTTCCTAGACAGTAAACTCAGCCTGCTGCCTTTGTGTTACAACCCTCTTGACCAAGATCAATAATCTGAGACAAAGTAATCCGCCGCAAGTCTTCCAACCCAGCTGGCGCCAAATAAAAAATAAATTAAAAAATAATAATATAATATCATAGTCCAATCACTGTCATGCTATTATATAGTCTTAATTATTATTAATTGCCAATGGTATGCAATAGTGATATTTCATTGTAAGATCCAATTTGGTCCTGATGTTTCTTGTTTATTTTATTGCTATTTATTAATATTCGGGTTCCATAATTAATATTATGGTTAAATAAATCCAAGCATAATTGCTGAACTATTAATACCTGATAATAATTAAATTAGTCAGGTTGAATAAGGGATCATGGTAAAAGCACCCTTCAGCTAAAATGAATGTTTCTAAACCATAAACCCTAATCGTCTATGGTCAATTCTTTTCAGTTTTAGCCCATTTATCTTCCTCTAAAATTAATCTCCATCAATATTCTCCTGTGGGAATTTTCACTGACCTTGGCATGTTCTTTTCACTCACCAAAGATTGACCCGTCATGACCTCAGATGAAAAATATTGTTGATTTTACAAGTTATGAAAATTGCAGGCTTTCATTTCCTGGACAGGATCTCCTCTTAGTCAAACATGCAGAAACTAATGGTTCCCAACAATTTCCTGGCTATATTGTCATAAGAATTGTGCACACACTAAAAAAGACTTAGTAAATTAACAGGTATTTCTTTTTTTCCAGTATGGTTAACTCTAAATTATTATTTGAAAAAGGTATTTTAAGTTCTTTACCATTTTAGCCCAAGATAAATTAATTTATTTTGATTTTAAAATTTCTAAAGTCACATTACCAAGAAAAATTATTTATTTTACACACCTCAGTGTATTTGATAATTTTGATTTTCCTTAATATCACGCAAGGAAATAAAATTCAATGTTTACTTGGTTGGTTTGTCAAATTTTTGCATACTTAATAAAAATCCTCCATCAAATGCTAAAATTTTATTTAATGAAAGTATTTGGCAAAAATTGCATTCAATATCATCTATTTCTGGCCATTAGAGCATTGGTATATGCTTGGCATATCTTTTTTTAAATTTCAATACAATTAAATGCCATTTATGCCTGTTATGCCTAGTAATTACTAATTAATAAGAATAATTATGAGAATAAAATTTAGTTTAATTAAAAGTAATGATTAGTTTAAAAGCATTTGCAAAATTCTATAGGCAAAGTAAAACTTTATATGACTACTTAAAGAAGCAAAAATGGTGTTAATTCCTTCCTTCTCCCACAGAATGTCATAGTGAAGGAAATATCACTGAATTTTTGCAGGAGAAAAGTTTCTGGTCTGGTAATACACTGATTGTAGCGCTGTAGTTTTCCAAGATTCACACATGTTACTACAAACCTACAACCCTGGGTTGTAGGCCTGGGGGGGAATGATTCTATTGCTGAGTACTCATGTTTTGCCTTTATTTTATTTCCCCTTCTATTTGCTGAGCTACTCCTCCACAATCATAGTCAGTGTTCCTTCTTTCTCATTTTTTCATTTTCTCATGTATTTTCATGTTCATATATATGATTTTCTCTTCATCTACTTCTAGGGAACATTGCAATATTCAGGAATAAAATCGTATCAGCCACATGAAATGAATTATTACAAAACATATAATTGATTTGTTTTACTTACTTAAAAGCTAAAGTCAAACAAGAAAGAAAGAAAGAAAAAGAAAGAGGGAGGGAGGGAGGAAGGAAGGGAGAAAAAAGAAAGAGAAAGGGAAAGAAAGGAAGAGACAGAGAGAGAGACAGGAAAGGAGGAAAGAAAGAAAGGAGGGAGGGAAAGAAGAAGAATTGGAAACAAAAAAGAGAGAAAGAAAAGACCAGCCCCCTAGTCCTCGGAGGGGAGCTCCGAGCTGGGCTCGCCTTCAAGGGCAATCAGGCAGCTGAGGACTCCGCCTCAGGCCTCACTTCCTCTTGCCCTGAGCCTGGAGATGAGCCAGAGGTGAGCATAGGGTCTTCTCGGGTTGTCTCTGAGCCTGGATTCTGCACTCGCTATGCACGTGGCTTCCTCAGTTGCCCGGATACAGGTGTTTTTTGGTTTTGTCCCCCTCCGCCTCCTCCACCGCACCGCATGTGGGATCTTATTTCCCCAGTCAGGGATCAAACCTGTGTCCCCTGCATTGGAAGCACAGAGTCTTAACCACTGGACTACCAGGGAAGTCCCCAGTTACAGGTGTTTTGAAGGCCTTCCTTTCCCAAAGATGCTCTCTGCCAGCTTTTCCTCCCAGACTTGGTGCTTTATTGCTTCCTTCACCTGAAATCTTCACCTTAGGCAGCAGTGGGTTGTTCCTTTACCTTACAACAGTTTTGGGGAATGTCTGCTGCATTTCTGCTCTGGTTGATTTCCAAATTCTGCAAAAAAAATGGCAAGCTCCTTGTGTCAGGGCCTAGGTAGCACCCAGACAGGTTAGAACATGAGGGAAACATATTCTTTGAGAGGAAGGTCTGGGCTGTTCCCCGAGACCCAGGAATCCAGGTTCCACAGAGGAAACGTGGGCTGCTGTCTTCCAGACAACTGCTGAGCCCAGTTAGAGGGGGAACAAGCCCAGGTAAAAATATCACAGAGCTTTTCTACCATCTTTGAGTTGTCTTTTTCTTGATCCACTGTTTTCCTGGGTTCCTGTATAGCTTTGACTGTTTTCCAAACAAGTTGATTCTGGTAAGTTTTTGCTTGATTTTTCAAAATTCTTGTAGAAGGATGGACCTTTGGAACTACAGCTACACCATTTTCACTGATGTCACTCTTGCTATTCATTATCAGTTGCAAGATTACTGAGAAATTAATAATGTTGAGTAGATATACCATCACCTAAGTAAATATGTACGTATGTGTGTGTGTATATTTATAAAGGTGATGGCATATCTACTCAACATTATATATTTGACATTGCTTTAGGGTATGTAGTTCATGATAATGAAACAGTCTGAGATATTGGAGGAATATTTGAAATTATGGAACTACCGTTACCAGGGAATTTATGGTAGAAAAACTTCCTTTTTAAAGTCACATTTTAGTCCATTTGTTCTTTAAAATGTCAGTAATTTATTTTGCCTTTAAATTCTTAGCTCCAAAATGTAAAGCATGCTGATGTCACGGTATTTAATGTGTGATTGAATTTCAATTTCTCATTGCAGTTTCATACCAGCCATTTTCAGTATTACTTCCTCTTCCTTCTTAGTGGCAAATAGCAGCAGACTTTTATTGGGGCATAACTTGAAAAATCCATTAATCCTATTATCAAACATCGAAAACAGTTTCTTCCATAGTTTGGCAAAATAATGTAAAGAAGTACTGTGGTTGCCTTTGAATTGTGTGACTTGTGAAAATCTGAGAATTAAGTAATGCATTCTGAACAAGCTCATTTTAGTAGTAATAACTATTCATTTATAAAAAGTGGTGGAAAAAGCCTGTGTAACTCATTTACACCATAAGTAAACTTTCAATAAAGATCTAGTTTATACAAAGTGTTTTAAAATAAACTCAAAAGTAGTTTTCTGTATAAATCATCTCAGTGGTTTACTTATCCATCTTATCATTTTAAACTTTTACTGATACATCTCTGCTTTCCATAAGTAAAGCAGTACCTGGTTTTAAGAAGCGACATTAAAAATGTATTTGGTCTTTCATGTCTTTCATACATACTTTGAAAGCCTTCTTTCAATCATACCTCATTCAGAATTATGTTCCAAAAGACAACACTCTAAGAATAAACATCAAATTGAGTCCTTTTAATAATACAAGAAATTATGATAGTCTATTTAAATTCCATTATTGGAGCTTTTCCAAAAATATGCCATAAAAAATATGACAGTTAAAAGTAATGGTAATTTAAATGCTGGTCCATCAACAAAAGCATATAGTATTTATATTGGTGGTATGATATCAAAATATTTCATTATGCATAGAGTATATGTGTAAACACTGGCCCATAGTAAATGTCAACAAATGCTTCTAAAAGAATGAACCAATAAATGAAAAATGAATGAATAAGTAACTCAATAAGTAAAGGAAATGTATATTATAATCCTCATCAAATTACCTTATTTTTATAAAGAAAATCTATTCTTTTTTTGTGCCCTTCCTCTTTTCCAAACATTAGTTTTTATGACATCTTGTAGATTAGAAATTCTTTGACATTAACTTATTAGATACTATATATATCATATATACATTTTACTTCTCAAATTATCAATTATATATATATAATTGATAATTTGAGAAGTAAAATAATCTCCCCCAAATAAAATATCAAATATATAAGAAAACAAGTTTCTTCTCTATGACCACGCTGTATCCAGATAAAAGAAAGAAACTATTTATGGAACAGCTATTTTGTGCTAATATTTCAGCTGCCTTTAATGTCTCCTTTTAATGTAAAACTTGCAACAATTTAAAATAGGAATTACTGCCCTCATTTTATCATTTTATGAGCCTGTATATGTTAAAGGAATGTCCCAGTGTCATTGAGTTAGTGATTAACTGAGATCTAAATGTTTCCCATTTCATTAAGATGGACAACACAGTCTTAAAGATAAAGCCCATATTCTTTCCACTTCAACAAGATAGATGTCACACATGAGCAGGTAACACAAGTTAAAGGAATTCCTGGTTTAGGGATAAAAGAAATAAATGAGGCTATAACAGGTCGAAGTTCAATTTAACTTATGAAGACGGACTTGATAAATGGCTAGTTTACACTGGGTCTTCTATTCTGGATTTAACATACATCACAAAATATGATGCCATTGAAACTTATTAGGACTAAAATTAAGGAAAACAAATACTGAGATACCGTTTAAATGTGTAAATTAACTTGTTAGCCAGTATACAGTGAAGTATGTAAAACAGGAGAAGAGAGAGAAAAAAAGTTCGCCCAGGTGTTTGTCAGTCAAAAGGAAGAATTCACCACTGTGTGAACAGAGCCAAAGTTTACATTCAGTTGTCTAGAATTTTTCTTCTAAAACTCCTTTTTGCATTGCTTTCAGCTTTTGACTATATTATGCTGCTGTGTTTAACAAGGAGTTCTTTCATTCGCTCGTAGCATAACATGTATGTTTAGTATTTGCTCTGCAAAGAACTAGAGGCACCACCCAGCGCTGGACAGGTGCTCTTGCCCTGGAGACAGGTCTCTCCTGCAGCATCTCTGACCGGCAGTACCAACTCTGCTTGCACATCATGAGTTGGCTCTATCACTAAACACCTAATATTGATTTAGATGAACTCATTTTTCTATCATTTCTACCCTTTGCCTATTGATTTTACATATTAAAGAAATGCAGCAATCCCTAAAACAACTCTTTGGATTATTTAAAGATAGCTATGCAAACCTTCTCTTTTCCTTCGCATTCTCTATATGCATCTCACCATCTCCACTTGCTTCAAATATTTCTTCATGATTCTGGGTCTCCTCCCCCAGCTTTATTCTAGGAAACTGTCACGTGAGCACAAGTCTCTGCTAAAATTTCATGGAGAAAACTAAGAAGAAGGCGGAAGAGTCTTTGAACTCAAGGTTTTGAGAATCTTCAACATTTGCCCCTCGGATGTACTTTTCCTCACCACATTATTAAATTAGTAATCCCCATGCACACCGTACTACCTTCAGTTCTTCAAATCACCTCATTTACTCTCTTCTTAACACTCTTATTATCTCAAATAATCTTGTGTTTTTCTTCATTAATTCTCGGTTTTCTCCCTGGCCCCCTTTGGAACGCAATCTCTGATAGGAAGTGATTTGATTTCTTTCACTTCTGTGTATTTGGCACCAATAAGCCTTCCTGAAACATATTTGGCACTAAATACGTATTTACTAATTTAATCAGCCTACTCAAAGTATAAGATATCACACACTAACATAATACAAAAGTTTACGGATTAGGTGTTGCAAAGCAAACAGAAAGCTGCAGTTACTTACAGTTTCAGAGCAAGGAAGGACAGGTCTGAGTTGCACTACTATTCATGAACGCAGGGCCAGTTTCTATGCAGATGGCCTTAATCTGCAGCAGTGGAGAGGACAATCTGCTGAAGCAAAGGAAATAGGATTGAGTTTGCTGCTTAAAATAGGGTGAAATATTTAAGTGTAGCTTTTGTGAAGAAAGTAATAGTAAGATAATCAAGGTAGGTCTAACAGAGAGCTGAACAAGCCTAAGAGCTTAGCTGAACTTGAATAGCAAGATTTGTTAGTGATCACGCTTTCATTCATTTATTCCACATTCATCAAACATCTCCTTTATTAGCTGTCCTGACCAATTTCTTGTTTCTTTTTCAGAGGTTTAAATCTATATGCAAACGGTTCATCTTATTTGCCAGGCAGCCACTCAAAGACTAAGGGTATTAGAAGACTTTGTGCATAAATATGTAGCAGATGCTACCTCATTTCTTTGGAAAAGGTTTTGAAAAGATGAATGATTACTAAATAATTTTATACACTGTATTTTTATAAGTATATAAAATTTTAGTGAGTTTATTCTCTAAAATACTTTAGAGACTCAAAAGTAGAAACCCTTGTTATGATAATTTAGCTTTATGGTTCTTTCTTTGAACATAAATGTATCTGTTTGAAGGCTCCCATAAAACAAATTTATCAGTATTCCACCATGTAATGTATATTCACTACTTTATAACACTTAAGTAAAGGGAAGTTTGCTCATTCCTTTCCCCCCTCAACCCGCCAGAGTTACACGCTTTAGGAAATGGAGAAAAAAAGAAAATAAAAGTGTATATATTGCTTAATATGTCTGATAACACTAGGAATTTGGAAAAGCATTTTGGTAGGAGAAATTGACAAAATGGCGATTATAATTTGGAGAGAAGAGATGACAGGCAGGAAGGCTGAAAAGTATTTCAGAGCAGACTGAAAGAAAAAAAAAAAAAAGAAAGAAAAGAAAGCAAAGTCACCATGGCGGGCGGAGATAACAGTGATACCGACCAGGGTTCTTGGCCTTCCCCAATGAATAGAAATTGACTAGAGGCCAGACAAGAAATTCAGGCAAGACTTTGTCGGGACCCCTGCTGCAGCAGGGCAGAGCGAGAACAGACAACAGGTTCCCTTGCTCGCTCCCTGAGGAGGGGCGAGCTGGTTCCTTATACGGGGTGAGGGTAGCAGTGTGTCCAGGGGTCGGGTTGGAGGGGTGGCTTAGGTGTTTTGCCCACCCCTTAGGTGGTGTGTGCAGGGGGCATGTGCAATACCCTGCTTTTGCTCTGGGCTCTTCAAAAGCGGCAGTTGGGTTTTTTGGTCCCTTTATATCTTTTGTCCAGAATTTGCCCCAACTGCACATGCACGCAGTTGTTTTCAGTCCAGTACACTTTCTTCGTATTTTGTTGCTTGAGGAGAGGTTTGTCCAGGTGCAAGCATTGCAGCAAAGGGTCCAAGTCCCAGGCCTGTCTCAACACCGGTGTGTGGATTAAGTAAAGAGGTCCATTTTATCTCTGAACCCAGATATTCTGATGCTATGTCTTTCCGTGGCACGATTTACTAGCAATTTAACGTTGTGTAACGTTTTCTGCTGCTAATTACTCTGAGCTTGTTTCTGGAGACCTTGGGCTCCTCTGAAAGGGATGCAAGGGGCTGTTTTACCCAATCCGGCCCTATTACCTCTGAGCACTTCTCTCCTCTTCCCCTTGCCCACACGCCTTCCCAGTGCACTGGCCTCCATGATCCTGGTTCATGAGAACATGCCTCCATGGTACTTGCTCTTCCCTCTGCCTGGAATGCTCCCCTGGCTGACTGACTGCCTTCCCCATAGAGAGAGACTGAGAGGAGGAACAGGAGAGAGAGAGTGGAAGGGTTACGTGCTTACATAGGAAAGGAGGAAAAGTCCAAACAAGGGACCAGCATCAGGGTCACAGCTGTGGGCAGTGACCCACTCTGCCAGGCCCCATCCACCAAGCAGCATTCAGAAGTCCTCCCAGAATGGTCTGGGAACGTCAGCATCTGGAAGCCCCCGTCTCCTATTGGCTGAGCGCCCCTACTGTGATGGAGAAGCCGGACAGAAGCAGAAGGACTCACAACTACTGCTGGAGGTGAGACACTATCAGCCAAGGCGAGTCTGTCCTTGTGGAAAAGTGTCCCCTGCAGTTACAGCAAAATTCAGAAATACATCAAGGGCCCCCAGAGGCCTCTCTTCTCTTCCTGCACCCATGAGTTATGTGCTCATAGAAGACCACCCTAGTTAAAATCCCCATGCCCGCAACTTCTTGCTCTGTGCTCGTTTCCCCAGGCTGTTTATCTCCGGAGCATTTGCCACTATTTGATATTTACCAGCCACATATCAGATTTCAGAATGTGGGGGAGAGGTGGTCCTGCATTAAATATATGCATTAAAGGGGTGCACCTGTAAACAAGACCAAAAGACAACCCTCAGAATGGGAGAAAATATTTGCAAATGAAGCAACTGACAAAGGATTAATCTCCAAGATTTACAAGCAGCTCATGCAGCTCAGTAACAAAAAACAAACAACCCAATCCAAAAATGGGCAGAAGACCTAAATAGACATTTCTCCAAAGAAGATATACAGATGGCCAACAGACACATGAAAGAATGCTCAACATCATTAATCATCAGAGAAATGCAAATCAAAACTACAATGAGATATCATCTCACACCGGTCAGAATGGCCATCATCAAAAAATCTAGAATCAATAAATGCTGGAGAGGGTGTGGAGAAAAGGGAACACTCTTGCACTGTTGGTGGGAATGTAAATTGATACAGCCACTATGGAGAACAGTATGGAGGTTCCTTAAAAAACTAAAAATAGAACTACCATACGACCCAGCAATCCCACTACTGGGCATATACCCTGAGAAAACCATAATTCAAAAAGAGTCATGTACCAAAATGTTCATTGCAGCTCTATTTACAATAGCCAGGACATGGAAGCAACCTAAGTGTCCATCATCGGATGAATGGATAAAGAAGATGTGGCACATATATACAATGGAATATTACTCAGCCATAAAAAGAAATGAAATGGAGGTATTTGTAGTGAGGTGGATGGAGTTAGAGTCTGTCATACAGAGTGAAGTTAAGTCAGAAAGAGAAAAACAAATACAGTATGCTAACACATATATATGGAATCTAAGGGAAAATAAAGGTCATGAAGAACCTAGTGGCAAGACGGGAATAAAGACACAGACCTACTAGAAAATGGACTTGAGGATATGGGGAGGGGGAGGGGAAAGATGTGACAGGGTGAGAGAGTGGCATAGACATATATACACTACCAAACGTAAAATAGATAGCTAGTGGGAAGCAGCCGCATAGCACAGGGATATCAGCTCGGTGCTTTGTGACCACCTAGAGGGGTGGGAGGGAGGGAGATGCAAGAGGGAAGAGATATGGGAACATATGTATATGTATAACTGATTCACTTTGTTATAAAGCAGAAACTAACACACCATTGTAAAGCAATTATACTCCAATAAAGATGTTTTTTTAAAAAAAAAAAAAGTCATAAAAAAACCCACAAAAGCCTTTCGCTTTTCATTTTCATGAAGCACCAGCTATTTCAAACAATGTTATTGAGAAACACACTTTTTCTCTAGAGCATTGACCACCTCTGCTTGGCCTCCCTTGATACTTTATTCATTTAAATTCTGCATCCCTCACTAAAATGTGATTTCTATGAAGACAGATTTTTTTGTCTATTTTTTTTTTTTTTTCACTGAGGTAACCTTAGTGCTTAAAATATGCCTGACACATATTATTTCGGACGAAGAAACTTTCCTCTACACCTCTAGGTTCTTCTGACTGGTCTAAGGATAAAATTGACATGGGATAGATTAACAGGGGAAAATCAGATACAAGTTTAATAACATATATACATGGGAGAGACCCAGGAGTACTAACTCGCCAAAATGGCCAAAATCCTCACCTTAAATATCATCTTCAGCTAAAGACAGAAGAGGATATTGGGGGTAGTGGTTTGAGACTTCAAGGGGAAAAAGGCAATTCACATGGAGATGGAAAAGCAAACAGTTGATAAACAAATGTTTGCTGGGCCAGGCAGAGAAAATGGGACACAGAGTGGAGTCTGATTCTAGGCCCTGCCAAATGTCCTGCACCACATCTAGCCCATATTTTTTGCAGTTATCTCTGATGATAGCTCTATTCCACGAATAGGCCCTTTATCTAAATTATTTTAGGCAGTTAAGGAGGAGGTAAGAAAAAACTATATTCCTGAGCCTTCCATTCTGAAAAAATAATCAGTCTAAATTAATCCTTGTGACAACAAGACACATTTTGGGGTGGCATATTCTGCTCCCCTATAATATATACTTATTTGTTGATGCAATGTGTGATTGTCTTGTCTTTCCTCCCCACCTGGACGAGAAGGTGGTGCAAAGGGAGAGTGGCCTGATGCAAATGGGCTGATGAATGAAAAAAACTGAGCCAGAAGGAGAAATTTAGAATCCTGGAAGACAGAAAAAAAAACCTGAAGAACACCTTTTTGCTTTCATTCCCTCCCACCTTCCCAACCCCCCTCCCAACCCCACTCAAAGTAAGAAAAATTAATAAAAATTGTTACACAAAGGGAAAGGAGAGTGGCAGGATAGAAGTTTTACTTCTTTGAATATGACATATTCAAATCTCAAGCTCTTTCATTATTGATATTCTATCTTGCAATTATGAGATGATATATAGAAAGATAAATAGATAATAGATGATAGAGCAAATAATTATGTAGTTAAGACTTTCAGTGGGGCAAAAAAAGGACACAAATACAAACTCAAGTTAAGTAAAAATTCTACAATTTTAACTTTGAATTAGAAATATCAATATGAAAATATTACGCATGTTTCTTTAAAATGTTTCCTAGTTCTGTGTAGGAAAAAGCCTAGAAACAATGACCAGCACTAAACCAATAGCAATCCTAGTTGGTTATCAGCAGAAAATATTGATAAATATGTGTGATCAACCTGTTATGTTTAACTTCAACCAACAGAGATAATTTAGAATCTCAAAGTTATGTTTTCATTTTAAAATCAATAATGATGAGTTAACTTTGTGGTCATTTGGTTTGGTTGAAAATTTAACATATTCTGCATATCCCACTGTGATTTTGAACCATCTTCAAAATCTTCCATGTTTGTACATTTACTAATAGACTTCGATGGAATCAATATACTAGACTTCGATGGAGTCAGTATATAAAAGTGCAAAAGACATATGTTGTTGCCTTGGATCTCACACTTTAACTCACATCTGCCTCTATTTTATCAATGAAATACAGCTGGAGTGTCTAAGTAATAGCAATTGCCTCCAAAATAAATATTTCTACATTCCTAGGACTTACATTTGGCTTTAAAAATAAATAAATAAATAAATAAATAAATAAATAAATAAATAAATAAATAAATACAAGCTAATGATGAAAAGAGCACTTAGTCTGTGCTCTAAATAATGAATCTAATATTGGGACAAGCCTAATCCCAATTTGCTTTTAAAATAAGTGTTGTCACACTAGGAAGCTATACACACTAATTCCATCTTGTTGTTATTGAATAGAACATTCTTGCAGTCCCAGTTATGGAGTTGATTTTGAAGCTAGTTTATGAGTCATGGAAATCAGCATCATTGCACTGAACATAGTGTTGTTAACCAGAGGTCTCCTGTTCTGATTTGAAATAGGAAAAGGAAAAAAGAAAAACTTCCATAAAGCATAAAGGGACAAAGACCTGATTATTATATCTGCTAATAGGTTTACCTATTTCTCAAATGGATTCATATCATATAAGACACATATTTCTAGCTATTCATGTTTATTTAAGTGAAATTGCAAAGGAATATTAAAAAATTCTTTATGAGGAGCAAGTTGAAGCACTTTATATAAACATGCTACAGTTTCAGAAAGGCTACAAACTAAAACTATGCAAGTGTCAATATCATGTAGTGACAAGGCATGGCCACTGATCTTGAGACACGCTGCCTGGGTTTGTATCCAACCTCCAACTCTTACCAACTGTGAGACCTTGGGCAAGTAAGTTAACCCCTCTGTGCCTTAGTTTCTTCACTTCTAAGGTGCTGCCTACTCTGAAAGGTATTTCCAAAATTAAATGAATTAATAACAGTATATAGCGCACACTTAGAGGACTGCCTGCCACATGGCAAATATTAGCTAGGTTAGAATCTCCCATGTTTCATTTGCTTTGTTAAGTTATTCTGTCTTCCTTTGCTTGACTCTCTTTGATCTTATTTTCAGAATATGCTGGAGTTACCGATTTTTCTAATTCGAATGCTTTGTAATGAGAGGTGAAAAATCACATGATTAAAAGCTTGTGTCTGACTTTTAAGTTTTATTCCAGAAGAATGTTCATATTTAGCAGTTCAATTTCTAACTAGAGTCACTTGACTTTTGCACACTAGACATACTTTCCTAGAATTGCTTGGTCTTCTAATTTGCTGCCTTACACGTCTATACAGCGAGCGATGCTGCAAACGTTGATGGCACCTCCAGTGATCCCGCCCCTGGCTGGGTCCAGCAGCTGGGTGGGGCTCCATACGGGTCATCAGAGAGGGAGGAGGGCAGGGAGCCAGGTGGGAGGCACCTTCTCCAAGGTATGCGCAGCACCTGCCACCCCAGTTCTTGCTGACCTATTTCTAAATATATCCTTGACCTTTGAAAATATTGCAGATAACTGCTTTTTCTTTTACAAGTACAAGAGCATCTAAAAATTACGCCCTTGAGTTCAACTTTAAAGTCTTCTTTCCACTTTTACGGGCAACTGATATTTTAATAGATCGCTTTTGTTTTATTACTTTATTTTAAATGTGCTCATCCATCTCCACCCTGTTCTTGTTTCCACTTGAGTTTTTCTTCATATTTTTTCCAGTTTTTATTATGGACTGAAGATACTTTCCTGTAACAAGTTATGGTTAAATAACTCTAGAATTGAGAATTAATGTTCATATAGTATCAGCTTTCTATGTTTGATTCCATAAATTTTATAAGTATTATATTGTACTTAATGGACATACACTAATGATTTCATATACTTGATTCTACAAATTGGAAATGCACCATTCTGCACTTATCATGACTACTAATACACACCTAACAAGCTTTTAAACTGAATCAATACAGGATTGATCTATACGTCTTCAAATTTCAAGTTATTACATGCCCTTTGAACGCAGCCTTATATTTGAGTTTTATTTTGATAAGCATTTTCACTCAAATCTTGTAAAATAACAAGATTTTCTTATTTTCTTTAGAATACCCTGAACAACAAATCAGTAGTAAAAGGAAATTACAATTAGAGTAAAAGGACTGACAGTTAGGTGGTTCTCTACAAATGTGTTCCCATTCTTCCAGGAAATAATTAGTGATATTCGGGGAAAAAAAGAATTCAAATAGCACGAGGCACCTTGGCACATTTACGGTGTTAAGAGTGGACATCATGCCTCTCCTCTGCATACAGAAAGGTACTTCTATTGCACCAGGCACTGAAAGCCAAGCCATTTCTTTACCTGACATTTTCTTCTCTAGGTCTAAGGTAGTTTGTTCAGCTTTAAAAAATCAGATGTTTGCTAGATAGGTTGTACTCATCTCCTTCTTTGTAGCCATAGAATCAGCGAGCTCCTGGTCCAAAGCCTCAAGCCAACACTGCATTCCTAAAGTTTTCTGTCTATTCTCCAGATTTTGAGGAAGTTCCACATGTAATTCATCATTCCAATTTTTTCAGATTTCCCTGATGTATTGATTGCCTAAGCTGGGTGGGTTCAAGCCACAAACATTTATTGTCTCATAACTCTGGAGGCCAGAAGTCGAAAATCAAAGTATTGGCAGGGCCATAGTCCCTTCAGACCCTCTGCAGAGGATCCTTCCTTGCCTTTTGCAAGGTGCTTTTTGGTTGGTGGGGCATGACTCCAGTCTCTGCCTCTGTCTTCATATTGTTATCTACCTTCTGTGTCTGTTTCTCTTCTCTTCCTATAAGAATACCAGACATATTACATTAGGGCCCACCTTAATGACCTCATCTTAACTAATTACATCTGCAAAGATCCTACTTCCATATAAGGTCAAATTCATGGGTGCAGGTTAGGAGTTCAACATATCTTTTAAGGGGGCATATTTCATCCCATAATAACCAGGGTAACAACTGATTATTTTATCTCTAGCAGAATTTGAGCCTTTTACAATTTAAGAACAGGCTGGTTGTACTTGATGATCAGTAACTTGATTTAGACAGTAATTTGCTTTGTATTCCTTTGTTATATTTATGAAGATGGGCGCATTATTCAGTCAAAACATCTTTACTGATCTCCTAGGCAAGCTGCTCAACTGAGTGAAGGAAATGCATGCAAGTTAGGCACAAATCTTTTTTAAAAGAGCTTACATTTTAGAAACTGAAAGAAAGCAAGCATAAAATACTACAAATTCAAAATAGAAAATATAAGTGCCTTAAGAGATGGGGATTTAAATGCCGGGAGGAGAGTGTCTACGTAAGGAGATTTCCCAGCTAATAGTCGTGGTTCAACAAAGCACTGTGTTTCTTCTCCCCCATGGAATTCTAAGCTTGTAAAGATCTTCTTCTGCCTCTTCAAATACATCAGCATTTACAGTCTAGATATGCCCTGACTTAAAGCACTTTTCCTCAAGGTGTAGCCCGGACCAGTGCTGCTCTGTTAGGTCTGTGGTGAGATTAACACAAAGTATGAGTAAACAATTTGAAAGTTCTAAAATGACTTGGTAATTTTATGTATAATGAATGCAATAATTTTTTTTAAATGTAGGTTTGTGTTTTGTATGCTCTTTTCCCCTTTACTTATTCTAGTAAGTTTTTATTGGATTTTATGAAAGTGTATAGTGGTGATATATTAAGATTCAAAAAAATTAAATGAATTCTTCATCTCAGACATTTGAAATGCTCTGAAGTAAGGACTTTTTCCTGGAGAAGAACCACATTCAAATGCACAGCACAGTGAGGCCTCAGGCTCAATCTCTTTCGCACCCACCCATCCCACAGAGACTTAGCTGAGCAGAGTTCAGGGGACTAGTAAGAGATCTAATTCTTTTTGTTCCTATCCAGACTGATCCAGATTGTCTAGGAAGGCATCCCAGGTATAAAGATAATTATCTTTTTAAAGAGAGGAAGATTGCGTCCTCATCACACCCAGGTCTGCAGTCACAACCCTATATCTGAAGCAGTTGAAGGAGCACAGTCAAGAGGGCTGATTTCTACTTTCAGCTCTCCTGCTTCACAGAGTACTGACCCTGAGCGCTTCGGCACTTCACTCTTTACAAATCAATCCCCATCTACCACAGGGTTTTTGACCCAGCAAGATGAGATACGGCATGTGAAAATTTTCTGCCATATTCAAAGTTCCGTATACATGGCAGGAATTAGGGTTTTATGGCAAGTATGGTGTTCATTCTTCAGGGATATGCCAACAAGGAAAATGTTCCCTAAGTTAAGTCTTAGGCAAAAACAAAGACACGGAATTTTCTCGAGACTTTCTTTATGGATTTTTTTGGCTAAGGCATAATGGAGGATCTTCACAAGGTAACTATTTTCACTTTTTCCATAGCTTGACCTATGGACAGACCTGGATATATTGTTCCATCAGCCATCAAGGATGGACCCTAAAAACATCCAAATACTTTGGTATTTCTAGATCTTTTTACTTTATTAAAATAAAGAGAAACTGAATGTGGTTAATTTTTTTTTCCAAGAAAGGCTTTCAAAATAAACATGTTACCACTGTTGGTGGTCAAAAACTACTGAGAAAGCCAAACCCCAATGAAACACCAGGGTCCTTTCATGGTTATTCTCAAACCAGGAGTAAATACTGACTATGGTAGTTCTTGCATCTATGAATATGTGTTTGGGTGTGGATGTGTATACTAGTTGACAGCTGAGAAAAACTTCCTTCTTTTTTTTTTAAATTTCTCTCTAAACACATATAGGATGCTATCTTACGTCAGCTGAAGAACAAGAACATAAACCAGCATAATTCCTGTACATTGTTAAACAATAATTGCATACTTTCCTATGCTTTCCTATAACTAGATCAAGCAAAAATAGCTTATCTTTTTGCTTCAGGAATTAACTGCTCCTGGAAGATAAGACTAGGAATTAACTAAACTGCTTACTTATCAAGACTAAATTTGCTCATCAACTTCACTTGAAGATTCTCACTTCTTTGATGTGCCTGCAAAACCAAAGCTATTATATTGTAAACTTTGCCCAATCCCAACCAGTTCTACACCTTGAAATACCCACCTTAAAATCACCTATCTCGTTTGTCAAACATCAATAAATACACTTCTATAATTTATGTAGAGTCTCTCCAGAAACTATCAGTATGGTTTTCTTCTTACTTCCATAAGTCTAGTATACTTAGCTTGCTTAATCAACAGAGTTTTCTTCTGGTCTTTTGGGAAAAGGACAGTGAACAAGGTGTACCAGAATAATTTAATTAATGTAGAATTCTAGGTCAACATATATGATAGTGTTTTTCTACAAACTATTCTCATTTTTCCCTATTCCTCCCTTAAAATCAGTATTATTAGAGACCTTGTTTAACCTGTTTCCTTTGACTTGTTAGTTTTCTCTTACATCGCATGTCAATTGAAAGTCTCTTCCTTAGGTAGCTCCAATATAAATTTATTCAATCCAGGCATTACAGTTTGTGTCACCATCTAATTGTTTTGTACCTACCTCTTCTTAGGAAAAATGAAAAATAAAAGGGGCATCTGTTATGTGAATATGTGGGCACTTAGACATAAGGAAGCTGAACACAGGCAGGAGTATCCCATAAGAAAAGATGTTTGAGCACAGTTGCTGGGGACCCAGGTTAGGAACAGCTGCAGATTGAAATAACAAAGTAGGAAGACCCCAACCCTAGAAGCCTATACCCAGGATATAAGAAGCATATGTTCTGTAAGCAACAAGACTGATTGACAAATTAAGGGAGCCACTGAATGGCCGGTCGAGGTGATGGCTGGGTACATTCATGGCCTTAGGGTATTAATGAGGATTCAGAGGTCAGAAGCCACTAGTCCCAAAGAGCCATGGTTTTACAAATGTTTCAAATTCAAGTAATGTTTTTCTAAGGAGAATTTGCCTATGAATCAGGTCTCCAAGGACAGTTGTATTATTCACGGAAGAAAATTTAAGACCAAATTAATTTCCCAACACAACAACAAAAGTTTATAGAGAAGGAGGTAGCCCTGTGTTAAATCTAAGAAAAATCTCCCAATGAAGACTAGGTTGCACGGATTTACACAATTTAAGGGATTCATATTAATCATCTTTGCATTGTTTCTCACTGTTTCAGTGAGAAAATGAATTGAAAAATGTAGATTGTTTGTACATAGACATTACCTTTCAAGCTTTTCATTCTTAACATCACTGACCCTAAGTTTCATAATAGAAAGAACTAGGTGAATGAGGCAATGTTGAGCAGGAGACAGACTATCTAATCCCTCTAATTCTACAATTATCCTACTGAGATCTAAGGTTTTGCTAGCCAGACACGCAAAAAGAAGTATCCTCTTTAATTGCATGCCACTTCACCTCGTGGAGCCTATGTCTGGGAAAAAAGGAGAAACAAAAAGACTCACACAAAATTAATTATGGAAGTTACTAAAAGACATAGCAGCATATATTATCTAAACTCACTAAAACTATGTCTAATTTTATAAATATACATATATATATATATACACACACACATACATATGTGTGTGTGTGTGTGTGTGTGTGTGTGTGGCTTTCATTTCTCTTAGAGAAATTTTACAGATAAGTCTGGATACTTTATCACTTGAGTTGTAGTTGAATAACTTATTATTTTAGCAATCCAAGGACCAGCTTTAATAGGGTAGGCAACCAAATTGTTTATTCTTAAAAAAAAAAACAACTTTTTATTTAATTAAAAATATGGTCTAATATATCTCCAAATAGAAGAATTCATTTGAATTTTCTATTAAAAGGAGACTCAGGGCTTCCCTGGTGGCGCAGTGGTTGAGAATCTGCCTGCCAATGCAGGGGACACGGGTTCGAGCCCTGGTCTGGGAAGATCCCACATGCCGCGGAGCAACTAGGCCCGTGAGCCACAATTACTGAGCCTGCGCGTCTGGAGCCTGTGCTCTGCAACAAGAGAGGCCGCGATAGTGAGAGGCCTGCGCACCGCAATGAAGAGTGGCCCCCACTTGCCACAACTAGAGAAAGCCCTCGCACAGAAACGAAGACCCAACACAGCCATAAATAAATAAATAAATAAATAAATAAAAAATTAAAAAAAAAAAAAAAAAGAGACTCAAATTCCTGCCAAAATATTTATTATCCTAATTCAACATGTATAGTTTTATCAATGTTAATTAACTGATTAATTTATTCAGGAATCTTTGAAGTTTATTAAAGATCAAAGACAGTGCTTACTACTAAAATTACATAAGCTCAAAGACTTGGTCTGTCTTTATGGAGTTCTAGATGTTCAAGATGCAAAATGTGGTAAGTTCACCAAAGGAGGTTATGATGGCTAATTTTATGGCTAATTTCAAATTGACTGGGCCATGGGGTGCCCAGATATTTGGTCAAACATTATTCTGGGTGTTCCTGTGAGGGTGTTTTGGATGAGATTAACATTTAAGTCTGTAGATTTAAGTGACGCCAATCGCTCTCCCTAATATGGGTGAGCCTCATCCAATCTGTCAAAGGCCTGACTCAAACTAAGGCTCACCCTCCCCCAAATAAGAGGAAACTCCTCCTTCCTGACTCCCTTCAAACTGGGACATCAGCTTTTTCCTGCCTTTGGACTGAAATGGAAACATTGGCTCTTCCTGTGTCTTGAGCCTTCCAGCCTTCAGACTGGAACTACCCCGTCTGTTCTCCGTGGTCTCCAGCTTGTCGATTCCAAGTCTAAGGACTTGTCAGCTTCCATAATTGCATGAGTCAATTCCTTATAATAACTATATATTATATCCTATTGATTCTGTTTCTCTGGAGAACCGGGACCAATAAAGAGGGTTTACAGAGGATATTATGAGATTGTGGAGGAAATATCATATAATGAACCATAGAATAATTACAGATGGCTTCTTGATTAAAGCTGAATCTGAGTTTTAATTTAAATATTTTAAAAATGTATGCAAATTGCAGTCTTCATCAAAGGAAAAATATAGTCTACTTTAGAATCTTGAAAGTTTTTTTAGCACCAGAAATTTCTTTCAAATAACATCTTAGAAAAACTCCATTGACTAAAACAGATGCATCTATAGCTGCTCTAATTGATGCAGAAGTGCCAACTGGGCACCCAGTTACATCTGCAAACTCCACAGAATCTTCTCCATAGACCCCTGAGTCTTATACAGTGGTTCACAGGTTAAATATTATGTTTTGACTGCATTAGGTAAAGGGAGAGGGTTCACACAATTATGTATGATTAAACATCATGAAATTTTTATTTATTTAATTTATTTATTTTTGGCTGCATTGGGTCTTTGTTGCTGCCCACGGGCTTTCTGTAGTTGCGGCGAGTGGGGCCTACCCTTCATTGTGGTGCATGTGCTTCTCATTGCGGTGGCTTCTCTTGTTGTGGAGCACGGGCTCTAGGTGCACGGGCTTCAGTAGTTGTGGCACATAGGCTTAGCTGCTCCACGGCATGTGAGATGTCCCCAGACCAGGGCTTGAACCCATGTCCCCTGCATTGGCAGGCGGATTCTTAACCACTGTGCCACCAGGGAAGTCCCAACATCATGCAATTTAAACCATCTTACTTTACAACAAATTTTAATACCAATAATTTACAAGATACCATTTTTTATGAGAAACATGTGTTTTTAAGTACAATTATTCCACTTGTGTTTATTGCTGTATCTACTCCATCTGTGACAGAAGAATTAGATAAAGCAGTTAATCAAATCTGTTTTTCTCTAGGTTGATGAGAAAAGAATGAAAGGTATTTTGTCCAAAACAGGGGAGTAAGCAAGGATTTATGTCTAGAGGCTTGAGGTTTTCCTTGTCTTGAAGGAGAGTCAAAAAGTCTAAGATCGTGGAAGCAAAAGGTAGAGCTGTCCGAAAGCTAGAGGGTTTGAGTGTTGACAGTGAGGCAAATATTCAGAATATAATAAAGGTGACATTTCAAATCAATGGGAAAAATGCATTTTTCAACAAATGAGAAAATTGGGTAGTCAGCTGAAGGAAAAATAATAATTTGGAAATTTACTTCACATCTTTCATTAACATGAATCCAGATGTATCAATAACTGAAATAACTGGCAAAAAAAAAAGAAAAAGTACAAAAAGAAAGCATGAGATGTAGATTGGTTTAAAAATCTGTAGTGGGCATGTCTCTCTAAGTATAAAACAAAACACAAAAGACACTAAATAAAATGAATAAATTTTAATACGTACACATTTTAAGATTCATTACAGAGAATTTTATAAAGTCAAGGACTAATATTAGTTTGGGAAAATATTTTCAAGTAACATCCCAGACAGCAGGAAAAAATTTCTTAGTATATAAGTATTCTGGTAAATCAAAAGGACAAAGAAAAACACCACCAAGAGAAACAAAGGTGAGTGTTCAGTTAAAAAAAAAAAAAAATACAGAGTCCTTAAAAATATACACTGTTGGTAGGATTATACATTTTTATAAACCCCATGCAAGGTAATTTGAAAATAACTATCAAAATCAATGCACATACTCTGTGACTCAGCAATTCATTTTCCTGGGCATTTATCCTACATTTGTAAAGTATTTTACTCATAAGGACAGCCATTGTGTGTTACAATAAAACTACTTAGATGCCTACAAATATGGGACAAGTGAAATAAATTATGCTGCATTCATACAATAGAATACCTTACAGTTTTATACAGAATATGGCCTCGCTAGATGTACTGTTAAAATGAAAATTAAATCGCATATCTTGTCTTTATTTGTGTGGAAAAAGGAGGCGTATAAAATGCTTGGAAGTGCGGAGAAACATCTGGAAGGACACCCAAGAAGAATGAACACATCCAGGAGGGGTTGTGTGGCTAGTTAGGCAGAAGGAAGAAAGATAAATTTTCACAGTATTTCTCTGTGTACTTTTTAAAACTTATCTGGCGCATGTATAACCTCTTTGGTAATAAGTAAATTAAAATGTTTAACTCCCTAAGTATTTGGAAACAAACAGCACCAAATTATTCTTCGTAATGCACAGGTCAAAGAATAATGTCATAGTGAAAACTACAAAATATTTAGAATTAAATCATAGCAAAAAACAGGTTATATAAAATGTGGTCAAATACAGCTTTAGCTATACTTAAATGAAAATTATAGCCTTAAATGTTTTTGTTATAAAACAAAAGACACTGAAAATAATTAAGTTGACATTCAGCTTGAAGAGCAAGAAAATATTACAGTAAATTCAAATAAAATGAAGAAAAATTATGAATAATAGAGGAAATATATGAAATAAAATACACAAAATAAAAAATGAATGTAAGCAAACAAGAGACTCCCCCAAACCACCAACAAAACAAATCATATATATATATACACACACACACACAGACATATATATAAAGTCAGTACATACAGACAGCAAAATCAACAAAGAAGGGATAAACGCAGTGAAAATAAAAAAGAGGATCTTATCTCCTGTGAAAAAAATGACTAAAATCATACAGGGAACAATTTTATTGCAATGTGTGTGTAAGTCTAAAGTTTAAATTAAATGGAAAAGTGACTAGAAAAGGGTATGTACAATAGGAAAGTTTATCTACAGACAAACACACACACACACACCTTACTAGTCCAATGTATAATAAACTCACTTGTAAATCATCTACTCCCCTCCCAAAAATATAGAAAGTAGAGGTACAGGTTTTAGGCATATGCTTTCTAATTTTCATGGAACAGAAACAACAATCTTATACAAAACTCTTCTTCAATACTATGCATTTTCTTCTTGAAAATGAAAAAAGTAGAAAGATTCTCAAACTTATTTTACAAGGCTTCCAACACCAACGAGAGTAAAAGTTCAAACTAAAAATGTAACTACAACTGGCCTTTAAACAACATAGGTTTGAACTGCATGGATGGACTCATAGGCAAAATTCTTTCAGTAAATATAGTATCTGTGTTTTCATTTACAGACCTTTAAATTAACTTGGTGTGGAGATAAATTTGTGTCCTATTAGAGATCACTATATGTGGAATCAAAAGAACTACTGTTTCAGCTTCCAGCCCTTGGGTGAGTCATTTATCAATTCCTTTGTTTTTGAGGCAGAGATAGAAGTTTGTAGATTTTCCACTGCGTAGGGGGTCAGCACCCCTAACTCCCATCTTGTTCAAGGGTCAACTGTATATTTAATTCAGTAGTGTGTTTTAAAAAAATGTATTCTAACCAAGTAGTCATATCCTAGAAATACAAGTTATTTCGTTCTAGAAAATTGGTTAACATAATGTATGCCATTAATAGATAAAACAAAAAGATTATACTAATATATGCAAAATATGTTTTATAAAATTAAAACATTCATAATAAAAACTTAGCAGTGTAGGATTAGACATGATAGTACTTAACTGATAAATGGCATTAGCTAAAAAAAAAAAAAATAGATGTGAAACTTTTGGTGCATTCCATTACATTCAGGGAAGAAAAAAATCAAGAATATCCAATAATATAATAAAACTATCATACAGCATTATACCAGATATTGTAGCCAATGGAATAACACAATAAAAAGAAATACAAAATCAAAATGACAGAATCGTTATTAAATGATATGACTGTCAACATTCAAAACTCAAGAGAATTATTTAAATAAAACTGATCAGGGGCTTCCCTGGTGGTGCAGTGGTTGAGAGTCCGCCTGCCAATGCAGGGGACACGGGTCTGAGTCCTGGTCTGGGAGGATCCCACATGCCGCGGAGCAACTGGGCCCGTGAGCCACAACTACTGAGCCTGCGCGTCTGGAGCCTGTGCTCTGCAACAAGAGAGGCCGCGATAGTGAGAGGCCCGCGCACCGCGATGAAGAGTGGCCCCTGCTCGCCGCAACTAGAGAAAGCCCTCGCACAGAAACGAGGATCCAACACAGCCAAGAATGAATAAAAAAAAAAAAAAAAAAAAAAAAAAATCAGGTTTATGAGACCAGAACTACATTTTTAAATATTAGAAAATTTCAGCAATAATAACCAAATTTTTAAAGTGAAATAGTAAAAGAAGAGAAATAGAAACTAGAAAATTACCTAGAAAATAAACCTATTCAAATGTTTAATACCTTTTTTGTAAAAATGTACGAAATTCTACTGATTGACGTTGAAAAGATAGTTGCAAATATATACAGACTCTGAAATATGAGACATAACTTCTTGAAACAAATATGCATAGCCTAAAATTTATATATCAAATGCAAATTTCCCACAAGAACTAGTGACAAAGTTTATTTTGCCAGTTCTAAGGGTATGATTATAGCTGAATAATCTGAAGATTTATGACCTAAGTTAAACATGCAAAGTCAGTGATGTCCTCTCTTCTTCCACCGAAAGGAGGGGTTACCATAATGTGATGATGGCAGAACCCCAAAATTCACACCAAGCAAGATTAGAGCAAAGGTCATTGCCCAAGTGGATCCCCCCCAAATCACGTGCCCTGTGGAAGAGCTTCCATTTCCTAAATGCAATTCTTCTGCTTCTTGGTACCAGAGATTCCCCATGAACTAGAAAGCACACATCACTGATCTGAATAAAGACAAGTTGTAAAAACTGTAATACAGGATGACCGCAGCGTGTAAGTTCTTAGGTACCCTGCTGGTGGCGAGTCAATAATGCACGTAGTCACCCACTGGTGACAGCCAAGTGACAGTGTTTGTTATCCTTGTCACCTCAAACCATTTTGAAGGTAACTGGATCTATAAAGAAATAGCTGATGCAGTACAATAAAAAACTGATCCAAATTCTGCCTTTCAAATTCATTATATTCCTGAAAATGCAGGGCAGGATTCATACATGGAGCGTGTTGCTTTAAATATTAAATTGACTGATCTGTGTCTGTACCTTGTGCTCAATAGCTAATCAATGTATTAGGCACTTAAATTAAAATCTCTGTTTTAAGGATTGTTTTTAACACACATCTTTACTACAATAAAATAATCTCAAAGCTTATACTCTGTCAGATCTTTCAAGACCCCAATCTTCGTTTACTAAGTACAAAGACCACTAACTTGATCATTTATCATCAATAGCAGACAATTTCCAGTCACAATTGCTCATCTCATGGCTGTATTCTCCTTTGTAGCATGAAAAAGAGTAGGCTATTTCGTTCCAGAATCCTGCTGGTGTTTTGTTCTCATAGGCTTAATATTTAGAAAACTCAAAACTTTTAAAAAAAAGAAAAGTTCCTAAATAAATAGATTGCATATCAAGTAAGGGATTGCTTTCTGATAATCAACAGAGTCCCTATCAGAGACTTGACCAGGTACAGTTGTAATCTATACCTATTTCCTAGCACCCTGGCCAGGTGGTTTCCAAACCATTTATTCATGCAATCTCCTATTTCAATTTATAGATGAAAATTAAATCAGTCCTTGAATTTAAATATATAAGCATTCTCTTTCTTCTTCACAAAGGTATCCTTTTTCTTTTTTTATAACCAGTAGAAAGATTGAGAACTCCATATTCATTTAGATTCCCCTTCTCCACCTGGCCCTTCCTACTCGTTCTGGTTATTTGTGTTGACAGATTGAACAGTGAGGCTTGTTTTATGGTTATACTCTAACAGTCATATTTTCTCCAGTCTGAGTCATCTCCACTCTTTGTTCATTCTCTGGCTGCATTTGAAATTTGAGTCTTGTCATTTTGCCTTGCAAACGCAACGGCTTGGGAGAACTTGGGCATGCTAGGTAATAGAACACAGCCTGCTATTCTTTGATAAAAAAAAAAAAAACTATAATCCTATATAACACGGTGTCAGCCTGCATGTTTTATGCCTTCATTTTTAATCTGATGAAGAATGGCTCAGCATACTTAACTGATCATCGCATATAAATGTGCTTTTGGAATTACATACCTTGAGTGATAAATACTGTAACTTAACCAATACTTTTTTGACATGCATTTTCCTTTCCTATGATTTTGTTCACTCTGCTCCTTTCCACACTTTTTTTCTGTTGACAGAGAGAGTAGTGATCATTCAGGTGCGTATTTGATTCAGATACTATGACATTGAAAACCTCATGTTAATGCCAGTGGTTAGCCCCTTACCTCCATTCAAAACCTCCACATCGGAATACAAGTACTTAGAAAATATACTCCAATTTTGAAAAGAGAAAAATAAAAATAAACACCCCTCAGTCATGGCTCCAAGTAAAACACAGAATCCAAAATCCCTAATCTGAATACCACAGCCATCATTACCTTGCTGAATTCTCAAGTAAAGGGATGTTTATTTGGAGAATATGATTTAATCACTAAAAGGATCTGTATTTTCTGCAAAGCTTGCCTGGCCTCATATCCTGGTTTATAAACCCAGATTACACATGACCTTTAGTGCTTCTATTTTCCAGTGGGGACAGGAAGAGCAGAGCACGGAAAGCCTCAGGCTGAGTGCTGTCTTTCCGCCAGTAATGATCTTACCCTGTTTCTACCCTGTACTTTGCAAAGAGCCTCACAGTCTGAAAAGAATTCCAGTTTCACTTTTCCACACGGATTACAAGAGTTCAAAGGAAAGTGTTGCATAAAAGAAACACTATCACACCTGTTAGGTTCCATAGGTAATCATCTTTCTCATCTGCAAAAAGATCAAATGCTGTCCTTTCTTATGTCTCTGTGGATTAGAGCATTTTGTCCACTTTGCCCTGGACTTCTAACAGAGCATTTCCTCCTTCAGCGTAGAGCAGACAACCAGGATGGTGTGGCATTTTAGCAACTTGTGAAACAGAGATTCTCAAGTGTGACCCATGGCCCTCCAGAGAGTAATGGGTCCAGTTCTTGGTTCTAATTCACTTACTTTCCCACCGTAAAGTGAGAGTGTACAGGATGGGTGAGCCTCGGGCCTTCTGTCACGCGGATATTGACTACACTGAACATTTATGTAGCCCCTACCTCGTAGTTAGGCTGTGAGGTGGGATAAACACACTGAAATAGGTTTTCTCCTTTTCTTCTGGTGGTGTTTTGAAATCTTGACCCCAATTAACTAGGTTCATTGTGCTCTCCATATAGGAGAAACATCGTTCTGGAAGAATTCTCCCTGCCCCTTTTGGAATTCTTTTCTAATAATTTATGTTACTTTTATGTATTAAAGGTCAAAATAGTATGTGAATCAGCTTTTAAGGGCTTTTATTTATTCTGACTTGATATCTCGGGAAGCTGCGTAACATCTTGGCTACCGGACAACTGTCAAGTAATGAAGTAGACGCGAGAAGGCTAAGTTGGGTGTGATGCAAAAGTCTAGATGAGAATCGGGTTGGATGGTAATGGTTTGGACTAAGGTAGTACTAGTAGCAGAAATGGAAAGACATGAATGGATTTCTGCTGTATTACAGAGGTGGTATTTCTATTAGATTAGTATTTGCTAATCATTGAGATGTTACCTTTAAGAAAGGGGCACATGAAGGATACGTTCTGTGATTCTGGTCAAAGCAACTCAGTAGATGGCGACACCATTCGCTGAAATGCAGAAGACTGGGGAAGAAGAAGTCTTTGGGAGTGTGGGGAGAAATCAGTTACTCTGTTTTGGAGAAGTTAAGTCAGAGACGTTTACAAGGCATCCGTGTGGAGATACAGACCAGGCATCGGATACGTGAACTCAGTGAATAGACAAGGGATGGAGATATACCATTAGGAATCACCAGAAAAGAGACTGAAACTCAGGTCATTAGGCAGGGGTACTCTCACCATGGGAAAGTGTGTGGACAAGTAAAATGCAACATGGGGACTCCCCTCTTTCTGCCAAGTGAGCCCAGGCTCTCACTGAGAAATCAGGAGAGCTAAAGAAAGTAAAAGTCCACTTCCGTGTTCCCATCTACCAACTTAACACCACTTGAGTGCTCACTTACGTACCAAAACATGTATGTGCCATGTGGCTCCTTACTTCAGCTCACACTCATGTGAGGAATAGCAGTCGAGTGAATGAATGAAATTTCAGGCATTTCTTTAATATCTGAGGCCTGGGACATCTTCCCATTGAGATCATTTCAGCACCTCCGAAAATAACTCTCGCTAACCACATCTTTCTACGGTTTTAGGAAACACTCCGAACACCCAAGAATACCACAGCTTCGCCCTCACACCCACACAATGTGGAAACAACCAAAACATCAATTAAATATGACAAACAGCAGTTTATAATCTAAATTCCAATTACTCTATTACAAACTTTTGCTGCAAAACCTGTCAGAATCAAATATACATTTTAAAGTCTAGACTTGAATTTTCATGACCAGCTGCAGAGAATTATTGTTATTTAGGGGGAAGAAAGATATATAAGGAGAGTAAAATAAAAAGATTTCCAGATTTCAGAGTCTTTAGAGCATTATTTCCTCTGTGCCAATGAGTTTTTTATTGCCAACCTGAATGGTTAAAACCAGTTATTAAGCTGTTGCTATACGGTTAAGTTAAAAATATAATGGTTAGAGTGTCTGTTCTAGAGCATTGACATTCATTTTCAAATCTCAGCTTTGCCAAACTTTTGAAGTATGTGCTCAGATTACCTAACTTCACTCTTTTGCAAATCACGTACCTTTAAAATAGTTATAATAATATTGCCTAACTCATGTCTCCGTGTAGAACTTGCCCATGGAAATGCAGCTGCTCAAATTCCATCCATGAGTGTATATTCACTCTTGTCTGCTTAAATACGTCATAAATCCATCATTTCTTCAAGACGTAACTAGAATTTATTTGCCTTTCCCTTTTATATTTCTTTTTCTAACTGGAGATGTAATGAAATGGGCAATTCTAAAACTCTCAGTAAAGATTTAAGTATGCCTCACAAACACAAGGAAAGGGGAAAATTGTGCTTAACAATTATTTACACAAAAATTTTCTTCATGTAATTTCTCTTTATATGTAAGACTATAGCTAACATAGCATTTCTTGTGTGCCAGGCACTATTCTAAGTGCTCTGTAAACTTTATCTCGTTTGGTTTTCATAGCAACCCCATGAGGTTAGTCTGGGCTCTTAATCTCTCTGCTGTGCTGCTTCCAATTGTAAACAAAGGACACTGCCCATTTACTTAAAATACTTGGTGAAAAGTAAGATAGCCTACCATGGCTGAAATCTCCTCTGACTCAAGTAAGTTTTATGAAATGACACTGCGTCTGTCACAATACAAACTAGCATATTAGAGAGTCTGAGATGTCCTAATTTTAAAGCCTAACATTTCCCAAGTTGCCACAGTTTGACTTTTAGTGTGCATATTTATTAAATTTTCATTGTGACTAGTGTTCTAAGGAACTGAGTCAGGGAAATGCTGATTTAGATTCTTTTCGGGACCAGTAGTCTCTTTTTTTGTAGAAATATTCTGAGAGAAGATTGAACTTTATTAGCATCAATGAATGTGTTTCTGGAGAAATAGGAGGGATGATCTTTTTAGGGTTTTTTTCACTTGTAAAGGAAATTTAGGAATCCCTGAGCAGTGGATATTATCAAATCAGTGCCCTATGTATTAACCTAACTAATTTGGTTAACTGGATACTAGCAGGTTTCCGACAACTTTCATGTTATCGAGGATTTGGGAAGTATGGTATCTTATGGGACAACCAAGAAGAATGTCTTTAAATACCCTGTGTGGTCCATTTTTCTCTTACACATTATAATTATTCAGCCCAAAGGGTTTAGGGAATCTTGCAATAACGTTCTCTCTCTCATACATACATATAAACACTTAATAAATAATTAACCTGTGTCTCTGACTCTCCTTCCTGCATTATAAGGCGACCCTATAAGGCAAACACCTTTAAATATTATGAGGGTATATCTCACATACTTTATAGTGATTATATGATAAACATTTACTGAGTGCATACAAAGTATGAGCACACAGTGTAAGCTCTTACACCACGTTCATTCATCTAGTCGTGGAGTGCCTCTTGTATAGAGGGTATATTATTTTGTTTGGTCATGACACCAATTCCATGGGCTAAGAATTATTACCCTTATGTTATATTTGAGAAGAAAGAGGCCCAGAAAGGACCTGCAAAAGAATTCAAATCATAAGTAACAGCTGGATTCAATGCTTGGTCTTCTATGCCCAGTGTGCCTTCAACTAGATCCTTCCTGTAGCATTTGTTTTTCTTACCTTCAGGATTCTGTGGCTTTCAAACAGACAGAGTTGAGCTTCTGTGTTCTGGACATTTTTGTAATGGAAAGTCCATATGTCCCTTAAAGTTTATTAAAACATTGTTGACTCCACCATACAACTATACTTATATCTTCCGTTGAAATGTTGGGTTTAGTGGAACACTATCAACTCCAGCTGGACAGACTCTTGGGGCAAATTGCTGTGTCCGTTCAAGCTGATGAGAGAACAAGGAGCAGAGAGCTGACGTATCTTATTGTTAGTAACACGTTCTAACCACCGGGGCAAAAATTCACAATTAGAAGTCTGTGAGTGAGCTTCTTAGATTTATTGGCTTTCTGAAATAAAAGGCAAAGTCACTTTGGGGAAGCAGGAAGGCATTTCCCTGGGGATCAAAGACAAATCTATATTCAATGTTTAATGGATTCCATGACCGCAAAATTCCCATCCGCTTACGGAAGAGAAGCACATTAGTCACTCCCTACCTCACCCACACACCTATGCTTGTCCTGAGCATTAGAGTAACACGTGTATGTCAAATCCAAGGGCACAGCGTTATGCCCTTAGGTTCATCTGTCTCTCTCTCACTCCCTCTCTGAACATAGATATTAACTGCTAAAATGAGGATGAAAAACTTAGAAAAAGGGGTCGAATTAGAGGAAAATAAAGTCTTTCTTTCCTGTACTTGTTTCAGCCCCATGTGCTAAGGTCAGAAGTCCAATAGAGAAGTTTGCAAACAAGTCCTCTAGTGTTTAAAGAGAGTGTGAATTTAGTTGGAAGCATCCCTTTCTACATACCTCCCTTTAAAACTGTGGCAGTTTGAACATGTGGAAAACAATTCAAGATCTCAGGATTCAAGTTACCTCCACCATCTTTCCACTACTGACACGGGAATATCAATGAAAGCTATTAAACTGCTTATGTGAGGAGAGGGTTCAGTGGCTGGTGATGCTATATAACAAGGGTTAAGCTTATACTGACCATCTGGGGAGAAGATTTGGTCTGTATTAAAGACAGGGAGGGTCACCCAGGAAGTCAGGAACTCAATATGAGAAAAGGACTGATCTAAGACACAGCCACTTTCTGGCAACCATTTAGACTTAAGAAAAGCCTCAGAAGCCTCTGGGACAAACCAATGGAGAATTAATTTTATGTCCTTTGGAAACAATTGATTTTTAGGAGGCTGCAGCATTAATACCCAACTGTTAGAACTGCATGGTTGGATGGAGTTCTCTTTCCACTGGTGACATTAGCTGTTGGACCCTGGGAGCAGCAAAGTGATGCTGGGGTCAGTCGTATTAACGGAAGAAGAGTCAAGGCCAGAGGTCACAGTGTCAGTGGAGAAGAAAAGCAAAACCAGCAACGAGTTTAATTAAAACAGTAAAATCTGCTATCCACTTCAAAAGACACAGCGGCAGCTAGGATGGATATGGGACCCTCATTGTGGGCCCTCTGGGAGCAATGAGTTGAAACACATGATGAGATGAGGGCCATTCTCACTCACCTATCATCACAAGAGGGAAGCCAGCCCAAGTTTGGGCATAGAGGATATTGGGCTGGGGTGGGGAAGAGGACTGGTTGAGCTAAAGATAGAAGCAAAGAAGAAAACTCAGAATGGCTTCAGAGAACGACTTCGTGATTAAAGACAGAGCCACTGATTCTCACAGTGGCTTGAATCACTTTGGAAAATATGGTTTATACACACAGGCACAAAATGAGCATGTGTTTACATATAGGTTGGAAACAGAAGGTCAGGCAGGTAGGTGGATTCCATGCCTAAAATGATCTGTTTGATATTTATATTGCACAAATAGCATTTTTGGACTATTTTTTCTCTTCAATTGAAATACTCTGAGATAAGGAATAGAAGAGGTTTAATGTGATATGCTTAATGTAAGTGACTATTTGGAGCACAGTTGTGAAACTTAATTTTTTATATGCAATTAGAAGTTAGGAGGATTATCCTGAGCCTGTTGTTTTGAGTTCGAGAACAAAGGGCATAGGATCTTAAGCACTCAAAAGCACAGAGGATGAAGAGAGATCATCAATTGACTGAGGAGAAGTAGCAGCCATAAAACAAAGCAGAACTGGCAGAAGTTTTTGTTGTGATAGAATCTCTGGTGAAAAGCTCTGTCCATCTGACCCCCTCTGTCTCCTTCATGATCTCCGAGGAATTCTTGTGGGACCCCCTTGAGTTCTGCAGAGCTGAGACACAAAATTCCCTACCTATAGATTCCACTGAAGATCAATGCCTTCATTCAGTTCTCTGAGCTTTGCAAAGGTTAGACTCATGCTTTTCTGTCTTGATCCCAATTCAATTTCACGTCTACCATGTGCCTCATTCTATTATACCAGTCTTTTAAAATAATACCTGTTGAAAATGCACGCCATTCGCTATGTGGGAAAAAACTAAGCAAACACACCAAGTAACTAGCAATGCATTGTGAACTACACTTGTGAAGGACAAGTTGACCAGAAATTTGAAAATGATGGATACTAGTGACCTGTTTTGATCTTTTCAGTAGATTCAGACTTTTTGCTTTTGAAAGACAGTGTGAAAAGTGGCTCATTTGAAACTTGGTGATTTTTTTTTTCTGGCTTATTATATATTGAAGAATACCTTCAGGAGTAGGTTTCATGCCTGAGTATTTTTTTGACCACATCAAAACACCTGGCCCATTATCACATAGCATTGCAAAGATGTCATCCTTGAAGGCTGCAGGAACATTCATATCATCATGTTACTTTGTGATAACATATGGAATAAACATATGAGCATATTAAAATGATACTTGCCTAAATTCAATCATCTGGACAGATTGCTTATACAAAATACTCCATGCAATTGATTTTAAGGTCTATTGCTAGATCTTGTTCTAAAACACAGGAACATAAATGTTATTTGGTAAATTTAATTAAGGAATTAGAAGGAATTTTTCTCAGTTTGAACATGAATGTAAAAATTCAGTTTTCTCTTATCTCATTTTAGAGGTCATTGAAAAAACAGCAAACAAAAAAGAAAAGTCAATCTTCAGTGAAACAAGGAGGCAGCTGGGAAGCCAGACAACAAAACAGATGGAGTGGCTACCAGCAAAGATGGAGATGAAGTGGGCACCCAGAAAAATGTGGAGCTATTACTCCAGTACAGAAGATTCGGTTCTGATGGATCCCAAGCAAAGCACAAGCACAACTCTCAGAAGTTGAGAGGCACACACTGATTTGCAAAACACTAGGTTACCATTGAGGTGACTAGTTCTGAGAAATGAAAGAGGCAGAAGTAAATGAGGATTTGTAAAAAAAAAAAAAAAAAGTCATTTTCACAGAACCTATACTGTCTCCATGACAATAGATGAGAAGAGAGTTTTCGAAATGTGGTTTTTCACAATGAGCTGTTTATCTTATTTAATTAGGAAGAAGAAAAGCATTATCAAATTCAGACAAAAAAGAATATACAAGAAAACAAACAAACAATAAAACTCAAAACTCCAATTAGCTTGGAACATGTCCAGACAACTTCCAAAACAAATCACTTGAAAGTAACCGCCAGAGTGGTTGAGCAGGTGGGGAAATCACCCCTTTCAGTGATGAGTAATGAAAAAGGAATCAACACAGACTCTATGCAAATATGATACATGAAAAAAAAAAGGAAAGGGGACAAAAAAATGACATCAAGTGTTTGCAGCACTCAGTCTTACCACGGAAAACATGAGAATGATAACCAAAAATATTTTCAGGAATATATGTATTTTTTTATTGGAGAAACAGCAAAAAGCAAAAATACAAGACAGCCAGAGGAACTGAAAGTTAAGCTAAGAGAATTTTAAAAAGTGGATGGAGGGACAGAAGGTTGTGTAGAATCACGTTTCCTTGTATATGCATGAAATACTTGGAAAAGATACACAAGGAACTACAGATGCTAATTATTTACTGGAGGTGAACCCAGCATCTCTATAGGGTTTAACAGGATACTTATCCTAGCATGATATATACAATACTTAATACTTTTTGAATTGTGAACTAAATGAACGTAATACCTAATCAAAACTTAAATATTTTTTTAAAATATCATGAGCTATTAATAGGTAGGTGGCCTATAAGAAATTCCCGGATGTGTTCTGGCCAAAGCATCTAAAACCCCTTTAGCTTGCTTACAAATTTAACAGCTACTTTTCCTCAAGTTAATGTGTGAAATCTTGGCATGTGTGGGCTTCAGTGTTCCTTGAAGAATTCTCTGAAAGGCAGGGCCTTAGGACTGGGCAGGGCTAATTACCCTTTTCTTGCATTTTCTCTCTACTCATACTGACAGCTCCACTCTGATTCCAATTCTACATCTCTCTGTTCCAAGCATCCCCAGGCCACACAGAATCCTCACTTAATAGATTTTCTTACATTTTCCTATATTTCTCTCCCTGTCTTTGTCAGTCACTTTACAAGGATTATGTCATAACAACAGTCACCTGTTTTTTTTTTCTCTCACATGAGAAAGATGGGCCTAAGAAAATGAAACATATTGTCCCAATATCACAAAATGGGTTAAAAAAAAAAAGTGCAAGCTACATGACTTAAATTTCACCTTCAATGTCCTGTATATCACCTCTTGTATTCTTTTGTTTTGAATAAGAGCTAGTTTTCACACAAGAGGAATCATTGTTATAAGGATAAAACTTAAATTCTATTAACATAGAGACCATTAAAATCAGCTTCAATAACATGATCAAAAGATGCTTCTGCATCTTATCATTTAGGAGATACGTTTTTTTCTGAGTTGTATTTAATATTAAAATTTCGAACATTATGTATTCCTTTTGAGAGATCCAGAAAACACATCCTCACTCACACTTCACTCTAATGCTTTTTTCCACCTCAGCAAGCAATTTTGATAAAAACCATATGACTGTATGTTGATTTTGTATCCTGAAACTTTGCTGAATTCATTTATTAGTTCTAACAGTTTTTTGGTGGACTCAGGTTTTTCAAGGTACAAGATCATGAAATCTGCAAACAGAGGCAATTACTTCTTCCTTTCTAAATTTCTTTTTTCTTATCAAATTGTTCTGACTAGAACTTCTAGTACCATGTTGAATAGAGGTGGTGAGAGTTGGCATCTGTTTTGTTCCTGATTTCAGAGGAAAAGCTTTCAACTCTTCACCGTTAAGTATGATGTTAGCTATGGGCTTGTCATATGTGGCCTTTTTACGTTGAAATACATTTTTCTATACCTAACTTGTTGAGCATTTTTATCATGAAAGAGTGTGGAATTTTGTCAAATGCTTTTTCTGCAATTTAGGTAATCATAAGATATTTTTCATCATTCTGTTAATGTGTTATATCACATTTACTGATTTTCATATGTTGAAACATCCTTGCATCCCAAGGAGAAACCCCACTTGATCATGATGTATAATCCTTTTAATGTGCTGCTGAATTTGTTTTTCTAGAATTCTGTTGAGTATTTTTACACCTATGTTTATCAGAGATATTGGCCTGTAGTTTTCTTTTGCAAGCCATTTACCTGATAAGGGTAAAATATATATAAGAATCTCCTGCAACTCAATAGTTAAAAGAGCAAGTAACTGGATTTTAAAGTGGATAAATGACTTGAATAGACTTGAAGAAAACATACAAACAACCAACAAGTATATTACAAGATGCTCAACATTACTAATCATCAGGGAAATGCAGATCAAAACCACAATGAGATATCACCTGACACCTGTTAGGATGTATTTATAAAAAAAAAAATAAGTAAATAAAAGATTATGAGTGTTGACTAGGACATGAAGAAATTGCAACCCTTATACTTTGTTGGTGAGAATGTAGCATGGTGCAGCCACTAAGGAAAACAATATGATGGTTCCTCAAAAAATTATCTATTGTGATCCAGCAGTCCCACTTCTTTATACATATATGTAAGATACATATGTAACAGAAAGAAATGAAAACAAGATCTCTAAGAGATATCAGCACCCTTACATTCATTGCAACGTTCTTCATAATAGCCAATATTTGGAAACAACCTACACGTCCACTGACAGATGAATGGATAAAGATATTTTTATATATGACACAACACAATGGAATATTATCTTCCTTAAGAACAAAGGGAATATTGCCATTTGCTACAATATGATTAAACCTAGTGGATGTTATACTAGGCTAAGTAAAATAAACCAGTCACAGAACAAATACTGCATGATTCCACTTATATGAAGTATCTAAAATAGTCAACCTCATAAAAGCAGAGAATAAAATGGTGGTTGCCAGGGTTTGGGGGAAGGAAGAAATGAGGGATTATTTTTCAATAGGTATAGAGTTTCTGTTATGCCAGATTAATAATTCTAGAGATCTGCTGTACAGATAAGGTATTGTATAATTTAAGATATGCTAAGAGGATATATCTCATGTGAGGTGTAATTAAAAAAAACAACATAAAAGACAAAACAACACAAGGATATTTTTGGAAGTGATGGATATGCTTAGTGCTTTGCTTGTCTGGTTGTGGTGATTGTATATGTATATGTCCAACCTCATCAAGATGTATACATGAAAAGCGTGCAATTTTTGGTATTAATTATACCTCAATATAGCTAAAAAACAACACTTGCTTACTTTGGTTTTAGTGACTTATATTTAAAAAATCTAGGGCTTCCCTGGTGGCGCAGTGGTTGAGAATCCGCCTGCCAATTCAGGGGACACGGGTTCGGGCCCTGGTCTGGGAAGATCCCCCATGCCGTGGAGCAACTGGGCCCGTGAGCCACAGTTACTGAGCCTGCGCATCTGGAGCTTGTGCTCCGCAACAAGAGAGGCCACAACAGTGAGAGGCCCGCGCACCGCGATGAAGAGTGGCCCCCGCTTGCCACAACTAGAGAAAGCCCTCGCACAGAAACGAAGACCCAACACAGCCATAAATAAATTAATTAATTAATTAATTTTAAAAAAAATCTAGTTATTCCTCAAGGACATCACAATCTGCTCCACTTCCAAAACGTACAGCATAAGCTTTTATCCCCACAATTTGAATTAATAAATATATCACTTTTAGGGCCGCCTTGGATATGTTTATTATTCATCAAGTACCACATGTTGCCTCTCTGTGTAATTATGGTCTCCTCCTTGAATTTTGTTTCTAGGGTAAGTTATTTTTCCTTTTTCTTATCCACAAATAATTTCTCCTCTCTATATATTTCTAATCAGTCTGTATTTCACTCTCCCTTTCTAGTGACTAATTCATCAGGAAATCAACTCTATCTGTTGCTCCCACTTTTATTGGGTTATCACCTCCTTGTCCTTTGGCTTTCAATCAGAAATGCACCTAAAGAATCATGCAATTAGAAATGATTACATCTCCCTTTCCCATTTCTTTTCTTTCTTTTTAAGCTTAATATTGACTAACATCATGCTCTAGAACAAGAATCCTTTGGAATAGAATTTTTATTCTTCAGTCAATCCTGTTCTTCCTCCTTCATTCTCAATTCTACATCTTCCAAAAACTTAAGTTTATTCTCTTATTTTTCTATTTTCTGTGAACAAATGGTCCATAGAAAATAGAAAAATAACACTGTCTATATATATTGTGTGTATAATTTTTAACACTGTCTCTATATATTGTGTGTGTGTTTTATTATTTTTTACTTATAGGAGCGATGACACTCATTTCTGACAATTCCCATTTTTCTATACATCAGTAAAAAAAAAACATTTCTAGGCCATTAGCAAGACACATGCTACATATTGTGGGTGATTGAAAACATTAATATGGCACATCTTTGGTCTCAGGACCTCAAAATCAAATTGCAGAAATATTCAGATACAAAAATAGCTCTAAGACAAAGTAAATGTTGTTCAGAGATATACCTGAATTGCGAATAAAGCCCATAGGATGAAGTAATTCAGATCATTCAGGGAAATCTAAGGGTTGGACAAAGTGGACCTCCAAGTGTCTGAGAACTTTATAAGCATTTTAGCAGAAGGCAAAAGAAGGTCGGAGAACACAAAGTCTACGCACAACCATTCCAACCTACATTGACCTGAGGTAAGAGGAAGAGTAAGTAGGTGTTTACAGAGGGTGTTAGTCTACAAGCAGAAACATTGGAACTTCGGAACTTGACAAGAAATGTAAGAGATTTTAGTTCAATCACCTCACGCACTGGACGAAGAAATTAAGATTCACAAAATTTACGTTACTAGCATAGAGTCAAAAATACAAGTAGAATCAAAGTCAAAATTAGAATTCCTGTCATCCACTTCCCAGACAAGGGATTTTTCACACCATCACCCACAGACCAACAGCAAATAATAGTTAATGACGGGGTTGGGGAGAGTATTACTTCTGCTTTGCAATATTCCTTTTAGTAGGTGGAGAATATTCTTAAGCAGCTGTTAAAACCATCTGAAATTCCATCTGTAGAGTTGACAATTTTCCACTTTTTATGTGAAGCATCTTGGTAAAATCGAGAAAAGAGATTTAATGTTAAGTGTGCCAGAGGTTGAGAAAAGGTCATTCTGAAATTTGGGATGTGGCCAAAGAATTCAGGCTTAGAAGACATCACTTGGAAGAATCCAAGTAGCAGAAGAACAGCAGGTGGGAGCATACCAGAGCTCAGGAGAAGAAAACACAGTGAAAGGTTATAATTCTCCATGAAAACATTGTCCAAGTTGAATTTTTGCTTCAAGCTAGTGCTAGAAATTCTCTGTCAATGATTATCTTCTAGAGTCAGATATATGTTATGATTATCATTGTTGTTGTTCTCTAATTTATGTATAACTACTGGTGGTATTGAGGGAGGGACCTCAATTCTATTAACTTACTGAGTCCCTTCATCTTTACCCCCAAACTGTATGCTCTTAAACCAGATTCAGATTTATGTTTCCACATGTTTATTTTGAGATATGATGAAAAACAAGGATTCTATATTGAGTTTTAGTAAAGTAAATAATTATAGAACTTGTAAAATAACTTTACATAAGAAAGAATGTCTTTAGTTATTTTTCTTTAAAGGCAACAGAATGCTGTGTTTAAGACCAAGGATTCTAGAATCTTGCTGCCTGAGTTCAAATCCCAGCTCTGACAGTACTTGGCACCATTGTTAAGTTTCTTGAACTCTTTGTACCTCTGTTTTCTTACCTATACAATGGAAAGAATGATACTAACCTACAGTATAAGTCTGTTGTAAGAATTAATTAAATTAATGTATATGAAGCACTTGGACTAATGCCTAGTATGTACTAAATTTTCTTTGAGTGTTATCTATGGTTGTTATTACTAGTGTTAAGATAATCTGTAGTCTTTTTCATAACAGTTGAGTAAATTAGACCTTTATCACAGAAGTCATTGTCACTCTTTGCCATGTGTAAAAATCAAACTGTAAATACATAAGGATGATAATTTCATAAACTTTTCAATCACAAATTTTGAATTGAAATTCTGCAAGTCACATACTTTAGTTTTGCTAAGATACATACATTCATACATTCATTCATTACACGATTTGTTTTTTGTCAAGTAAATTTGCAAAGAAAAATTTTTTTCTTGGTAATATCTTAAGGATATTTACTTAAACATGTGGAAAATTTGAAGCTAAATTAATCAAGATTACAATAGATTATATTGTTTTTTCCCACAAAGTAATCCTTCCATACTAAAGAATGAGTATGAATACATTTAATTAGCAAACTCTAGAGGAATATGTAGCAAGCAATTACAGAATTAACTTCATGGACCAATATATTTTATAATAGAAGCTACTTATTTGGTTATTCATAGAGTCCAGCTACCATTTACACTACAGATTTCTGCACACAAAGAACTGTGAAGGTAGATATTTACATGTCTTTTTAGCTTGAAATATCCCAAGTCAAGCCAGGTGCTAGCTATCCTCTATTTTTTGACACATAGAAAAAATGTATTTCTGAATTCTCTCTTGAGTTCTATCACTCCATCTTATTTCTAAAGCAGTCCCCACGATTCAATCAGGGAGCTGGCTGTACACACATGGGTTATGCATCTTTCCACAGATGACAGTGGAAACTTGAAAGGAGAAAACTATTTTAGCCAGAGTTTTCAAGCTCACCATAATTTCAAAGTTTTTCTTTTTTATTGTGTGTCTCACTCCCAATAAACTCTCTAAAGAAATACCAATATTTCAGCTTTTAGTCGATGTTCAGTAGACTTCCTCTTACTACCTAAAAATACCACAGAAACTATTACTTATCTAAAGACTTGATCACTGCATTCGCAACTAAACGAGGGTTTTCCCTAAGTCTCCTATATGGGCGCTGTTATGGGGGTCTCTGTCCTCTCCTCCTAATGACAAGACCATAGATTACTTTTTAAAAACTGCATTCATTTAATAGTATATCATTTTAAAGCAATTTATCCTATGTTAAAAATCAAAAGCTTTGTCATTTCTGCTTTTTTCATTACTGTTAGGGGAAATACAATTGAAGACACCAGAAAAGAACTGGCACTGTCTATTCATTTTATTGATCTTACTGCAATTATTGTAATAAATTGTATTTTTCTGCTTCAGATCAGGTGACTGTGAATTTTGTATGAATTTGCCTTCATAAAAAGCATGGAATTAAAAAATTGTCTTGTATATTATTTAATTCAATATATTTTCACCCATTTTAGAAGACTCATGTCCAACTCAGTCAATAAGTAAGACCCTAGAAAGGAAGGGGTATGTATCAATAAATAGCAAGAAAAGAGACTGAGAGAAGAGGGTATGAAGTACTAAGAGACTGAGTCTGGAACACGTGGATCTATAGTAGAAGCAAACAGAGGTTGCGAGCATCAGTCTTTATACCAAAACTAGGTAGATGCAGTGGCTGAGGATACGTAAGGACACTGAGGAATCTATGTGCAATTAGAAAGAGCTTCCAATTTGCCATTCCAAATACTTGGTTCATATGTTTATCTTATCACTTGCTAAGTCCATGAGTTTAGACAATTTACTTCATTTGTTTTTATGTAAAATTGAATTAACACTGACTCTATTATTGGCAGATTGTGGACGTATAATGACAGCGGTCCCCAACCTTTTTGGCACCAGGGATAGGTTTTGCGGAAGACAATTTTTCCACGGATGGGCTGCGGGGGAATGGTTCAGGCGGTAAGGCGAGCGATGGGGAGTGATGGGGAGCGGCAGATGAAGCTTTGCTCGCTCACCTCCTGCTGTGCAGCCGGGTTCCTAACAGGCCAGGGACCAGTATGGGTCTGCAGCCCGGCGGTTGGGGACCCCTGTAATAAGATTGTCTTTTTTTTTTTTTTTTGGCCACACCCTGTGGCATGTGGGATCTTAGTTCCCCCAACCAGAGATCAAAATTGTGCCCCCTGCGGGGAAGCGCGGAGTCTTAACCACTGGACCACCAGGGAAGTCCTGAGATTGTTTTTAAAGGTGACTTTATTGAAGTATAATTCTTAAAATTCACCAATTTTAAGTACATAATTGATGAGTCTTAATGAGTATATTCCATCATACAATCAGCACTACGATAACAATATAGAACATTTCCATCATTCCACAATTTCCCTCTTGTCCCTGCGCAGTGGATCACCTCTCCCAACCCAGAGCCCCAGGAGACTACTGATCTGCTTTTCATCACCATAGTTGTGTTTGTCCTAGAATTTCATTGAAATCGAGTCATAGAGTGCATATTTTATGGAGTCTGGTTTCTGTCATTTCGTTTTTGACATTATGGTTGCATTTATCAGTGGTTTCTTTATCTAATCATGTTTGGTTTTTTGTTTGTTTGCTTGCTTGTTTATTGCTGAGTATTCTATTGTATGGATATACCACCATTTGTTTTGTCTACCTATTAATTCTTGATAGCTGAAGGTTATTTCCAGTTTGAAGTCACTATGAAGAAGCTGCAATGGGCATTCGATTATAACTGTTCCTATGGACATGTTTTCATTTCTCTTGGTTAAATAACAGTAAATGGGAATGCTGGGTTTCATAAGTGTGTTTACATTTATAAGTAGCTGCCGAGCTGTTTTCCAAAGCAGATCTCTCATTCTGAATATCCACTAACAATGTAACAGGTTTGTAGTTGTTCAATCCTCAACAACATTCACTTAAAAAAAAAAAAAAATTAGCTACTTTGGGCATGTAGTGATATCCAGTCGTGGCTTGAATTTTACATTTCACTAGAGATGCTGAGAATGTTTTCATCTACTTATTTAGTCTCCATTTGTGTATCTTCTTTGCAAAGTGTCGGTTTAAACAATTTAAACATTTACTTATTGGATAATTTGTCTTATTACTGAGAAGAAGAGTTCCTTATATAATACGTTTGGGATACAAATCTTTATGGGATGTACGTTTTTGCAAATATTTTCTTAATAGTTAAGAATCTAGCACATGCCTGGACATAGTAAATATTCAATAAATATCAGGAAGATCTGATTTTGAAATAGCCTGAATCAGAAAGAATCTGACTCCAAAGAAATCCCAATGTTTCCAAAGAAATATCCCAAATATTTCTTACAAGAAATATTTATAACATAGTTGCAATTACTTCAAAGTTATTTAATGTACCTAGTTATGAAATAATCCACAGTTGCTGAATCAAATCTAGCATTAAGATACCTTTATTTTCACTCAAATTTAATGAGAAACTCTAAAGGAATGGTTTTAATATTATTCATTATCATGAAGGGCACAGCAATATCACACCCAATATTTGCAAAACTTGTTTTGTGTCCCTTCTTTAAATCTTGAGACATTATTGTACCAAAAAAAAAAAAAAAAAGCAAATAATAGAGCCTTTAACAGCCCAGACCCTGGAGTCAGACAGATATATGTTTAGTCCTGGCACTACTGTTAGTAGATTTGTGACAATTTACTTAACCCCTTGAAGCTTCAGCTTCTTCATCTTCAAGATAAAGAAACACATACTTCTTACTTCAGAGGGTCCTTGTGAAGATAAAGAAGACAATGCATGTAAAACACTCAGGATGGTAGTTGGCACACGCAAGTATAGAAAACAGTTTAGCTGATTATTTAGATAATTATTATCTGATTCCATGAAAATGTGAAACTTGTAAACCTGAGCAGGATTGAGATGCAAACCCAGGTCTTCATTTATGTGGCCATGTTAACATGACAAATATGTCTGAAATTTTACTATTTCATGACATGTAAATTAACTTTTTTTAAGCCTCTTCTTTTTCATATCTCCAACGAGCTGTGGTACCACTTCTTAGGGTATTAAGTCGGCGGCCTTAATTAACTCACCTAAACTCATCCTCCTTCTTTTTGTATGGTACACACTCACACCTTTTCTTTCTACTCCAAAAAGAAGATAAAGAAAAGCAAAAAGGCTCGAGCTAGTGTCATTTTTTAACGTTTCCCATATTTCTTTAGACTTTACTTAATTTAGGTGAAGTAAAGGGAATCATTCCTTGAGGATTATTATCAGCACATGCACAGAGCTTAGAGCCAAGGTCTTGGGTGGGCTCTGAATGCCACACAGAAACAAGAGAGCAGTGTCCACAGACAGGTGGAAACCCAGACTCCAGTTCAAGGGTAGTCACTGTGGGTAGCACTTCTAAGCAGCTAGGTTTCCCTGGGTTATGTACTTTTGGCCTATGGATTGTAATTACAGATAAGATTCAGGAGACAGCCCATAGAAAATATATGGACAATTTATTTAATCTGAAGATTTTATTTTAAAGGGAATAAAATAATTCATGAAAAAATTAAAACCCTTAAGAATACATTTATATATATATGTAAGAATATAAAATGTGTAAAATACTAAGATATGTATGTATATATCTTAGTATTATGTGTGTATACATATCATATATATATATATGTGTACACACATATATATGATTTTAACAATGCACACTGCACATATATTGCTATTTTATGTGTCTGGTATTAAATGCCAATCCCACCCCACTAGAATATTGGTAACATCTTTAGTCACGTGTGATGAAGGATTTGGGCCCAGATCAGTCCTCTTCCATTTTCATCTGTTGGTCCTGGGCCACTCCGATCTGCTTCTGTATCCCTCATTGATTTAATCTCTTCCCTTAATGCCCAGACTTTTTCTCGGCTCAGAGCTAATATATTACTGCAAGAGTCCTCAGTCTCAATAGCTAAAATACTCCTAAGTGAAATTCTGAACGCACATAGACTTCCTCAACAGCATTTGCAACGTGTAGCAACGTTTACTTCTCTTTCCTTTTGCTCGAGTATCTTTAAATGTGGCCACTGCTGGGGATGTTTTGTAAATGCCCTCAGGAAAAAATGTCTGGCTCGAAATTTCCATGAATTCCTGTCTGCAGCTGAAATGGCAGGATTTTTAGAGCTCCATGGCTTTAGGCAAGCAAAGAAAAACTTCCAAGCTAGTTTCCTCTTTGAATGCTCTATCTGAATAAGCATAAGCATTTTTTTCATAACTGCGTCCTCCTAATCCTTCCCCTTCTACCCACTCAAAATACTGCAGTTACTTAAAGGCAATATGCCCAGCTGCTTATGGCCCATCCAGACAATGGTACTGTTTCTCTCATTCAGAATTGTCAGCGAGGACTTGATTCTTTTCTTTTCCCACTTTTTTTTTTTTTTTAATTGTGGCAAGAACACAATATGAGCTCCACCTTCTGAACAAATTTTAACAGCATTGTTAATTATAGCCATGGCATTGTACAGCACATCTCTAGAATTTATTCATCTTGCATAACTGATACTCTCTACTCGTTGAACAACAATCCCCATGACCCCCTTTCCTCAGCCTCTGGTTACCACTGTTCTTTTCTCTGCTCCTAAGAGGCTATTTGAGATACTTCGTATGAGTGGAGTCATGCAGTATTTGCCCTTCTATGACTGGCTTATTTCACTTAGCATAATGTCCTCCAGCTTCATAGTGTTTGTCTGTGTTTGTTTTCCAAAGTGTGGAAGGAAAAGAAAGATCTGTCGCCATAGGCCCTAACGGTCTGGCAACATATGACTTTGCTGACGATTTGTACTTGCCCATACTCATGCAGGTCTCCTCCTGGGCACCTCCTTGGGTTTAATGCTAACCTATTCCTCCCTAATTATTTGGAAAGGTCAAATTAATACTCTGGGAAAAGTGCTAAAATGGAAAATGTTCAAATCAAACAAACAAATAAACCTGGATTTGGCCCAGTATAAATGACAGCCTGAAATAAATCACAAACCAAGGATGATCAGAATTTAAATATTTTCTCCTTCTCTCTAGCAGCTTATTTTTCCGATACAGAAGATGACAAACATTCAAATAAATGACATTCAGCAAAATGTCATTGAATTTTTTATCAGTAAAACAAAAGCATTTTACCCTTACATTTAAAAATCTATAGTCAATTTTGAAAATAAATAGTTGAAAATCCTAATCAAGCAAAACCTCAACCAAGACAACTTCTCATGATTGGTGTTTATCCTGTTGGTTCAGCCCTCACCGTAAAGTCCACCAAGGAAGGATAACAGGGCCATTGATTTAATCCCTTTCTGGCAGGCCTTTAAACTGAAATTTAATTATGTTGCTTTTTGTCTGCAACCTTCCCCCAAGGTTTCTGTGATATTAGAATACCTCCTTTCTTATGAAAAGCGCATTAGAGGGTTTTTCCTCTGATTATTTCATAACATAACATAGCAGTTCCTTCTGCCAGCAAGCCCACACAACCGTTTTCAATAAATGAAACAGTTTTCTTTTTTTTTTTTTACCTTGTATAAAGTGTAGATTAAACAGTAATTAGTTGTAGCCGAGTTTCAACAGTTTCCTTTTACAGCGATCTTTTCATGGCTAGTGTGCAAACAACACAAATAAGTCCCTATAATGTGTGAACGATGGCACAGCCTTAGACTTCAGAAAGGGCAAGGATGCGTGGTGAAGTCAATCCAGTCTTAAACTGTTTTGCAATGATTTCATGCTGAGCAGTTATTTCTACATTCCTTAAATGGCAGGAGTTTCAAAGGCATGGCTGAGTGTGTATTTTTATAACTAGCGAAATCTTATTAAATGGGTATGGCTTTCTGGATTTCTTTCCTTCCTCTTCTCCAAGCACACCAAATTGAAAGAGGCCAACCCCAGTATGTAGCAAGCACAGTAGCATCTACCTCTTATGGTCACCAGTGTCAATTCTTGTCATTTTTGTTTACTATTATGGGCTTGTCTGTCACGAGCTCCACGTCTCCAAAAATAATTGAAAATGAAAACAAATTTTTGTATGTGTCTTTTTTCTCCACAGCAATGTGTCAGCCTGAGAAAATGCTCTCTTTGAAAAGAAAGCAGAGCTGACATATAATTGTTGCCTTTACCCCAGCTGTTACTGACATTACATGCTGAAACTTCCTTGGAGACGGAAAACCAATTTTGATGTGACGCTCTGAAAAGTCACCACTGGTACTGTACAAATAGTTCAAGGTCACAAGAATCTTGCCTGAGACACTCTCAGGTAAACCTCTGGAGGACTTTTCTTTCTTGGGGAAAGCTGTGTTTTTATTGATTTTGCAAATTGTAGACTTAAAATCTAACAAAGGAAAAGCTATCAAGAGGGGAAAAAAAAAACAAACCACCTAAGTACAAAATCAATGCTTTTGCACTGAAATTTTAAAAAGCAATTTCATGCAAGTATTATGGTAAAAGAGAAGTTAAAAATTTCAAGCCTGACATTTGATACCTGTATTTGGGAATAGAAAAACTCAATACGATGTTCTGTTAATGAAACATTTGGTAAAGAATGTAACTTTTATTACTTAGATATAAGTCAAGTTCTTTATTTAAAAAATTCTTGCCATTTAGAGTATCCTATCTATTACATAAACATTTGAATTCGTCAGTCTTACTGCTTCTTTATTGAAACTTTCATGATTAAATCAGCAATGCATTAGCTTACAATATTCTAATAAAAACCTTTTTTTTTTTTGCTCTCATCAGCTAAGTAGTGCTCCATGAGTTTCGTTTCTGGTTAGTCATTTCTGGGATAAACTAATCTGCTCTCATTTTTTTCTTGTCTTTTGACTCCTCTTATCAAAGCTGAATACTTCTTAGTTGCTACGGTGTTAAGGCAGCCCAATCCTCTAAGGAAGCTCAACACTATTTACGTAATAAAGGATCAAGACCTCAGTGGTCATGTTTTGTTTCTGAGCTTGCTGACCACCTAAGCTACACTAGCCAATAATCAAAAAGGTTAATCTAAACTCAAAAACTGGACTGAACTCTCCTCATACTCATGCTAGTGTTAGTGCTGTCCCTTTTTTTTTCCTTAGTTCTGTATACTAGGAAATGTATACTACTCACATGGGTTGAGCTGGGAAAGATCAATGTCTGAACCAGATGTCATTAAGAAAAAAACATCCATTTGGTAAATAACGGCCTCTTATCTATGTTCTCTTTATTGTCATCTTTTAAAAATATTCTCATTATTTGAGAGCTTTAGGGCAAGAAGCAACACATTAAATTTATAAAGTTTATGACTCATATTCACATTACTGCTATTTAGAGACAGAGTCATTTTTTATATGTCAATTCATTTTGCTTTGTCCTAAATTAAGATGATAGATAGATAGATAGATAGATAGGCTCTTCCACAACCTCTCCAAGAAAAAAGTTTCATTACAAGTTCATGGTATGACTGAATCCATAAGGAACAATAACAAATACCACTCAACTTGCAAATATTTATTGAATATAGAATATAGCAAGATATCATATTTGCACTGGGAAATGATTATGACTTGTTCCCTAACTTAGACATATTTAACATAGTTCTAATTACAATAATCATTTATTATTTTCTATGTGCTGTGCATCATATATATGTGTGTGTGTATTTCTCACTGCAATCTTGAAAAGTGTCATAACTAATTAAATGAAGAAACTGATCACAACGAGAATAAAATGACTTGCCCAAGTTCATCAGGGAATGGGTAAGTGAAAGAGTTGAATTCGAACCCTAGACTATTAGCGCTAAAGATCCATATTTGGTACGTTACACTAAACCAATACATAAAGAAAACTGACAATTATACAAAACACTCTATTAATGAGCAAGATGTGATCGTTGTCATGTGAGATATAATAAGTTCTACAGAAATTCACATCTTACCGTTGGTGTCAGAGGAACACTGAGGAGAAAGTACAAACTTAATGACAAACTTGGAAGTCCAGGTAAGGAGTAGACATATGAACACTGAGGCAAAATGAAATCCGGGTAAATGAAACAATGGAAGAAATGTAATCTTGGAGGCCATTTATTACTTTTGAACAATTATTTACTATCCCACTAGTTTAGAATATATAGTGTCATGTTAGGTTAACCAAGAAAAAAAAAAGAGAAATATATTTCCAATGAACTAAATTGGCATTATTGTAATGATTTTTACATTTGAAGATTGAATTATTTTTTTTAAATAAAGGGGCCCCAAGGTTATCATTTAAGAGGAAAGGGGTAAATGATAAGGTTAATCCTACAGTTGGTGAGTAAAGAGGTTTGAGGCAGAAAAATTGAAGGGATAGCTCAGACAATATGTAAAACAAACGTGTTTGGTTATAGAAAGTAAAAGAAATGGGTAAATATAGGTTCAAGGTACTTAATAGGTATGATGTTGAGTATTAGGGAAACTCATGGTGATGATAATAAACTGGGAAATTCCGATGTGGGGATGATTTTTGCATTGGCTATTTCAGGTATTCTTCTCTTACATCTCTCATGATATTCAGAATATTACTTGTCCTCCATATACATTTCAAAATACAATTGATTCAATTATATAATTACTATAAATAGACTCTTCCATGTAAGAGCCCCCCGAAATAAAATAATATAGTGGAAAACCAAGACGTCTTGTCAGTTAAAGTTTCCAATTTCAAGTCTAGCTAAATGATTTGGAGAAATTTACCCTAATTCAGCCATAATTTTTTCATGTAGAAAAAAGGAGATGATGGGACTTCCCTGGTGGTTCAGTGGTTAAGAATCCTCCTTCTAATGCAGGGGATGTGGGTTCAATCCCTGGTAGGGGAACTAAGCTCTCACATGCCGCGGGGTAACTAAGTCTGCACTTAGTTACTAAGGCCGTGCGCTCTAAGAGCCCATGTGCCACAATTACTGAGCCTGCGCACCACAGCTAGAGAGAAGCCCATATGCCACAACTAGAGAAGCCCGCACGCCACAACTAAGACCCAACACAGCCAAATAAATAAATAAATAAATAAATAAATATTTTTTAAAAAAGAAAAAAGATATGATGTACCAATATATATGTATTTTGAGTTAAAGGAGTTAACAAAGATAAAGAATATAGCATGAAGCCTGATAGAAAAATTTATGTAACTAATATTGAATTTCTTCCCTCCTTTCATGTACAATGAAGGTCACATTTTATTTAGATTAAGGGGGCCACCAACTTCCTGTAAAGGGTCAGTGTTCCTAAGGGTTAAGCTCAGTCTGCTATAATAAAATACCACAGACTGGGTGACTTATAGTCAACAGAAATGTATGTCTCACCGTCTGGAGGTTGGAAGTTTGAGATGAGGGTACCAGCATGGGTTCTGGAGAGGGCCTTCTTCTGGGTTGTAGATTGCCATCATTTTTTGTATTCTTACCTGGTAGAAAGAGGGTGAGAGAGCTCTCGGGGGTCCCTTTTATAAGGGCACTAATCTCATTCTTGAGGGCTCCACCCTCAGTACCTAGTCACTCTCAAAGGCTCCACCTCCTAACACCATCACCTTGGATGTGAGGATTTCAATATATGAATTTGAGGGGGAACAAACATTCAGTCCATTGCAGTCATATAGTAACTATTTTAGACTTTGCTGGCAAAAATAATCTCTGCTTCAACTACTAAACTCTTCTGTTAAAGCACAAAAGCACCATAGATAATGCATAAAAAAATATGTCTGTGTTCCAATAAGACTTTATCTTAAACAGGAAACATTTAGATTTGGCCTGTGGGTAGAATTTTGCCAACTCCTGACATGTCATGGGTAAGTGGAGCTATGTGCAATTTGTTTATAGGTAATGGAAAGATGATGAATTATGTCAAGTAAAAGCATGTTATAAATTAGGAAACCTATTTCATCATCATTTTTTGCTTTATATTAAATATTAATAATTAAATTGATGTCATAGAACTTGAAGTCAAGATGAAAATACTTAAGATGATTAAATATTTTTATATGTACTGTGGTTCCTCGAAAAAGCAACCACGTTGACCTAAGAGAGTTGAGAAGAATTCTCAGAAAAGTTGGAACTTGACAAATGTCTTAAAGAATGATTCTGAGGGCTTCCCTGGTGGTGCAGCGGTTAAGAATCCGCCTGCCAATGCAGGGGACACAGGTTCGAGCCCTGGTCCGGGAAGATCCCACATGCTACGGAGCAACTAAGCCCATGCGCCACAATCAATGAGCCTACGCTCTAGAGACCGCAAACCACAACTACTGAGCCTGCATGCCACAGCTACTTAAGCCCACACACCTAGAGCCCGTGCTCCGCAACAAGAGAAGCCACCGCAATGAGAAGCCTGCGCACCGCAACGAAGAGTAGCCCCAGCTCACCGCAACTAGAGAAAGCCTGAGCGCGGCAACGAAGACCCAATGCAGCCAAAAATAAATAAATTTTTTAAAAAAAGAATGATTCTGAGACCAAGAAGGGGAGGAAGGAAAGAAGAAAATGCAAGACATAACCAATAGTATGTGAAAAATTAAGAAGGCATTTAATGCTACAACAGGTTGCAAGAACAATGGGAATTTTGACACGGATGAACACAGGGTGTGGGGACATGATGAAGATGAGGCTGGAAATGTAGGTTGCAGATAAAGTTTTTGAACCATAGGATTTTGTACATACTACTGAGTTTCAACAAGGAAGAAGCAGAAATTGTAGTCATCAGCATTGCTCACCAAATATTTCTGGTTTTACCTCTGGGCAGAGGGTAATCTGGCAAGTTCCCAACTCCATGAAGTTAGCTGTGGCCACATGACTTACTTTGACCAAAGAATAAGAGGCAGAAATGGTATCTGTCACTTCAAGAGCCAGGGTGTGAATTCCATGACATCTTTTTCCTTCAGGGCAATCATGGAATTACAGGAGGGAGATAGAGCCTCCCCCAGCCTGGGTCCTTGAGTGAGGATGATATAGGGCAGGGCACCCTACTCTACCTGTTACAGTTGTCTAGTGGGAAAGGTACATGAACCTTTATTGTTTTAGGCCTGAACTGTTCTCTTTTCTTATCATAGGCTACCCTACTCTGACTGCTATAAAATTCTTTAAACAATGAAGTAAAATAACTACCCAAGCAATCATTTAATGCCCCTATAACTTGTGACTTAGAATAGCTGCATTAAAATTTGCATACTACAGTTAGATAACATTTTAAAAATTATCTTTATAACAAAACTTAAAAAGAAAGGAAAATTCTAGACCACTGACAATCTGAAGTTCCCAGTCCTAGGTAATTCATCAAATATGCTGAATTTGGTCTCAGTAAAATAATGACCCATGGTACTGTATACGACTACACACCTAAATAAACAAATAATGTATCAGAAAGTTATTTAATGTATACAAAAGTACATTTGAAAAATATAATTTATCTATGTCTTTCTTTGTCCAGTTTAGAAAATCCTTACATTTCAGAGTGATATAACAAAAACTAAAACTGTTATTTTTTGCAGGTATATATGATTTTATAATAAAAGAGATGTCTTTTTGTTGTGATCAACATGTTTGGTACAAATAATATATTCAATCTCTTGTTTGCTGTGCCATGGAAATCCTCTAGGAAGCCATTGTTTGGCCATGTGTATAATAGCTTAAAGAGAGGTACTAAGGAATGGCAGACATATAAAAGGCGGCTGTTTTATTTTATTCTCTCTTATTATGAAAAGCAGTAGTACACCAGAAATTTTATACACTGTAAATCTAACTCCCTAGTGTTTATGTTTGTAAAGTTTCGGCAACTGAGGAGAAAGAGTCCAAATCAACAAATTAAGTTACACTCACACTGATTGCCACGGGCAGATGCAATTCCATTCTTTGTTTCTACCAATGGTACTAGAGGTCATATCTCAGAGGAAAATGAAAATCTCTGTGTCTCAATCTGACACATTCCATTTAGTTCCCGAACATGATTTACCTAAGCAGTTATGAGTATGACACAGTTAATTTAGTAAACACAATGGTTTGTTCGATACTGTTAGCCTTCTATGAAAATATCCCCACCTGTTTTTTAAAGTAAATATTTTAAGATGTAGGTATAATTAACATTTAAACACAGTTTGACTGTATGTAATGCAAGGATTCCAATAAAATAAAATTGTATGCATACATATGTGTGTGTGTATATATGTGTGTGTGTATATATATGTGTGTGTATATATGTGTGTGTGTGTGTGTATATATATATATATATATTTTTTTTTTTTTTTCCCCATAAGATACAACATCAGAATAAGAACAAGGTGTCTGCATTTTCCAGGACACATTTGTTTTATATTTTGCAGAAATAGACTTTGGTAGTCAAAGGCCAATTAGACATTACTCTTAGCTTAAAGACAATGTCTTAATAAATTATTAGAACAAAACTGAAACACCCTAGCATGGCCTACAAGATTCTACACGAACTCATCCTTTTCTGATTTAATTTTGTGCTATTCTGTCCTCATTTATTTTTACTAAACTGCATTAGCTTTCTTTCTATTTCCTTTGAAAAACAACTTTCATCCCCACCTGCAGGCCTTTACACTTGCTATTGCCTAGAATCTTCTCACAATTGACTACTTCTTGGCATTTCACTCTCAGCTTCAACGTCACGTTGGAAAGATTGTCTTTGACTTCTCAGTTAGAAGTAACTCCCTCTTTGGCCCTTTTACTCCCATACTAAGCTATTGTATTTTCTTCCTATCAATTATCACCATCTAATACTATCCTGCTTATTTAATAGTTTATTTGCCTTCTCCTAGTAAAACAGTAAGTGTTATGAAAGCAGGAATCACCTCTGCCTTGTTAACTATTCTATCTTTGTGTTCCACTTGTACTGTTGAATGACAGAAAGAAAACATTTTTCTTTAATTTCCATGGGTCCATTTTTTCTTTCTCTTTCCTTTACATTTTCATGGATGCATTGTATTAGTCATTCTTAAATATATTTTATAGTCTTACCTTTTACTTTGAAACTAACTCTGTCAAATTCATATCACTTTTTTACAGAAAGGTGCTTATGTATATTTTCAGAGAGCTCATATGGCACATAATATAGGTAGGTACCTAACTGGTTCATGGTTTAAAGTTCTGCCCCATGCCTTAGTGATGAATTTAACTGTAATTTAAAATAAGATCATTACCTTTTATTCTTTATCAATAAAAGCATAAAATAATTTCTGAGTTGCTTGTCTTTGTACTATTGATAACATCAAGATAATTAGCTACATAGACCTTTGACTTTTTTGTAATAACCATATTTATATGCGTTTATTATCTTTATGCTGAATACTTCCATTTTAACACATTGGAAAAGAGGACCAGAGGGGTAGATATACCATATCTAAATGTATGTTCTTAATGAATCATAAAAAATTGTTAATGTTTAACCAATATTAATATGATGTTTTTATTGCCATAAAAGCCACTTGGACTATGTTGAAGGATGCTAAGCACAATTAAACTCTACTGTGTGCTCATTATATTAAATGACAAAAGCTGACATCTATTTACAATTAATATAGTAATATTCTTTAATAATTTACCATTTGTGAAGCATAACAAGTAGCAACTTCATATTAATTATTTTATCACTTTCTGAGGTATCAAGATTGTAGGATTAGAAGGCAGGGAAATAAAATCTTTAGAAAGTGAGCAATTTCCCTTATTCTCATAGTCAAACATCTGGTAAAGTTTCCTCTTGGATTGAGATTTGAACTGGAAATACAGGTTTTCATACATTTGAGGGCAGGAAGGCAACTCCTGTGGAAGAAATGTCATAAGTAGATGTGTATAATTACTGTAGAAAGATGAGAAATCTAGTTTACCTAAAATGTGGGTTGTATATAATGACAGTACTACAGTTAAGGTAGTTTGAAACAAATGGGTTTTGAATAATAATTCATATAAATGAATACTCCCCAATCATAGAAAAACCAATCTAATAGTGATTTACAAGGAGATTTAGAAGAGTAATTATAAGTAATAAATATTATTAAACAACTATTGCTTTGTAGGAGAGTAAAGAGGTATTGAAGACTTGAATTAGGATAGTGATATTATTTATGTTTGAACTATGGGATCACAGCTGCTGGGACAAGGGGAGAGAAGAGTGTCTGAAGTCTACCATGGATTATACATTGCTAAGGTAAGGTGGGAGCAAAAGGAAATAAGCCAGCTATAAAGACTTGACTCAGAGAAGAATAGTATGAATAGTATTGAAAAATGCAGTAATCTCACACATTGGTACAGAGTGGTACAATTAATGTGAATCCAGACAGCACTGGGGAATTCCTATAGCAGATTAAAATCAGAAGCCTGTTGAGTGGAAGTCCTTTCACACATGGTCCAACTACAGCAGGACTTCTGCAGGTGGATGGGAATAGGTGAGAAGCAGGTCATATACCTGAGGAAGTTGAATAGAGAAATGCCCCCAGATGGGGTCTGTGGTTTACTATGGAATCTCAAATCCAGTAGAGGAATGCTGTTCTTGATCAGCACTTGGGGAAATGGTAGAGGGATGTTAGCCAAATCTGAAACCAAATCCAGAGGATTGAGCCAGGTCCAGGGCACAGAGAGTGCTAAGCTTTGTAGCCTTTTGGGTACCTGGGATTTGTCTCCTAGCTAGAAAAGGAGAAAATATGTTAGCACAAAACAGCCCAGAAATAACAGGCTGGCTTCCAGCTCCAGCATCTGTCATAAATCATCCAATTCATGACTTAAATTCAAGCCCTGTTAGACTGTGAGGCTGAAACTTTTGAAATACATCTTCAATTGGTCTGAATTGCTTTAAGAACTAGGATTGAGTGATGAAAATACATAGAAAATTGAAGTAAAAGATAAAATCAGGGGCTTCCCTGGTGGCGCCTGCTAATGCAGGGGACACGGGTTCGATCCCTGGTCTGGGAAGATCCCACATGCCGCAGAGCAACTAGGCCCGTGAGCCACAACTACTGAGCCTGCGCGTCTGGAGCCTGTGCTCCGCAACAAGAGAGGCCGCGATAGTGAGAGGCCCGCGCACCGCGATGAAGAGTGGCCCCCGCTTGCCGCAACTAGAGGAAGCCCTCGCACAGAAACGAAGACCCAACACAGCCAAAAATAAATTAATTAATTAACTAATTAAAAAAGAAAAAAGATATTCAGTCTTTAAAAAAAAAAAAAAGATAAAAACAGGAAGTTTTCAATGGAGGCAGTGTGAATAAAAAATAGAGGATAAATGCCCAAGGAACGGTGAGGACAAGAATGATGGGATTAATCAAATGGATGCATGGTTGCAATGAGGAAAACCAAGAAGTCAAGACTGACTCCATGAGGTCTTAAGCTTAGTTGATGAAAAGAGTGGCCAGAGATAAACAGTCAGCAGTAATAGATGGATAAAATGTAATAGATAAGATGAATTAAAGTACGGTTTTGGTTTCAAATGCAGTACTCTAACTACAAAGGCATTAGTAAAGATACAGCTTTGTGGAGCGTATGAAATCACACAAAGAGAGAATGTAGATACAGGAAAAATATGTTTGGAGAAGAAACTTATGCACTGACATCATTTAGGGTTTAAGAAGAGTGAGAAGAACAAACCATGATAACAGCAAAGCCATGTGTACAAAGGCACAAGGACAAACGGATGATACAGCATAAAAAAGGGAATTTCACTCATGACTGAGTGATCAAAACTGATAAGCTGAGGGAGTAAATGAGGATAAAACTGAGAAAAATTATTTTCATGTGATATTTGTAGGGCCATTATTAACATATAAAGAAGTAGTTTCTTCATATCCATAGAGATAAATGTCAGATTTTAAAAGGTTACCAAATGGGTTTGATAGGTAAGAAAACAGAGGCAGCAAATGTACACTATCCTTATTATAAGATTGAGTATGACAGGAAGAAAGCAAGAGCATAGGCTATCTGAAAAATGTGAATCTGATAAACAATATTGGAGCATGTTAGTGGGCAGGCAGGGAGACCACATAAGCCAAGATTAAAGACTGAATAGAGGGAATTAAGTTTAGAAGGAGGCTGGATGGTTGAGATTGAACTAAGGGTGATTATATAGGAATTGGTCTTAGAGAAGAACAGACACGTACTTATCAGAGCAGAAGAGAAAGAAGAAAATGAATGGAGATGAGCTGAACAGGCTCATTCTAAGGTGAGAAAAAGGGAAATTTAAGCATTTTTTTTCTGGATAAGCATCTACCCTCTTATTTAAATAGCAGACAAGGAGGAACTTCTAGGAGTTAAGGATCAAAGTTTGGGAAACTGAAGTTAAATAATTGTTCTTTGGAGAAGCCACTTTGGGGAATTTGATAGAGAATTAACAAATATTATGGAGACCACAGAATAGCACTGATAAATTTATTATATTTTCCAACCTTAAGAATGTTGCTACTCTATATATCTCCCTTTATATGAAAGTTTTGTTTTCAAATTGTTTTATAATTTGACTAAGGTAATATATGCACACATGATTTTTAAAATCTAATAGCACACAGAAATTTAATAAAAAATATGTTGATTTACTTTTCTCAAAGGCAAATATTTTCAACCAATTTTGAAGTGCTCAAACAACATTTTCTTTCCCTTTTCTGTTAATATATATGGATTTATAATATTATACTTCCTCATACCTCTTCTCTTTCTAATTTTGTTTTATCAAAATTCTTAGTTCACCTGCTATGCAACTATGGAAATTTAAAAATCATACTTAATCTTCTATTTCTTGTTCCTATAAGAGAAAATGAACTTTCCTAATATCGACTTTAAAAGAAGTCTCTGACTCTCCTTTTTAATGTCTTCCTCCCCTTCTTCCCTCCAGTCTCTGTAAAATGTATGTGTATGTTTATATTGGCAGAACTTCTAACATTTATTTTATGTTCTCTAACCTTAGTTAAGTATTCTATGGTATGTCCATTGTTGATTCCAAAAGATAAAAATCAGCAAGCACTATTTTCAGGAAATTAATTTATATAAACATTGGTCACTGTAAACCCAAGTGCCACCCTTGAATTTATGATGCTTGGGCTCACACCCTGCGATAATATGATCATAATTCTTTTAGTGTCACTTCTAATATGCCAATCAAAATATCATGTGACATGGTCAAGACAAACTGTCTCATTATGATATTCATTGAGTTGCTCAAAATGAAGTTGTTTTAGTTTGCTTTAAATTTCGACCATAACAGTTTTAGAGCCTTTTGTTTGCTTTCTCCTAGAATTTGTAGTTGCTTACTTTTAATATTATTTATGTTTAATTAAATAATTTACTATTTTAATTTTATGGAACGTCTCATGAATTTTAGGTTTATACTATAGAGCTTTCCTGTTATTACTATTTTGCCCTGGAGACTTCTGTCCTTCTGCTCTAAGCTGGACCATACGATTTTTTTGAGGATTTACCTTTAAAAATCTCCCCAGTCATCTGACTTTATCTTGCTACCTTTATCCTCTCATTTTGCTAGAGTATTGCCTCGGGGAACTTTCCAAGAAAGGGTTAATAGGACACAAATTTTATACATCTTTGAATATATGAAGATAGCTTTATTCTCCCCTCACTCTTGATTAATAATTTGAATAACACAGACTTTTTGAAAGAAAATGTTTTCTTCATAACCTGGAAGTTATTATCACTGCATACATTTCTTTCTTGTCCCATCTAATCAAATTCCATTTATAGCAGAGACAATGGAGATTATGAAGAACACCTGCAATAAGAGACAGCCCCATGTAGCTCAAATGAAGAGTCTGATTTTTTTTGGAGGGGTGCAACATGCCTATTGATGCATCCTTTTTGCTCTTTCTTGAATGTAGCTCTACTTCATCTTGAAGACTGAGTAAAGGAATGTTTTTTGTTTGTTTGTTTTGTATCATTTTGTGTTGGCAACCGATATAGTCTTAACAGGCTTGGGCTACTAGTTTCATATCTATTAAGAATCACAATTTACTGACTACTTTGTATAATGTGAATTTTGGTTACTAAAGGATATGCATACAAAAATATTCTGTGTGAATTTAAATTCCATTTTGTTACAAACTAATATTTCTAGTTTATTTGATTTGACTTGGGGCACATATTGAAACTATAGAACAAAACTTTATGATCAGATGTTAATTGGACTCAAATTAATGAGTTTTAAAAGGATTTACCCAAGTATACCCTGGAATAACTGGTATGCATTTTATTTAGTATATGATCTGTGTTATACAGTTTAGATATCTGCTCCATGTGTTAGAAAAGAAGAGGAAAGAAACAATAACTACATTTTTGTAATAGTTTATTCAGTCCCCTTTTATTTTCCTTAATGACACATTTCTAGGCAGAAATAAATATGCACAGTAACAGCCATTGCTAGTTTCTCACCTACACACTGCTAGTTTCTGACCTACGTATTGCTAATGGTATTGCTGTTGTAACTTAGGAAAATTTCTGAATGGAATGTAAATGGAAGAACTTTCCCTGTCTGGCCTACAATAAATTGTAGATGCACCAATCTCAGTATGAGGTGGGCTATCAGACTGGAGACATTTGACGAGACACCAAAGGGAAGCCACTGTGAGCAAAGGTTCAGGGATTTGTTTAAAAAGTAATTTATTATTGGCATCATGCCATCTTTGAAAATCTTTCCCCAGGCAATAAACATTAGAAATTTTATTATCATTGCCCCAGTCTTCAGCTTCTTTGGGAATCAGATAGCTTGTCTCATTGTAGCCTAGGGCTGCCTTCATAGTTTCCTCCAGGAAAAGTGACCCTGGTTTGTAATAAAAGTCATGAGGTTAATCTGGTACTTGGTATTGTTTTCCCCAAGAGATCCTAAGTCTTACATTAAATTTTTTTTTTCATTATTCATCTTCCTCATTAAAATTCTTTGCATTAAAACCTTTCAAATTATAGCATATTCTGACCCATGTTTTCTGCGTGAGATTCTGGGCATTGATGTTGTGGCATTCTCTGCTATAGATCTTTTGGTAGTTTAATCAGAACAAGCTTCATTTTCCATCTCACTAGCACCCCTTAGTGATGAGATCTACAGCAGAATAGTCAGAGTTGTCTTATATGCACTTAATACTGTTTAATTTTTTTTAATTTTATTGAAGTACAGTTGATTTACCATGTTGTGTTAATTTCTGCTGTACAGCAAAGTGACTCAGTTTTATATATATATATATATATATATATATATATATATATATATATATATACATATACATACATACATATACTTTTTCATATTCTTTTCCATTCTGGTTTATCACAGGATATTGAATATAGCTCCCTGTGCTATATAGTAGGAGGACCCTGTTGTTTATCCATTCTATATATAACAGTTTGCATCTGCTAATCCCAACCTCCCACTTCATCCCTCCTCCACCCCCTTAATACTGTTTTGTGAATAAGGAAGTTCCTTTTTTTTTTTAGTTGACAGTTTCTTGACAAGTACTATCATTGCAATAACATCCTTACTTTAAAAACACCCTATTCAATAGAGCATTACAAAGAAATCAACAACAACAACAACAAATCTACAAATACTTTATTTATTCAAAGAAAATAATCTCTAAGATACAAGTTTATAATTGTAAAAGGCTGATACAACTACACAGTATAAATTATACAACCTTGTACTCAAAATTTAAGTGTTATATTTTCCACATTGCTTCATTATGGCTCAGAAAGATAATACAAAAGAAAAATGCATAGTAATTTAGATGAGAAATTAGATTTTTCTCCAGAAGAAAAGGACATATGAGGAGAGGAAAAAGTACCTAACAGTCATATACTGTTTCCTTTTTTCTGATAGAACCTTCATATGTGTTGTGTCTTTTGAGCATGTATCAAAGTAAAACTGGTAAATCCAAAATTATTCTAGTTGACTTTTTCAGGGACAGATTTAATATAGGTAATTAAAAACTGTACGACAGTTGGAAATGCTGGGGAAGTGAAGGCCAGCTACTCCTTTCAGGAACTTAGGGCTTACGGTGAGCTGCATCTGATGATCCCAAGTGTCTACAAACAGGGAAGTTGGAAGAAATTATCACTGATGAGCTAAGCTACCTGAGAGATGAATTATGTGTACTTCCAGGGTTGGTTAAGAGGGAATAAGCCCACTACACTTCAAAATGCTGGGTAAACAGAAAGAGCAACTACCAGAAGACTCTGAAAAGGAAGTAAAATCAAGTTGATTGGGAAGTGAAGTCAAAATTTGAAGAAGCAACCTGTATGAAGTGAGAGCCCAGGGGGGAGTTTTGTTTTGTTTTTCTTTTCTACTTCCTGTCCTGACATGGATCTGAGAATGAGACCCCAGCAGGGTATCATAGGCAACAAAAGCTCTGATGAGCCTTGTCTTTCTGGACATAGAATCAGGAATAAGGGCCACCGTGAGCAAGAGAGTATAAGGGGGTCTTTCCCATCATCCCCCGCCTCCCTTTGTGCTCTCCTAGTTCTGGCCCAAGGATGGTCTGAGTCACTGAGTTGCAACAGCTAGAGCAAATGAAAGAATTTTGTTACTATGGTATGATGTTCAAGATGATATTTAAACTGAGGCCTATTGGCAGGAAAATGGGGAAGCAGCTGATTCATGAGGATAATTGAATAAATAATTAAATACTGAACAAAAGGCAACATGGCTGGATCTCAGTGGAGTGGTACAAGATGAGATTGAAGAGAAAAGCAGAGGCCAAATGATGCCAGGTTTGGAAGGTCAATTCAAGGACAATAGCAAATTCTTATATGACACTTACTGTGTTCAAGACACTATCCTAGTTGCTTAGTTAACTCATTTAATTTTCTCAAGAACTCTGACAAGTGTATTTTCACCATTATCATTCTCATTTTAAAAATGAGCAAACTAAGGGGCAAAGAGATTACACCCTGAAGTTCATACAAATTACAACTAGGAAGAACTAGGAAGAGAATCCATGCAGGATTCTGGAAAAAAAATCCAGCTTTTGTTTTAAGTGCAATAAAAGGTGATGACAGTGTTCTAGGCAGTGAAGTAATAAGTGTGTTTTAGCTTTTCAAAATATATTTCTGGTTATTATGTAGCAAGTGCATTAAAACCAGGCAAGAATGAAATGGGAAACCAATAAACCAGATAAGAGATGGTGGTTGATCAGAGTAGAGGGTCAGCACTGAAAACATAGAGAAACAGATGATACGAGGAAACCTTTTGTAAGCAGAATCAACCCAACCTGCTGGTGAATTAGATGTGCAAGTGTCAAGGACAATTCCTAGGTGTCTTGCTTGAGCAATTAGTTGAATAGATACGGCTTTTACTCGAGATGGTAAACACTAGACTAAAGGCAAGCTAGTTTATGATGATAAACATGAGAGATAACTATGACATTTCCATGTAATATTCAAATAAGTTATTACATAAGTATGCATCGTAGAAAATGCGTCAGGGCTGGAGATGTAAGTATAGGCATCAGAAAATATTGATGACATTTAAACCAACAAGAATGAATTGGACTTGAGGGCAGGGGTAGAATGATAATTTTTAAAAAGTCAAAAGTCAGGCCCTACTAACTCCAACATTTAGAAGATGGTAAAGGAGGTATTTCTGGCTGCAGAAAATTCTGGGTTTTCTTCTCTCTCTTAACATTTTTCCCACTCATTTCCTGACATTTAATCTAGCAATGTGATGCTCTCAGGCTATTCCTGTACTTATAAATCAGTCCCAGAGAACAATGGTCATGGTTGATCAATGTTCCTTAGAAGTTAAATGAAACATTTAAGCAACCGGTGAATAATATCCCCCTGGAATACCTCTAGAGTGCATTCCTCCATGACCTTGGTTTTGCACTTCTTCTACAGAAGAGTCTGCTCCCACAAAAATGAGAACCCAAATATTGTTAAATCAAGGGAAGATCTCTAACTGGCTGTTGTGTTTGTATGTACTTTGTTGTGGAAATGCTAGGCCTTTTAATCTTTAATCTTAGTCTGCCAGCCTGACAGTTTTGAAATTGCTGCAGAAAAGTTCACTGAAAGAGATAAATCAGAATATCATCTGCATAAAAAAGACGATGCATCATCATGGTAAATAAGATAACCAAATGAAGCATAGATACTGAGGATAAGCTCTCCTGGACAGGCTCAATAATAAGACTAGGGAATTCAGGAAAGTTAAAGAAACAAAAGCCATATGATTATAAGATATTATCCAGTTTCATCATGGAAATAACACACACACACACACACACACACACACACACAAATGTAACCATGTGCTTCAAAATTCCTTGAAAGTGTCGAGATACTCTGAGTCTGAAATTACAGTTAAGAAATAAACAAAAATATAAAAAACAGACATATAGTGAAAAGGTCAACATAATAAATATAATGAGCTTCTCTTGCAGATAAGAAATCTTTTTAAGACCAAATTAAATTTGGCATTTAAATCATAATTTAATCCACCTGATCCCAAAGTCTAAATGAATCTAATTTAAGAAATACAATATGACACATAAATTGGAACTATCATACCTTAATATGTGGTAACATCTTTGTTTAAAAATAGGTTGGGCTTGAAAAAGGGCAGAAACCTGATTAATTTTCTAAAGACAAGGAGGCTCCTGCGTTATTGAAAGGATAAGTATCCTCAGTAATCTCTCCCAACTGATAAAGTGGAAAAGCAAATGCTCTCAAAGGCTGCAGGCTCTCTTATGAGCTATCCATACTGGAAATAGATCTTGATAGTAGTTTTTTGCTGCCACTCTTGTACTTTTTTGGTAAGGAAAGGCACTGTAGAAATTTCAATATATACTGTAGAACCTGAAATAGGCAGATCAGAATCAACCGATGATTCAATGTCAGGAGAAAAGATGATGGTGGTCAGAGGTGGCCAACAGCAAATGAGCTCAATTTTCTAAACCAAAAAATAAATTCAAATAGCTGAACTTAGCACAGTGCACTATATATGAGAGATGAATCAACACTGAAACTACTATTTTCTGTGTCTTTCCCTTCATTTTTTAAAGAAACATTATACACCTGTTAAAAAACAAAATATTTGTTTGGGGAATGTCACGGTGCAATAATAGTTGGTGAGGTAGAGCTACAAAACAAGAGTTCCATTGGGCAAAAGGTGTCAACTTTAAGTAAGATAATTTATAAAACCATGTTTTCAACCATATCTCGAACTTGAGTGAATCTTAAAACTGCCAAGAAATGCTGCTATTAGAAAATGCTAATATTTAGACAACTCATTAACACTGTAAGGAAGACACACTGAATTTGAAGAAAATAGCCAGTGTGATTTTGGGGAAACTAATGGAGTGTAATATTTGTGTGGCATCAAATTTCACAAAAACATGAAATTCTACAAAAAGTAGTCAGAAGTCTGCTGCTAATTAAGAGGTATATGGTGTTAATTTATTTTATCTCCCTTCCCACACCCATGTTTATTTCCTTCTGTGGACTTGCACTATGATATAGATGATTTGAGTTTCTCAATACTCCCTCATGACACAGAGTTTTCATATTCCATACCCTTCTATCTCCTTATCCATATCTTTCCTCTCACCCATCAACACACATATTAATGATTTTTTTTTTATAATTTATGTTGACCCTCTTATTTATTTTATTATTTTTTTTGGCTGCATTGGGTCTTCGTTGCTGCGTGCAGGCTTTCTCTAGTTGCGGCGAGCGGGTTTGTCTAGTTGCGGCGAGTGGGGGCTACTCTTCGTTGCAGTGCATGGGATTCTCATTGCGTTGGCTCCTCTTATTGCGGAGCATGGGCTCTAGGTGTGCAGGCTTCAGTAGTTGTGGCACACAGGCTCAGTAGTTGTGGCATGTAGGCTCAGTAGTTGTGGCATGCAGGCTCAGTAGTTGTGGCTCGCAGGCTCTAGAGCACAGGCTCAGTAGTTGTGGCGCACGGGCTTAGTTGCTCCGTGGCATGTGGGATCTTCCCGGACCAGGGCTCGAACCTGTGTCCCCTGCATTGGCAGGCAGATCCTTAACCACTGTGCCACCAGGGAAGCCCCCAACACACATATTAGAGCTTTGTCCCCTTCTATCTCTTCCTCTCTGAGCCTATTGTTTTTCTAGTATCAATGCATAGTTGAAATGTAGCCTGTTGAACACGAATTTTAGAACCCCAAAATTGGATTCAATTCTCAACTCTGTAGAAATAAACTTAGTCAAGTCACAAAGCCTATGTACATTTATTTCCTATTTTGTTAAGTGAAAGTATTATAACAATAATGCTAACATCAAAGATGAAATAAAAAGTGGATATGAAAAGTAGTTTTCTGCATATGAATGTTGTTATTGGTAAGGTGCTATCACACTCAGGTATGGATGCCTATGCGGAACTATCCTAATTGGAAACTTTCAGATGTAGTATCTAGTTAATAAAGGGACTTCTTGTGAAATTCCAGAACGTACATGCAGGATTTTGGAGAAATCTTCAGTGTTAGGAGAGATCCACTGAACTTCTAGATTAATGGCTAAAAACAAGAAGAGATCATGGATGCCTTTTATTTTTCCTACCCAGTATTTTTGGAACAACTTTGCTATGTTTGATTAATTTCCAGATTTATGAGTTGACCTCCTAAGGCAGAATCCAGAAAACTTCTTAAGAACTTGAATTCAAAAGTGAGCAACTTTAAGAGGCAGGTCCATCCAAAAGTAATTTTGTCCCCAAGGGCAGTAGTGGCTGGGCATCAAATTGTGAGGGCAGCAGCAAGCAAAAGTCCCCAGCACAGAGCCACCTTCGATCAGGCAACGGCAGTCGTGGAACTTCCCAACGTTGGCCCAGGGCTGGCAGCAGCATCAGTGGTGCCTCATCGAGTGAAGTCTGCAGGAAAGATTTTGGTGTTATTCCTGGAAAGTTTGCTTGAAGCTTGGTTCTCTCACGTCAAAAAAGTTGTGAGCTACCATATATTCTTTTAATAGACACCATTTCTGCTCAATCAGCCAGACTCAACTTTGGTTCCTGGCAACCAAGAACCATGACTAATGCATTCTTTCATACCAGTTTGCAACCACTGAAATGATATCCAGAGTAGGTGTACAAGCTGGAGGAATAAAGAGATGTTAAGTAAAGGTGAAACTAAAAGATAAATACCCAGGAACTCATTTCAATTGGGCAAAATGTCCCAGAGAAAAGAGAAAATTCTGTGACTCTCTCTCTCCAAGACCTGATAGGCTCAGCGACCCACAGTTAAGTAGAAAGATAATGAGAGAGGCATAGGGGCAAGAAAGGTTACAGATATAGCTAATATGGAAAGTATGTCTGGAAAGAAACAATGAATGTACACACTGATACATGGAACTGCACTGAAATCAAATCAGTAAGAAGCTGACAGTTCTGAGAGTGTTTCTATGTCAAAACCACAACTTGCCAGAAGTAAAAGAGACTATGACCATCTGAGACATAAAACGACCCTTGGACCCCAGCAGCCTACAAGCAGAAAGCAGGCTGAGAAAGCTGCTCATCTCCAAGGGGGGCATATTCTCCAACTTCAGATATGGCCAAGCAGGATAACGGAAAAGGAAGAGCCTGGAGACACGATGGATGGGTAGGCACTGCAAAGAGCAACCAGAGCTCAGTCAATGACTGCTCCCCACCCTTGGGGTGGAGGAACCAAACAGTCCGAGTTAGTGAGCTTCCAGGCTGTCATGGGATAATGACGGCTGTTGGTTGCCCAACCTTCCCCTTCATGAATGAGAGCATGTACTGCAGATGTACATCAGGAGTACAAAGGGGAGGAGAGGATAGCAAACGTCTCCTGAGTTCACAAGTCTCAAGTCTCAGCGGGCACTCCTGAGAACTGGACATGATTTAAATCTCTTGGGCTTTGAGTTGGACCCAGTGACTGGATCAGACTTTTAGGCCATCTAGCCTAGCTTGGGAGGGAGGTTAGTGTGTTCTGCATGTAGGAAGGAAAGTGAACTTAATATTTTGTGAACTAAAGGGTAAGTGGTGATTGTCAATAGTGCATTGGTGTTGTTCACACGTATTTCTCACTTTCCATCAGGGCAATCAAAGAATCATGTTCTCTGCACTCGAGAAGTAAGAAGCAGCTAGTTAACTTCTTTGGCCAGTGAAATGTGAACGGAAATGTAAGAAAGACTTCTAGTACAATAGTTAAGGAGCCCATGTGCAATTCACTGGTCTCTCTTTCTCTCTGCCACAGAGACAGTGTTCCAGGTGGTGGCTGTTCTATCAGCACAGGACCCAGAGTGGCGGTGACGTCTAAGGTAATCCCCAGTGACCCCTTCTAGACACACAGCAAGAGCAAAAATAAAACCTTTCTTGCTTTAAGACACTGAGATGGGGAGGTTACTGTTTTTACTGTAGTATAACTGAGACCACCCTGATTGACAGAAATATCTTGGAGTTCAATTTCTAACCATGTTCCAACAGGCCATAGGGATGCCAGAGGGAGGATAAGGAGGAAGAAAGACAGACTGATATCACACGAAGAAATGAGAAATATGCTTTCTTAGAAAGAAGATTTTGGATCAAATATAAGATCCAGAGCTACATAGCAAGAGGATCTAACCTTGCACATGCAATGACAAATCTAAGCGCAATCTTAACATGTGTTTGAAAGTGAAATAATGACATTGTTTAGAATTTAATTTAAATCCTGATTGACATGCACAAACAGTAAAAGAGAGAGAACCACAGCACATGATCCACTCTTCCACTCTCTATGTACATGTGTATACAATATACACTCACATGCAGAAAAGCAATGAATACAAACCGAGAGGAGGTCCTTCTGAATTAGAAATATGTTGACAGTATTAAAACTTCTTTAAACTGTAATTTGATTTATAACATTGATTTTATCAACACTATCAAGATAGAGTTGATAAATGGGAACCCTGCTCAGACAAGTTTCCACCTAGGTTCACAGGTAGCATAGACTTTGAAATTCCCTACCTACTCGCTCACCTTATAAAACAGTCCTTCTGTTATCACTATAATCACACTCCTTATATTTACTTTCTCTTGAGAGTAAATATTTCCAACTTATTCTGATTTACATTATTATTTTCTTAGTATTTTTCATTTTTTCAGTGATGGTACAAATGTAAATTTATATCCAGTCTTTTCAGAATACAAATTTTTACTTCTCCAAGCAGGTGAAAAAGGTGAAGAAACAAATTTCACTTTTCTAAATTATGCTTGCTTAACTAACAAACAAAAATAAATAAGCATACCAAAAAGAGAAAATCAAAGAACATTTACTTCAATTAAAAAAAAAAATCAAAACCAAAATATGACAAAAATGATCATAGAATTAGGGAATAAAGGAGCTATATTGTTCTGGTTGAGGAAATATCCTGATAAAGTAAACAAAGAATAGAATCAAATGCTCATATCTTTGAATGAAACAAACAAACAACAACAATCAAATCTCATTTATCATTCTGTATATGCTTTGAAAAGAGACCACTGAGAAAGTTCCAAGCTTGTGAATTGCACTGTTCTCTTTTAACTCAAAGTTTATTTTTTCTTCTCTATTTTTTTTCATTTTAAATTTCGTTTTAAAGGCTTAAGCTTAAACTGCATAAAGACATCTACCCACAAATATAAAATTTATTTTCTACGTTAAATAGGGTATAAAATTAAGGTCCCAGCTAATGATGAAGGTACTTATACATGTGTTTATTCTCAGGGGGACCAACTCTCTCACTTTAGTCTAGGTAATACCAGACTCCTCCACTAGTCAAACAGCAAATAAAGTTCAACATAAATGTCAACAGAAAGAGAGGGTGTTATTAAGCAAGAAACAAGATTGGGACTAACTTTGCTTTGCAAAGCAAGCACGGGAAAGTAGACAATTTAGTTGCTAAAACAAAAATGGGTTTTGAGACTGGGTCAGATACAGAACATGAATAGCAGAAGTTGTTACATTTGACATGGAAAGGGTTAAAAATCAGTTCCTGGACAAAGCTGCTAGGATTTTAGAATGGCAGGAAATCAGAGTGGATTCCAAGTCTGTCCAAGGAAGTTCTTTTTCCTGGCTTTATTTCAATATTTGATAAATAAAATATGCAATTATTTAAATGATAAGTTAACCCAGGTAATCATAAAAAAACAGTGGTTTTGAAAAGGTGTAAATGAAGGGGAAAAACGGTAGATATCATATTTAGAGAAACACCATCTTAAAAATATTCCTAGGGAGAAAGTCTCAGAGCTAGAGTCAGGAGCTTTAAAGGGACTAGAGTTCGCTGTACAACAGTGGTTCCCAACCCAGGTGATTCTGACACCTCCCACTTCCCACCTCCAGAACGTTTGGCAATGTCTGGAAACATTTTTGCTTGTCACAAGGGATGCCATTAAACATCGTGCAATGCATAGAGCAGCCCCTCAAAACAAAGCAATTTTTAACACAAAATGTCAGAGGTCCAGGATTGAGCAATTCTGTTATGGACAGTTCTAGAATTCCAGAATTGTACTATTCATTAGGCTCCCAAATCAAAAAGAAAAAACAATATACTAGATGTTGGGTATGTTCAGAAAAGTTTCTTTAAATACAAAAGAAAGATAATTTTCTTCTTAGGAACATCCGTATAGTATTTTATCACATTAAAATAACTCTAATGAGTATGAGTGCTTTGGTTTTAGCCAGACCTCAGTTAAAAAATACATTTTGCTAATTATGAGTTTTTACTTTGGGCACATGCACAAAACTCTCTAATCCTAGTTTTCTCATCTCTGAAAATGGACGTTGTGATGCTTCCATTTCAGTGATGCTATAAAGAGTAAATGACAATATTTACAAGGACCACACAGAGCAAATAATAGCAATTGGTATTATTATTGTCATATCACTATTTTATATGGGGTAATATAAACCACTCAAATCCTATGCAGTTAAAATTGGGAAAGTTTAAAGAATATTGATAACATTCTACTGGAAGGTACCAATAAGAAAGAAGAGACCAAAAAATGCATTATTGTTCTCAAGTCTCAAAATTTCCAGTTCATGTGTTTCCTTCCAGAAAGTGCCCTTGATATAGCAGCAAGGAACAGTAACCTAAGAACAACCCGTCTCCCATATGAAACACAGAAAAATGTGGATAAAATAGATAGTTGGTGTATTTTAAACTGATGGATTTCCTCAATGCAATGGGAGAGTGTCCTGTCTTGTACAAACCCTAAGGGGAACCTCAATAGATCACATTTTCTATAATCACTTCCCGTTGAGTGGAGGTGGAAACTATGATGTGCTTCTTACCAACAGAACAGGTCACTCCCATGGTTATGTCCCATTATATAAGGCTCCATCCTAGCAGCCTGGAGAGAGAGACTGTCTTGCTGGCCTTGAAGAAGCAAACAGCCATGTTGTAACCTGCTATGAAGAGGGCCACATGGTTGGCTGAGGGTGGTCTCTAGCCAACAACTGGTAAGAAACTAAGACCCCCAGTCATACAGTCAAAAGAAAATACATTCTGCCAATAACCTGGTTGATTTTGGAAGTGGATTCTCCCCAGTAAAGCCTCCAAATGAGAACATAGCGTGACTTCAGCATGGGTAGACCCTGGGCAGAGAACTCAGCTAAGCCTTGTCTGGATCGTGACCCAGAGATTGTGAAATAATAAATGTGTGCTGTGCAAATCCACTAAGTCTGGGATAATCTGATATGCAACAATAGAAAACTACTATAGAAGGACTGGCCGAAAATATAGAGTATCTCTAAAGTGGAAGTAAAAGCTTGGATATTTAAGGTATAAAGAATTACAAATAAAGCTAGAACATGAAGGGGTTCCACGGATCATGGATCCACACTAGTTGGACTTGACAGTCCTAGTTTACAATCGTACAGATTCAACACACACACACACATCATAAGTACTGAAAATACTTTATTTTACTAAGAAATTGCAATTGAATCTACAACATCTATGTTTTTCATGAAAGAATTCTATACCCTATGGAGATAAATGAGAACCAATTAAGCCAATTTACGCAGCAGGAACTCTTTTATTTGGGAATACTCCTACAGCGTATTATCATGCCAGTAATCTGGATGCTTCGTGTGAATATTTCAAAGTTATTAATGTCTTAGTAAATATTATAAGCACATGAACTTCACTATGAAAAATTAGGATGCATTCATTCACTGACGAAACATAACATCAAATTAAATGGGCTTAGGAAACACCCTCTTGCAGTTGAAAAATGTTGACGTCAAGGTCAAGTTGTACAGGAGAGCTTGGCTACATTATACCCTACATTTTTCATCAAAGGCATGGAAGGGGTATTTTAATTAATTCAGGAAATATATCATTCATGGAATTATATGTAAGTATAAAAGGAAGTCATTTAACCTGATAACAGGAGAAAAAAAGAAAACGTGAAGCAGCATTAGATTTCTGCAGGTGGTAAAAATAGGCAAAATGTAAGAGAAAACTGGGAGCAAAATGCAAGATGAGGCTTTTTTATGAAGAGAGGGAGGAGTCTTCCCTCTGAACCTAGGCATGTTCTCTGCGTGCGTCCTTCATCACATTTAAGTCCAAAGAGGATTTCAAATGATGACCGGTGACGTGACTCATCTAAGAAACACACAGCTCTCAGGACTCTGCATCCTTATTACAACTAATGATTAAACAACTTGTGGCAACATTTACACTAATTGGCCTGTTTTGTACAAACGCATCAGGCTGATATTTTTGATGTCATGGTGAATACTTTTTTGATACTGAAATTAAAACACACATACAAAGAAATAATTAGGTAGAAATACCTCCCTAATAATTTTTAACAGGATGAAGTAACAGCAGCAATAAGGATGTGGTCTGAAAAGAACCACAGGGGAATGAGTAAATCTGGATCAGTGGTAGTTTCCTAGTCTATAAAATACAATAATGTGTATATATTTATCGTGAGAATTAAAGTAGATCATGTTTACAAAAACGTAATGTCTTACAAATGGAATGTGACCAAGTATTGTTGTTGCTGGGTTTAAGTTATCCAGTCTCTAAAAAACCACAGCCATAATTTACTTCAACGCAAATGGGAGCCACCAGAGAATTCCTGCAAAGGACCCAGTCTTGATTGGCTCTCAGTAAAACTGGTTTTAAAGAGGGACTTCCCTGGTGGTCCAGTTAAGACTCCTCACTTCCACTGCAGGGGGTGCAGGTTCGATCCCTGGCGGGGGAACTAAGATGCCGCGTGGTACGGCCAAAAAATAAATTGGTTTTAAAGAAATATTTCTTTTTCATTAAAGATGCCAAGACTGGATGAGCAGAAAAAGTTGCATGTCTTCTTCCAACTCAGTGATATCATGACACGAAAGTTCTTCCTGCAACAAATCATTGCAGTGCGGAATCAAAAGGAAGAAAAACCCGAGGTTGTACTACTTGGAAGGTCTCTGTGGACCAGAAGATTCACGATAAAGCCAGAGACTGAAGAGCAAAGCCTGGTATCAATAACAGTCACAAACCTCGGAATTGTTCCTATAACATTTGACCCATCCTCCCAGGCAACTGCCAGGTTTAGAAAGAGCCGTTTCCTCCCTTCTTGGCAAACATGAGCAAAGTACTGGGTCAGATGACACAGATACTTTCTTTTATTATTGCTCCATAATTATAAAAATGAAAAAGTGTAACAACAACAAATTTAGGGACAAGTGAGCTTCCTATTATGAACTTCAAATGGTTGTGGTATTAGCAGTATTAGTAATCTACCAATATATAGCTTCACATGACTCAAATGAGGTAGATAAGCAAATTCAGATATCCCTGCAAAGCAAGGGCCTCCTGCAGTTTTCTCTGCCTCCTGAAATTGCAGCAGTGAAATGGCATAATTCACCGAGTCTCTAGAGTGTCATAGTTTAATGGCATTTCACAGCCATGGCACATCACATTACATTATGTTCACAGTGTCACCATGAAAGCCACAGCACCATAAAGTGATAACATTGCATAATGAGACATACAAACCCAAGGTAATGTGACATACAAGGAAATCAACACAGCATATCACTAAAAAGTACCCCAGTTTGGAAAGGGGTGCCTATGAGCATTTCAAATGAATTTACAGATCATTCATTTCCTACATAATTCTACTGTATTTAATTTCTGTGCATCTGCAGGCTTCCACAGAGAAATTTAAAGCTGAATTTGCAAGCTGTGCAGTTGCATGACCGTATTTCTTTTCCAGAGGAAGCCATGGAGTAAAATGTAAATATGTAGCATAAACTATTTGAAGGAATTCAAAGAAGGGCAAGTATGTCTTTTTAAAGGGTGGTCTCTCTGTAGAGATTGTGTGCAGGGCTACACATTCCTTAAATGAACTGGCACAATTCTGACCTGTCAACATAAAAAAAAAAAAAAAGAGGTCCCTTTTAAAAGAAAGACGTAGCAATTATAAAAGGATTAAAAGGTAGGATTTATCAGGAACGGCTACAAAGAACACGGAGTGCTGGGTAGACTTAGACACTAAAGCAATAAGAAGTTCCTCAACAGTAATCTTTTATTATAGGAGGAACAGTCCCAGCTAACACTACCCCAAAGCCCTGAGCAAGTTACTATGGGAACACTCAAGGACCAAACCTCTAATAGCAAACCACTGACAACACTGCCTTTGCATTTCACACAAGAAGGATAATAATAACGCTCTCTCATGTATGCTGTTGAGTAAAATTCCACACCAGTTGTAGTGAGCACAAGGAAGATGGAGTTAATGCCAGTTAGGAATGAGTATCTGATGGTGTAACTGAGCAGGGGTGTCTGTAAGTGATTTGCAAAGTTGTAAAATATGATGACTGAGTTAGACTAGAACATATTCTAAGGTAATTTTAGACCTTTGAGTGTACTGTTTTTTAAACTTTAAGGTATCATTTTCAAAACTGAATCAAAAAGTTTAGGAAATTTAAAATTTAAAAATAGAATAAATTTTTAAAAGACTATGATTTACATTTATGCAAATTTAAAATCCTACCTTGTGTATTTAGGGTGGAAATGTGTTTCACCATCCCCTTACTTTGACTCCATCCTATTTGAACTTCAAGAAGACCTGAAAAGTCAGCACTGCTTCTGACCTAGGAACATTTGTGGACCTTACCAACTAGTTCTGTCTATTCCTTTTCTCCCCAGTTCTAAAACCATCTCCTTGTTTACTATGCTATGTTTGGCATGATATCTTGGGGTGGCAATAGGCATGCCTACAAAATGATTGAGAGTTTATTTAGAAGTTAAAATAGACATGAAATCATAGAAATTATAGTTACGTTTTCAAATAAAACACATGCTAGTTTTCCATCATCTTTTGTGTGTGTGTTAAAACACATAACATGAGATCAACCCTCTTAAATGTTTAAGTGAACAGTACAGTGTTAATTATAAGTAAAATCTTCTAAATCAGATGTCTAGAACTTTTTATTTTGCATGACTAAAATTTTATGCCCTTTGAATAGCAACCCTTCATTTCTACTTCCCCCAAGCCCCTGGAAACCACCATTCTACTCTTTCCTTCAATGAGTTTGACTACTTTAGGTACCTCCTATAAGTGGGATCATGGCAATATTTGTCCTGTGACTGGCTAATTTTACTTAGCATAATGTTCTCAAGTTTCATCCACGTTGTTGTTTGTATATGACAGGATTTCCTTATATTTTAAGGCTGAATAGTATTCTATTTTATGTATATACCACATTTCTTTATCCATTCATCCAGTCACGGGCATTTAGGTTGTTTCTACCACTTGGCCATTGTGAATATTACTGCAGTGAACTTGGAAACATAAATATCTCTTCGAGATCCCATTTTCAGTTCTTTTGAATAAATACCCAGAAGTAGGATTGCTGTCATGTGGACGTTCTATTTTGAATTTTTACGGAAGCTCCATAGTGTTTTCCATAGTGGTTTCACAATTTTACATTCCCATCAACAGTGTATAAGGGCGCCAAATTCTCACATCCTCATGAAAACACTTGTTATTTTGTATCATTTTGATAATGACCATCCTAACAGGTGGGAGGTGATATTTCATTGTGGTTTTGATCTGTATCTCCCCAATAATTAGTGATTTTGAGCATCTTTTCTCAGCTCATATAACTGCTTGCCATTTGTATGTCTTCTTTGGAGAAATATCATTCAGGTCCTTTCTCATTTCTTAATTAAGTCACTGTTTCTTTGCTATTGAGTTGCAGGAGTTCCTTATACATTCTGGAGATCAACTTCATGTCAGGTAAGTCGTTTTCAAATATTTTCTCTCATCCTGTGGGTTGCTTTTCACTCTATTGATTGTTTCCTTTGTTGTGCAGAAGAATTTTTTAGTTTGATGTTGTCCCACTTGTGTTTATTTTTGTTGTCTATGCTTTTGGTGCCATATTCAAGAAAACATTGCCAAAACCAATATCATGAAGATTTCCCTTCTCCTAGGAGTTTTCTTCTAGGAGATTTACAGTTTCAGCTCTTATTTTTAAGTCTCTGATCCTTTTTGAGCTGATTTTTATGTATGTTGTAAGATAGGGGTCCAATTTTGTTCTTTTGTTTGACCAATAACATGGCACTGTGTCAGGGTACTATGGCAAAACGATACCATGATTTTCCTAACGGCCTTGATGCAGCTGGTTTTATGCTTAGGTAAGATGAAAAGCCGTTAACTGGTTTCTGGATTTCTCATAAAGGAAATTGGTGTATGTACTGTTATTGAATCTGTGTTTCTGTGGAAGGAAGGAAGGAAGGTCTGGGGCTTCCAATTTTGACATCTTACTGATGTCACTCCTGTATCGCTATCTTTTATGCTTAACCTATTTGCAAATAGGGCATTTGCGGGGTAGGTATCACAATTCATACATCTGTAAACATCCTTCTTTATCTGGAATGCATCTGATCCTCAGCCTTACAGAGGGCATAAAATAAAATACATTCCACATATAAGGCTAAAAAATGAGAGCATTTGGATGATTCATGGCATGAATCCACTGACAAGAAAACCTTAGATATCACTTTACAGCATTTGGTAGCAAGTTTCCTGATCCATTTATTCATCATAAAAAAGAAGAAATATTAAAGATAAACATATTATGCTGAAAACTGTTTGCTCCAACTTAAATTTAGCATCCCTAACTAGTCCTCCAATTCTTCAGTTCGGTTTTACGTGCTCAAATCCTGTTAATGTGTGTTCTAATATATTATATAACTTCTGTACTTATGACATGTCCTCTAACTATGGCAAGAACCTTTAAAACTAAAGTAGCATTGAGTTACAAAATTAATTATTCAAACTTGTACACAAACTAGAGAAATGCACAAGTTAACCTTTGGCAAATACAGGCTTATACATGTAAAAAACCTTCATTTAACAACACCTATCTTAGAAGGATAGAATCAAGGACTATTGACCACAAGTAATGATTCATTAACAGTAAATCTGTTTTGGGCTCAAGCTCCCAGAAAGACAGTATCAGGAACCTCTGATTTCCCCAAGATCTATAGCACATGACAGTCCCAGAGTGTCTGACAAGGTGTTCATACAACACATGTCACTGTAAATAAATGATCACTCCTCTCTGAGCAAGACACAATCTGTTTTCTACTTTAATCAAGGTCACAGTACAATTACTGCATCTGAGTTCCCTCCCCCACCTCCTTCCTCTCTATTCTCTTTGCCTAGAGAACAAGGACACAGCCATGACTTATTTAGACCTCCTCCTCTTCAGCACCTAGAGACCTCAGGCAAGGGACACACTTGGTAAAGAGACTCAGTAACTGTGGAGTTCCGGTGTCTTTTTTTTTTTTTTTTTTTTTTTAATTCACTCTGTAATTTGATTGGATTTTTCTCCTCCACTCTCATGATATGGCAAACCTCAGTCCAGGGCAATTAGAGAGAAGATTCTTCCCCAGGATTATGCAAGTCCCTACCTCTTTGTGCCCCCTCTTCATCACTCCAGGAATTAGAGGAGTCTGGAAAACAATTCCACCATTTTTATTCCTTTTTCTTGTGTAAGGACCGGGAATCCAAAGAGGTTTCCCTTTCTCTAGCCCTCAAATTATCAGGGCTTTCCCCCAGGTGTTCTTCTAAGGCTTTTTCTGGTCAAAAGATTTATGGCATCAATTCTGGGCAACTTCACAATAATACAAGATATATACTTTTCATTAAAAATGTGGTAGAGCTGTTTTGCTGGTTACGCGTAGTGATAATAAAAATGCTATTTGGTTGTTTGTTTTGTTCTTGTTTTGTTTCTATGCCCATTAAAATATACTCATTAACACTGGGTTTATCCATCATGTTCTGATAATTTCAGAGAAATTTTCTAATTTTCTTAGTACAATTAGTATTTGTTCACTCTACCTTTTTTAAAACTACATTTCTAATAGTGTATTATTCTTATTTTATCTTACTTTATTTTCTTTAGCTCTGATCTTTTTAACCAAACAAAGATTACTCATCAGTTGTGTTTCCAAAGGAAGAGTGATTTCAAAAGATTCATTATCAACTGATGCTGCCTACAAATTCCGAAGTTTGAACTATACACAGGTGAGTTCTTCACATGCTTGAAAACATCATGTCAGAATTTAACTAATGCTTAAACCATGTGTACACTGTGAAACGAAAACTTAACTTATCAAGATAATTCAAATTGGACTGAGATTAAAAAAAGGCTTTATATGAAATGGCCAAGCAATCAGAAAGAAACGTTTTTTTTTTTGGCTAAAAAACTTAATATCCTCACTTTTATCTTTATAAATAGACAAAGATACTTCATGAGAACAACACTCACTTAAAAGTATTTTTCCATGAAAAACGGATACAGAAAATAAATTGGCGGTTGCCAGGGGTAAGGGGTGGCGAAATGGGTGAAGGGGCTCAAAAAGTAAAAACTTCCAATTATAAAATAAATAAGTCATGTGAATGGAAGGTACAGCATGGTGACTGTAGTTAGTAATACTGTATTGCATATCTGAAAGTTGCTAAGAAAGTAGACCCTAAAAGTTCAAAAAAAAAATTGCAACTAAGTATGGTGATGGCTGTTATTGTGACCATTTTGCAATATATACAAATATCAAATCATTATGCTGTACACCTAAATATAAGGTTATATGTCAATTATTCCCCAGTAATAGAAAAAAAATCACCAGATATTGCCATATGCCCCCTAGCAGCAAAATCACTTTTACTGAGAATCACTGCTCTAGAAATTAACCAGTAATGCCATTTCCAGTCTTTATTCCTGCAAAAAAACTATTTCTTCATGAAAATTTTTACAAGCTTTCTGCAAGGTTTGAATCCCAATTATCTATCATAAGTAATCTTTTAACAATCTCTCTATGGATATAGCCACTCATTTATCACTCTATTCAATTTCTTTGACCTCATTTTTCTGATTTTATTTAGAAAGCTTTTTTTCTTTATTTTAAATTTCAGATCAAAAAAGAAAAATGAAAACAAAAGTTTTACAATTTGCTGATATAAAAGTGTACATAACGGACTTACAAGGGACAAATGTATGTCATACACATTTGTCAAAGAATTGCATTTTCCACTTTTATTCAGTTAGGGTTCAAACAACTGCATATACCCTTCAGATCCCCCATGGATTCTACAGCAAGACAAGGAGAAACAGTCTCTGGAAGGGCGCTCTCCTGCCTGTTACAAGGATGGAGTGTCACTGTATATTTTCCATGTGCTATGAGTAATGAAAAGGACAATCAGATTGGACATAGGAAAGATATCCTGAGCTGACATCTTTGCAGCAGATGTGGAAGACTTTTTATTACTAATAAAAAAACATTTATAAAGACGTTGGTCTTAAAAGCAAAATCAAATGTTGTATTTTGTACTATACTGGACTGTGTAATAAACCTTCCTCTCTTATGTTTGAAACTGTGTTTTTGTATGATGACAGTGACATTTTATATATTTAGCGCACAGTTTTAACAGCTACTAAATATTCATAATGCTAATTTTAAGTCACAGCATGATTTGTTAATTCTTATAACTCTGCCAAACCTTGATAAATTGGGCTAAATTTGAACCAGATTTTCTAAGCCTTGCAGGGACATATTAATTCAATATTATTACTGTCAAGCATAAAATATGTTCAGAAGCTTCCAGCATCATATCACACCACTTCACAGCTGAACTGGCATTTCATTCCTTTAAACTAACTTATCTGCCATTGAAATAACCAATAATGTTGTCTATTGTTCTTGCATTTAATGGGGTTCATTCTCTTGACCAAAATTGCAGAGTAGGAAAAGGAAATAGGGAAAATTCTTTTGAGAAAAGTAATAGCTTAGGTAGTTAATAACTATGAACTCCCATGTTTCACAAAATTTAAAAATGTCAAGTAAGAAAAAGAAGCTAATTGTTGTTGGTCTACCAGATGCTAAATATGGTGAATGGCTCTAAATGAGCAAAATAGAGAAAAGTCTGTTCTTTTCTTAGGGACATTTCGAAGGAAGTATACATGGTTTATTGGATTTCTGTCAATAACAGTGCATTGTAAGTAAGTCAATATCTATTTATATTGTCTAAGAAAATCTTATTTCCTGCCTATTAACCTGTGTTGTTTTGACATTATTCTATTTTCATGGTAAATCTGAACCTGATTTAGATTTAGATTTTGGAAAGGAGCAGTTTTCCTCCTTTATTTTATCTGAGGGCAAGTTAATAGCACCTGTGGTTATAAAAATGTATAAATGTAACACTAAAATGATACTGAGTACCCGTAACTTAAAGGATATATGAGACAGATAATTCCTCATAAGGTTCTTTTCTTGTGCTGCTCTGCTTATGACTCTCTGCCCAAATAACTATCTTTATCTCTTTATCCTAGATTCTTTTTCCAAACGTAGCCTCCTCTCTCATGCATCTGGATCTTATCCCCTTTCACTTACTCAAGGATTTCTGCTTTGGAAATTGTGCTCCCTTTTACACCCTTTCCATTTTTCGCTCTCTGCTACATCCTGCTTTAATAGATGCCATTAAAAAAAAAAAAAGCTTTCTTCGACCCCACTTCTTCCTCTGGCTAACATTTCATTTTCTGCTCATATTCAGAGCCAAACTTCTTGAAAAATGCCTGTTGGTCTCTTTCTCAAATTCCTCAACAACATACACTTTTTTTCTTAAAAATGCTATATTTATTATTTTTTGCTTCTTTGTAATAAATTAGACTTTATTTTTTAGAGCAGTTTTAAATTCACAGAAAAACTGAGCAGAAAGTATAGAGATTTTCCCCCAAGACCCCTCTCCCTAATCATCAATACCCAGCATCAAAGTGGTACATTTGTTACAACTAATGAACCTACCAGGTTGGCCAAAAAGTTCGTTTGGGATTTTTCATAAGATGTTTCAGATAAGATCAATACATTGATACATTATTATTAACCAAAGTCTATAGTTTATATTAAAGTTCACTCTTGGTGTTTTGTATACTATAGGTTTTGACAAATGTATAATGACAAGTATCCACCATTACAGTATCATGAAGGATAGCTTCAGTGCCCCTAAATTTCTGTGTACTTATCTTATTCATCCCTCTCTCCCCACTTATCCTTGGAAATCACAGAGTTTCTTTACTGCCTCCATAGTGTTGCCTTCAACATATCCCTTTTTAACCCATTTAAATGTTTCTACCAGCTACTACACAACTACTTCTGCTGGGATCACTAATCAAGATGGAGGAAAAAAAGGCAAGGCTTCGAAGAACCTAGAGACTCAAGGAATGACACAGTGGTGGCTTCTCTGGTTTATCTTTTTCTTCATCTATTCCAGCCTGGGTACTGAAGAAGACATCAATGAGCACAGACCAAAAAAGCCAAGGGAAGCTGCTCTCTCGCTCTCTCTAAACAAAGGACTGGGAAAGTAGCATCCTGCCAATACAAAAAACTTTCAGACACATACCTTGAATAAGAACCATGGACCCAGTATCACCACTGTCAGCAAAGGCAAAATTGAAAGCCCAGATTTCCAACTTTGCCTAGCTATGATGATGCTCACTTATCCCTCACCAGGGTGGTCTCAAAGGAGGCCATCTGGGGATCTGGGAGTTTCATCCTCACCTAGAAGTAAGGAGTTCCCCCTACACACACACAGAACCAAAGTGTCAATGGAGACCACATGAAGAACAGTAATGAGGTACCCCTCCAGTCCCAGCTAAGATGGTCACTGCAGAGGCCTGCTGGGGAGCCTGAATTATCACCCCACTCAGCAAATCATGTTAGTTTTCTTGCTGACACGGTGTCAGAGAAGGACCACTAAAATAGAAGATTAAATAATATCCAGATTTTTGTGACATAATATCCAAAATGTCCAAGATACGTCCAAAATCACTTAGGCCAAAACCAAAAAAATCTCAAATTAAATTAGAAGAAAATCAACAGACATCAACACTGTGATGAAGGATGTTAGAATTATCTGACAAGGAGTTTAAAGCAGCTATTGTAAAAATACTTTAATGAGCAATTACTAATATGCTTGAAGGAAATGAAAAAGTAGAAGTCTCATCAAAGGAATAAAAAATGTCACCAAAAAAATGGAAACTTTAGGAATGAAAAATACAAAAACTGAAGTTAAAAAAGTCTATGAATGGGTCTAACAGGAGAATGGAGCTGACACAGGAAAGAATCAGTTAACTTGAAGACAGAAGAGAAAAATTACATAATCTGAACAACAGAAAGAAAACTGATGGAAGAAAAATGAACAGAGCCTCAGGAACCTGTAGGACTATAACAAAAGATCCACATTTCATGTCATCTGAGTCTCAGGAGGAATGGAGAAAGAGAGTAGGGCTGAAAATGTATTCCAATACTAATGGCTGAAAAATTCTTAAATCTGAAAAAAAACATAAACCTACATATTTAAGAAGCTGAGCAACCCAAATAGGATAAACGCAAATAAATCCATGCCAAGATACATTATAATCAAACTTCTGAAGACCAAAAGTGAAGAAACAAATCTTGAAAGCAGAGAGAAAGAAATGCTGTCTTACCTATAAGGTATAAACAATTCAAAAGATAGTGGATTTCTCATCAGCAACCTTGGAAGCCAAAAGGAAGTGGCACAACATTCTCAAGTACTGAAGGAACAGAAGTATCTCCCTAAACAAATAATAAGTGAAAAAATAACTTCTGAGGTTGTGATTTTTTTTAAAACGTGTGGCCCTTGAATGTATTATTTTGTGAGTGATAGACCCAAGCAGCAAAGCTATTCTCCCTTCCAATCTTAAGTGTTGCCAAATATCCTCATGAGAGCTGAAATTTTTATTCTGATATCTAATTTATTTCAAATGCATATAACCTTGATATTTTAATAAAAGAAATTTAAGCGTTGATGGTAGAGCATTATATTAGGAAACAAAATATCTGTATTCAAATACTTGCTCATCCACTTAGTAACTACCAGTAAGTATTTCTGATAAGGACCCTGTATCTCCAAACCTTAGTTTCTTCATCTGTTAAATGGGATGATAGTATCTGCTGCATACCTCACAATGAGAATCAAAGAGGATAATATATAAAGTTGCAGTTTTTCAGATTGAATATATTTTTTTTGAATTGTAGGACTATACGGAGATGTGCATCACTTAATTTATTTAAAATATATTGAGCACAATTTGTCTAGGCCTGGAGGAACAAAGAGGTCAGTCTCTAACTTTAAGGTAGATAGTTAATTGGAGAGACAGACCTGAACACATTCCATAAAGGGCAACATGGTGAGGTAAAATATGTCTGTAGATGCAAAAATAAAGATCTATAGGAGCAGCAAGGACCTTACTGTAAACACCTGGGTATTGTAAGTCCAGGCACTGACACTTATGTCACTGGATGGATGATGATTCTCTCCGAAGTTCAGTTTCCTCTTTGACAACATGGGGATAGAAAAAATGTATCCTCTGAGAAGGGTTGTACAGCTCAAATAAAGGCAATTCATGTGAAGCATTCAGCCAAGGGTGTGACACACAGCATTCTACAAAATGAGAGATTATTATTATAGTTATTAATCACAAGATTATTCATCAGGGGTGGCATTCACATGACATAAGTTTTGGGGAGTGCAGGTTTTCTAGAGGCAAGTACATTATGAATTACAAGTGGATCCTAAGCTGATAAAGCAGAACACTGAAAGTCAAAGAGTCAGAAAGCTTCAGGATAAGTTCAGTATTCTAATAGGGTTGAAATACAATATAAATGACAAAAGGACTCCTTTGCAGTTTGACTTTAGATCATATTATTGGCAATAAGGAGCTATTAAAGGTGCTGGAGTACAGACTGAGCATGATAATCATAGCATTTCTTAAAGGCAATTCTGACGGCAGAGAGAATGTCATACATAAAAGTTCAGAGGCTGGAATCAGGAAAATCAATTATAATGCTGTTCCAATAATCCAGGCAGCAGATGATAAAGGCCTGAACTAAAGAGAGAAGTGAGTATATACGATGACAGGTACCAGCAGCAGGAAAAGATCTCAGATAATGCAAGTGGACTGATTCGCTGAGAAGAATCACACACAGCAGTGATTAAAAACACAACGGGAAAAGGTTCCCTGAACTTGACAATTTTACCACCACAAAACCTTGACCTGAAAGAGCCTGAGAACTGTGGTAATGACACAGGTCATCTGTCTTAGATATTCTTTAATTTCGCTTTTGTGCCAAACAACCTTCACTCTCTCAAGAGCAAATATGATGACTTACTGACTCCGGCTGGGAAAGCAAATATCCTGAATGACTAGTTATTGACACTTAAGAGTTACGTCTTTTCTAATGACTCAGTGGGTGTGATATTTAGTCACGGGAGTTCTTAATTTGTGATCTTGATACACCAAGATCCTTCTTGCAGCTGAATTTTGCCTGCTGATGTCATTGTCTGTAGAGATCCCATCCACATACGCTGCATGCAATTTCCTGTTCTTTACTCTACATAATTGAATGATGCCCTCAGCACTGGTTTTCTGATAAATATCACTCAGAATGACCTTGAAAATACCCTTTCTCCTTCAAATAGGCCTCTTCTAGCTCTGGTCAGTAATCAAATGAACTAACATAATAATATTTATATTAATCTGAAAAAATTCCGAAATCGTGTAAATAAGATTTTCAGGCCAAATTGTTTTCTCTGGCACTGCTAATTATATTAAATGATAGTTTATTAGTATAAATATAAAATAACATATATGTATCTACATGAATAAACATGTTTATACACAATCTATTATCTATTGATAATATTTATGGACTGTTGCAATGGGCGAACACGGTTTTAAGGGCTTTATATGTTTTATATTGTTTTAAACCATAAAAACTAGGTAATAGTATTAGCCTTATTTGACAGAAGAGTAAAGCGAAGCTTAGAAAGTTTAATGGTGCAGCTCAAAATTAGGACTGAGATGTCATGAATTTCATGAATCTGACCCAGAGTCCTTATTCCTGGTCACTATAATATGGCAGTGTGTATTCTGGCACATGCGTATCTGTACAGATACAGGTGTATGCACACATATGTGTGCTTGACAACATAAATGCTGTTAGCAATGTGTCAAAGCCCTGTTCTGAAGCTTTGAAACCAAGCAAAATGTCCAGTTATAGGCTGAGTTTATTTCTCTTCCTCTTGGCCCATCTATTCATAAATCTGAATTAAACTTCATGACAAATTCTACCATTCTACTTTCATCAACAGTTATTAGCAATACCAATCAAATTAAATTTCCAGAAACCTCTTCATAATTTCTAAAAATAGCAAGATTTCAAATTCAGTTTTCTACAGCAGCAAACTTACAAAATACCTGTAATTAGGACATTTTAAATTAACTTAGGGAAGCATAAAGTGCAATTTTCAGGTCGCTCAGTTAGTTTGAAAGAACTCTGAGTTACTCTGAACACCAGCCTGAGGTGTGACTACACATTAATGAGGGATTTAATAAGCAATTTTAAAAAAATGAATCCTATGACTGTAGAGCAGAGGTCAAAAACTGGCAGGCTACAGGCCAGATTTTGCCCTCAGATACATTTTGTTTGGCCCATATAACTTTGGCCTGTACACAGTTATAAATCTTTTGAAACAGTTGCCAACATTTGGAAATTGGGAGATACATAAAAACCTGAGTTTCTGGCTTCTTTTAAAAAGCCTGAAGATCTGCCAAGCTGGGCATTTTTTCCCTCAGAGCAGCTCTAACTTGTATAAAGGTAATCTAGCAGCACTCTTTTACTGTGATTTTGTCCTTTATTGCTGGAGTTTTGTTATATTTTCTAACACTCAGTCAGCTTTATTCATTTACATTACCTGTGCAGCCTCTTGCAATTATTTGAGTCTTGGTATCCTGTTTGAAAAGTCTAACTGCTATTTGAGAATGACTGTTCATCTATCTGAATTTCAGATTTCCCTAACAGTATAGTAATAGGCATAATTCTGAGATACCACCCACCCCCAAATCCAGGATTCCCAACCCCTGGTATACATACACCTTCTCCTAGTTATTCAGTCAAACACTAGTCTAGGTGCTGCTGTGAAGGGATTTTGCAGAAGTAAGTAAAGTCTCAGATCAGTTGACTTTAAGATAGGAAGATTATTGAGGTGGGCCTGATCTAATTTGGGGACGTCTTTAAAAGCAGGTCATTTTCTCCAGCAGGTCACAAAAGAGGATGTCAGGGATTTCAGGACACTGGCAGGGCCCAAGCAAAGACCCCTGCTGAGAACCACCTTCAGGTCCCATTGCAGGAAGCCTGTATAAGCTGAGAGTGGTCCAGCGACAACAGCTAGAAGAAAATCGGGGGCCTGACTCTTACAGCCATCAGAAGAGGAATTCTGCCAAACCAGTGAACCTGGAAGAGAATCTTGAGCCCAAATGAAAACCAGAGTCATGGCTGATACCTGGATTTCAACCCAGTGAGACCCTAAGCAGGGAACTCAGACGTGCATGGCCCGACTTCCCACCTACGGAATCGGTGAGATACTAAATTGTTATTGTTTTAAGCCTCTAGGTTTATGGTAATTTTTAAAGCAGCAATAGAAAGCCAATACAATATTCAATCATTCTCCCAGTCATTCTGATGCGAAACCTTAATATTAACATTTATTTACAAGCTGTTCCCAAAGTGTGTTGATTCTATTTACTTTGCTACATCACTGACCTAGCAGGAGCTCTTAGCCTCCCACACCTGAAGTTCAGTTGTCCTTTTGCCTGGTCTCCATACCTCCAGTTTTTCCCACACAAACAGATACATGATATGCAATATTTCTATTTTAAACTTTCAGAAGCACTTTTCAAAATCTTTAGTGAATCCTCAGCACATATCTGGAAATCATCATGGTATGTTCTAGAACAATATTTCTACACTGGGAGGTGTGGACACTCATTCCTGGATTTCAGATTTCTCCATAAGCCTTAAAATGTAATGCTTTCACACATTTAGTAACTATGTTAAAAAATAACTGAAGTATATGTCTGACCATTTAAAATACAGGTTTATGACCTAGTACAGCCACTCAGTATCGGTCTCCTTCTTTATACTTGCTCGTATTGCTGGTCTCATCAGCATACACTGTACTACACTGATTTTCTTAAACAGTGAAGTTAGGAACAAAGAAGGACTTGGTATGGAAGTGATGCTTGTTACAAAAAGTGAAGGCTGAATAATGTCATAGCAAAGTGTGAATGAAAATTTCATTGTACTTTAAATGGAAAACAAAATAGTAGTTTTTACAAAGAACAATGAGTAGGACAATGAGTGACCCATCATAGTATAAACTCACTCTATTTATTTTGTGATTAGCAATTTAGTTTCAACCAAAAACAATTCAAAACAATGCATGATAACATTACTCTTATTTGTTGAATTTTAGTGGCTTTTTCATTTTGTCATTGTGTTTGTATCTAACTCATAAATTAGTTTTGGATTTATAGTAATTTTTGAGCTGGGAGTTTTTACCCAGTTTTATTTTTATATTATATTTTAGTAATAAAATACCAATAATTAAAGCTGACGTAGAGAACCCAATAAAACCAATGTCTCAGTTTCTCAGACTTTCCTTGTTTTCAATATCCTTGGCAGTCTTAAAGAGGGCTGGTCAGGTATTTTGCAGAATGTGCCTCAATTGGGATTTTGCTAAACTTTTTCTCATGATTAGACTGTGGTTATGCTGTTTTAGGAGGAAGATCACAGAAGTGAAGTGTCATTCTTATCACATCTTATTAAGGGTATAAATTATCAGCGTGACATCACCACTGATGGTTAACTTTGATCATCTGGCTAAGATTGTGAATAAATTACATAGCTCACCTCCTTGACAGCAAAATATTCATATAAATTATTTGGATTCTTCTGCACGATTTTTTAATAAAAATTTAGAGTGTTAATATAAGGAATTCCATATTTCAGAACAACTGAAATTGAATACCTAAGAGACAGGCTTGGTCTTCTCAGGAATCCATTTATTATTTATATCTTTTTTCGTGATTTAGCTGAACTACCAGTTTGATAACTTTGTATCCAACATAGTATCTTATAAAAGGTAGATGTTCAGTGAAATTTTGTTGAATAAATTAATAAAGTATGACCACCTCAAATTTATTTACATAATGTATGTGTGTGTTATAAATAAATCTCATTTTCCTAATCAAAAGGAGGCAGATAAAAAATAATATACACATCATAACTCCATTAATATATAGTGATAGAAAGCAGAGTGGGGGGGCTTCCCTGGTGGCACAGTGGTTAAGAATCCGCCTGCCAATGCAGGGGACACGGGTTCGAGCCCTGGTCTGGGAAGATCCCACATGCCGTGGAGCAACTGGGCCTGTGAGCCACAACTACTGAGCCTGCTCTCCGCAACAAGAGAGGCCGCGATAGTGAGAGGCCCGCACACCGCGATGAAGAGTGGCCCCCACTCGCCGCAACTAGAGAAAACCCTTGCACAGCAACGAAGACCCAACACAGCCAAAAATAAATAAATACATTTATAAAAAATAAAAATAAAAAAGAAAGCAGAGTGGGGTCAGTTAAACCAGGATTAACCAGAGAACTTTGGGGTGATGGAATTGTTTTATAATTTGACTGTGGCTAGTATTACATGGACGCTTACATTCATCAAAGCTCATCAATGGGTGTCTTAAAATGTAATCACTTAATGAGTTAAATTATACATTAATAAAGTTGACTTTTAGAAAGTAAAATATGGGCCTATTTCCTAAGTTTTCTTATCAGATGACAGAGAAATACTTGAAACTGTGAGAAGAAATAAGATTAGGAAATATTAAAGATGGGTCTAAATTTAATCAATGAAGAGGAGTATATCAGTAGTTGGCCAGCAAAATTTATCTTCTCACTTGCCATAATAATGGAATTTAAAGAAGAAATGTGGCCTTCTATCTAGAGTATACATTTCTAGTTCTCCTCTGTGAGTCATTACACAGTCATGTGATTAAGTCTTCACCAAACAGATCTGGGAAGAATTGACATGTATAGCTTCTGCCTTACTTGCTTAAAAGAAAATCGTTTGCATGGCCCTCCCTAATTTCCTCTTCACGATCACTACTACACAGATGTCCTGTAACCAGCTTTGATAACAGAGATGAAGATATGAATCTAGATACCAGTGAAACTAAACCATTAAAGAAATCTGAATCACTGAATGCCCATGTGGAATAAAGCCTACCAGCCTGTCGCCCAGGGGAGGTATGGGTAAGTGAATTAACATTCTTCTTAAAGCCACCGTGTTTTTGGTCTCTTATGAAAGCTTAGACCTTGCTCTAACTGAAACCAGGAAGACCCAGGGCATTTCCTGTGGATGTAATAGAATGAATAAAGGCAGAGAGCTGTATATGGAGGGCGGTGGGTAGACAGGACTCACTGCATTAGGAAAAGGGATTGGGATAAAGGAATGGAAAATTAGGTTAAAGGAATGACCAGACTGTTGACAAACTTGTAATTTATACAGTTCCACTGGGGTTTAGCAATATTATAGAAGAAATGAATGATCAGGAACATTGCAGGGATATGCTGAAAGCATTTCTTCAAGAAGATTAATCAGATGTATACAACTAATGGGAGAAAAGAAGATTCTAGTAAAATAAAACTGTAGAAATCATTTAGAAATAAAGTGATATGTACTAGGGCCAAGGAAGAGGCCATAAAAATAGAAGAAATGAAAAAGCCAAGATACATCTCAAAGACAAAACTGACGGAATGAGGTGATAGATTCTATAAAGGGATTAAAAAAAAATAACTAAGGTACAAAAATTCAGACAATGTTGGTAATTGTTTGGAGAAACAAACAGATAATCTCTGTATAATGAACATTTCAATGCTATTTTCATAGGAGCTATATTCTGCTAAACTTTAGGATTAATTTCACTAACCTAATCTTTTTAAATGGGTTGCCTTCATGAATTACAGTGTGATTCTGTATCTGAATTTAAATTCAGGATTAAATTCAAATTGTATTTGTTTGCCCTTTGTTCTCCTTTTCAAGGAAGCACGGAAGTGTATCGAGCAGTGTAGGGGGAAGATGCCTTCCAAGAAGACAACTCTGCTGGGTCAGTTAATAAACACGTTTCCGGGATGCATGGAAGAAAAGGGCCTTCCTCTTGCTCTGAAGAGCCTGTAAACAGGTGAGGCTTTATGAGAAAACATGGCAAAAGTAAGGGATTGCAAATATTCCGAATGGTCCATGCATGAAGCGAGTATCTTAGGGAAATGAAACTGAAAAAGATTCCTTTTCTTCCAATCTTAGTCCTAAAGCTCTATGTCAGATTCATATTATCCATTATCAGTTTGACAGCAGGCTTCCCTCTTCCCTTTCTCCAATCTATGCCTCACATTTCCAATCATGTTATGCTCTATAATGTATATTGGAGCGAGCCCTCCTTGGTTTCCAACCCTCTGAGAGATCCCACCCCCATTGCCTGAAGAATATAGTTCAACATCCTTGCGTGGCTGTCAAGACTTTCTAACCTCTACTCCAAATTATCTCTTATCACCTGCTAACTCATAGCAAACATTACACTCTAGTTCTAAAATACAGCCTGCTGTTTCCTTTCTTTGTTCTCTCCCAGTCTACTCATCCTTTATCCTCACCTTCTGAAAAATCCACTCATCTCTAAAGGTTCAGATTAAACAGCACTTCTTTCTAGATCTTCTTATACTATATTTTTATGTGATTTATCACCTTTTTCATTTATTATATTTAGTTGGTTGCATGACATTCTTCTGTGAAGAACTAAGTTACAGTGCTCAAATCTGAAACTTTGTAAAATGTTTCTTTTTGGTTTTCTATATGCTTCCTCCCACCCTCTTAAATGAAGCAGAAAAAATCTTTGCACTAAGAGAATAAGCCACACGCATTTATACAAATAAGTTGATATAATTGTTTCACTTTCCTAACCATTTAACTGGAGATTTAAAAGAAAAAAAAACCTTACACATATTTACTAAATGACATTTCCTTTTTACTTAATAGTAGACATGGCAACTTTCTGACACCGTCTCATACCAATTTGTAGGTGATGATAATTTTAAAAAGATCACCCTCCTAGTAGTGTCTTGCTTGGCATATTCACAATATAGAGAATGCAAATTGTCATTCCAAGAATAGAATAAAAACAAAGTAATATCAACTACAATAAAAATAAAAATTTTTGTTTACAATTTTTCTGGAAAGAAGTGACAGAAAACCCAAACTAATCTCATTTAAGCAAAAAAAAAAAAAAAAATTATAAAAGCATTTTATAAGAAATATATTGGCTCAAAAATTGAAAAAAGACACTGGCCTAGCCACAGATATAGCTTGATTCAGGTCTCGAATGACACGGTGGATCGTTGTCTCTTGCTCTGTATTCTTTGATTGGCTTTAATCTCAGACTCCAATCTGTAATCTCTGTTGGCTTAATTCAGCAAATATCTTTTGAATGACTATTGTATAGCAGGTGGTTTGTGTGTGTGTGTGTGTCTATTTAGTGAAAAGGTGAAAAATAGCTCAGGGTAAGGGGCAGAAAGTGATGAGAAAAGGTATTTTCGATAGTTGCCAGGCAAGGTTGTCAAGGAAAAGAACCTCCAATGAGAAGGTGTTTGGACTAAGACTGAAATGCAGTCAAGAAAGGAGCCACGGGGTTATCTCTATGGAGAGCCTTCCAAGAAGAGGGAAACCAAGGAAAGGATTCTGAAGCTTGAATATGCCTGATATGATTGAGGAAGACCAAACAAGTCAGTGCAGCTACAGCAGAAAGAGCAAGGGGAGAGTGCAAGGCAATGATGCCAGAAAGGTAATTAGGTGACAAAATAATCTAGAGCCATTAAGGTCATTATAAGAATGCTCGCTTTTACTCTAATGAGACCTAAAACTACCAGAGGGTTTTGAGCGCAGACTGGAATGACTGACAAGCATTTCAAAAGGAGCATTCCTTGTGAGGTTCAGGATCAAAGAATCAGAACTCTGAAGTCAAAAGTGGAGAGTGTCCTTGTCACAGAGAGCTCAATGTAAATTACAGAAAGTGAGGTTCCTGGTCAATGAACCACCTGACTTACATCATCTACACTTTTTTAAACTAATCATTGGGCCCACAGAAGGGGATGGAAGGTGACTGCACAGATTGTCTCAGTCAGGGTTATGCCCCGCACTTTGTATCTGGTGGTTGAGGTTGCATCACCTGAGATACACAGAAAATATATAAAATATGGAAGTCACTGAATTGATTAATAAATTGATGGAGATGTTGGAGGAAAGAGTCAGTGAACTTGAAAACAGATCAATATAAATGATCTAAATTGAAAAAGAGAAAAGTAAATGAATAAAGACAATCAGAGCCTCAGGAACACTATTAGTAATGCCAATAGATCTAAATGGTGGGTAATTGCAGGATGAAGGACAGCAGTGAGAGTGGGTCAGCAAAAAGTCTTTGGAAATAGAATGGCTAAAAACTTTCAACAGGGAGTGTCAGACCTAAATTTATAGGTTCAAGAGGCTCACCAAAACGCAAACAAAAATGTGAAGAAAACCACTCCACAGTCAAACTTCTGAAAAGCAAAAACAGAGAGAATATTTGGAAAGCAGCCAAAGAAAAACAACACATTATCTACAAGGGAACCATTATTTAAATGTCTGTAAAATTCTCCTTACAATTGATCTAGACCAGAAAAAAGTGGGACTTTAAAGGCACAATACATAGTCTAACTTGGTGAATATAGTCATGTGTACTTGAAAAGAATGTTTACGGCATAGTTGTTGAGTGCAGTGTTCTGTGAATATCAATTAAGTCTTCTATGTTTTTATTGCTTTTTCTAGGTATATTATCAACCGCTTAGAGAGGGATGTTAAAGTCTACTATGATTGTAAACTTAGGTATTTTACCGTTTAATATTAACAATTTTTGATGCATATGTTCTGAGGCTATGTCATTAGACAATTTTACATTTATAATGGTTTGGTTTTCTTGATGGATTGATTCTTGTATCATTATGTCAAGATCCTCTTTTAAATGACAATAAAATAAACTGTCACCCAGAATTCTGTTCAGTAAAAATGTCCTTTAAGAATGAAGGCAAAATATAGACACTAGCAAATTAAAAAAAAAAAAGGAAAACTAAGATCATTTTCAATTACCACCTACAATCATCCATATAAGCTAGTGCTAATGGCAGTTCTTAAGGCTGAAAGGAAGTGATACCAGAGGGGAACCTGTATCTTCAGGAAGAAATGGAAACCATCAGAAATGGTAAATATGTGGGCAAACATAAAAGACTAGGTTTCCTCTTTATTTAAAATTCTTATAACTATTTAAAGCAAAAATTATAACATTTTTGTGGGATTTTCAATGTATATTTGTATAGCATGTAAAGTATAGCCTAAAAGATAATAGGGTGGTCAGTAAACTCTTATAGTCACAAATTTTTAGCAAAAGAAAAGACAGATTTTTATTTATGTACATACACAAGAGTTAAAAGAAAAATGTTACTCTGGTGGCAATTTTTTGAACTATCACATGAGGTGGTAAAACAGTAGTAGTGCCTTGAGAAAAAAAAGGATTATAATACATTGTAATTCCTAGAAAAATTATAAAGCAAATAGGTAAAGAGTCAATAGATAAATTAAAATAAAATTCTAAAAGTCATTCAAATATTTCAAAGGAAGGCATTAAAGAAGAAACACTGTTGGGACTTCCCTCGTGGTGCAGTGGTTAAGAATCCGCCTGCCAATGCAGAGGACACTGGTTCGATCCCTGGTCCGGGAAGATTCCACATGCCGCGGAGCAACTAAGCCCGTGAGCCACAACTACTGAGCCTGAGCTCTAGAGCCCGCGAGCCACAACTACTGAGCCCGCGTGCCACAACTACTGAAGCCCATGTGCCTAGAGCCCATGCTCCCCAACAAGAGAAGCCACTGCAATGAGAAGGCTGTGCAATGCAACAAAGAGTAGCCCCCGCGCGCTGCAACTAGAGAAAGCCCACGCGCAGCAACGATGACCCAACGCAGCCAAAAATAAATAGATAAAATAAATTTATAAAAAAAAAAGAAGAAACACAGTTAAAAAAACAGAGAGAACAAAGTAAATGACAAATTAGAATAAAATGCAATATATAAACAATTATATTATTTTAATAGACTAAATATTCTCGTTAAATTCAGCAATTTTTAGTGTAGATAAATATACAAGTATATGCTGTTCATAAGAAATGTAGTTTAAATACATTTATATCAATCAATTAAAAGTAAACAGATTTTTTAAAAAGGGTCAAACAGTGAATTAAAAGTCTTGAGTAGCTACAATAATATCAGATAAATTAGGCATCAAGACAAAAAGTATACAGAGATAAAGAAGGCCAGTTCATAATCACAAAAGGATCAATTCAACAAGACAAGACAATCATAGGTGGATTTGTCTACTAACAAAGTCTCAGAATATATGAAACAAAAAAATGACAAAGTTATAAATAGGTAATTCCACAACCATAGTAGGAGATATTAATATCTCACTCTCAGTAGGTGATAAAATATCTAGAAAAAAAAAAATAAAACCATAGATGGCTTAATTGATGTTTACAGAGCACAGTGCTCAAAAATGTAAGAAAAACATTCTTTTGAAATGCACATTGTTATATTCACCAAGACAGACCAATGTACTGGGTCATTAAACTAGTTTCAATAAGTTTAAAATAACTGAAATCATATAGAATGTGTTGTCTGATCACATGAAATTGAATAAGAAATCAATAATTATAAGATTTTAGAGAAATATTTAGAATATTTGGAAATATTTAGAAATTGAACATACTTCTAAATAATACTTGGGTCAAAGAAGAAATTAGAAATAGAAAATATTTTGAACTGCAGTGTAATAAAAATACACCATGTATGAAATAGAGCTAAACCAGTACTCAGAAGAAAATGTCGGTTCAACATTTGAAAATCCAAAAATGTGACCAATAGATATAATAAATTAAATAAATAAATAAAATTTAAAAATCTTTTTCATCCTTAGCAAACTAGGAATAGATGAAAATGTCCTCATGCTGATAAAGAGCAAAATTAGTGATTAAATTATGAAGGCTTAACCCTAACTTCAACAATAAGGCCAAGTTTCACACTCACACTATTTCTATTCAACATGGGACTGAAGATCCTCACTGTTGCCCTAAGCTGAGGGGAAAAAAAAGCAGACTGGAAAAGAAGTAAAACTGTTCTATTTGCAGATGGTGTGATTACTTACATAAGAAACCCTAAGAAATTTATAAAGCTGTTTGAACTAATAAGTGAATGTGAAATTTTTTAAAGAATTCAGATTAATAAAAGGAATTATATCTTATATAATAGTAGCAAACAATGAAAATGAAATAAAAATTTATTTACAATAGTGCCAAAATAAAATATTTAGGAATAAATTTAACAGGAGATATGAAAGATCTCTTCACTGAAAATTGCACAAAATCACTGAGATTTTACAAAAAGAAGGACTAAAAAGTGTAGCTATCACTTTGTCCTTAAACTGAAAGTTTTAATACTGCTACCAGGTTAGTCCTCCCTTACCTGATCAAATTGATCTATAGATTCACTTTAATCTCAATCAAAATCTTTGCAGGATGTTTCGTAGATGTTGCAAGTTGATTCTAAAATGTGTATGGAAATTAGAAAGATATAGAATAACCATAGCAAAGTTTTAAAATGAACACCAAAGTTGGAGGGTTTACACTACCTGATTTCAAAATTACTAGAAGGCTACAGTAATTAACGTAATGTAGTATTGGAATTAAGGTAGACACTGTATAGAAGGTACCGAAGAGACAGCACAGTCATAAATCCTTACATATATAGCCAATTGATTTTGACAAAGGTGCCAAGGCACTTCCATGGGAAAAGAAAAGTTATTTTAACAAATGATGCTGGAAGAACTGGATATCTGCATGGGGAAAAAATTAATGATCGATTTTATTAACACCCTACACAAAAATAAATTCAAAATGGATTCAGACCTAAAGGCAAAAAACTATTGTTTCTAGAAGGAAATGGAGAATAACAAAATTAAAAACAATTACAATGCAAAGCATTGGTCAGGGTCTGGAACAACTGGAATTTTACACATTGTTGGTAAGTTATAAAATGGTACTACTGTCTTAGAAAAGATTTTGGAAGTTCCTTACACAGATAAATATGCATTAACCCTATTACCCAACAATTTAACTCCAGGCACTTATCCAAGAGACAGGAAAATGTACATCCACAAAACGATCTGCTCAAAACTATTTACAACAGCTTTATCCTAAGAGTCAAAAACTGGCATCAATGCAAGTGTTGATCAACAGGAGAGTGGATCAATAAATGTTGGTGTATTCTTTCAAAGTATTTATATTTGAATATAAAAACATGGAATAAATGTCATGGATAAATCTCAAGACATAATGCTAAACAAAAGAAGCCAAGCTAAAGAATACATACTTTATAACTCCACTTATGTGAAGTACATATTCTACAATTTTCGTTTACATGAAGAACAGGCAAAATCAGATGTTAGAACAGTAGTTACCGATGAGATACGGAGACTGAATGAAAGAGGTACAAGGGAATATTGGAAAGGTTATACATCTTTATCAGGATGATTCTTAAATGGTTGTATATATTTGCTAAAATTCTCAAGACTTAAATTTTATCTTCATAAAAAAATATATATATAGGGACTTCCCCAGTGGTCCAGTGGTTAAGACTCCATGCTTCCCATGCAGGGGGTGCGGGTTCAATCCCTGGTCGGGGAACTAAGATCCCACGTGCTGCACGGCGCGGGTAAGAAAAAAAAATTTTTTTCAAATACCATCATCTTTTTTTTTTTTACCAATTCACAACTGAGGAGTGGAGGTAGATGCCATTACATGTGAAAGAGGTAAGGACCTGTGAAGCTAGAGTGTTAGATTGTTTACCTAGATGACTATTGCAATAACCTAAGGGCAAGACAGAATTTAGGATGGAGAGGAAAAATAAACTAGCTATGTGAGAAGAATTAACTCTTCTGTGTTTAGGTTGTGAGCATGAGGAGACCTGGGAAATCCACCTCCTTCAGTATCTGACGTAAGTAGTAATAACAGCCAAAATAATAACAGCTAACACTTACATAGTATTACTATGGGCCAGATGTGCTTCTCATAACTTTAAATATATTAACTCATTTATAGGAAGTACTCAGTTATGTCTGGTAAAATAAAAATCCACCCTATTTAAAAGTATCCAAATACATTATAGAAGCTAGTTATGCAATTTACAACAGACATCGGTCTTGCTGTGAGACATGCATACCTAATGTATTGCAGTACTAATATATAATAATGGGTGAGGCAACATATTGCTCTTTTTATATTCAAAATTGAGAATACAGCTATATTTCCAAGAATGACTGAAAATAGTAAGAGGCAACCAACTGTCATTTATTTAGTCATTAACCTATATATTGCTATTTGTTCATCACTGATGTTCCCACAGTGCCTGTCATTCTATGAAAGCACGTCTCTAAGATGGTATTAGGGTTTGCACTTTTCTTTCAAGGAGTCTCAGCTATGTCACAGACTCTTGGAATTGCATCAGTACACATTCTCCTGTGAATGTGATTTCAATAGAGAGTTTGGAATAAATGTTGCTATGGTAAATTTAAAGAGTTAGCCTGGCCATTGAGACCTTCTTCTTAAGAGGCTTTCATCCAGGAAATAACCTGGGCACACATAGGATCTGGTTTGCTGGAGATGTTTCTCTTAGGACATTGTAAAGGAACTTCTAAACATAAGTGCCTCATTCAACTTTAAATTTTTAGAATGTCATAAGTAAACTGAATGTCAAAAGTTTTATTTCTCTGAGTTTATAATACCCATCCCTGACTAACTCTGGAAAATCTGACCAATAAAGAGAAAACACGTATGCCACATTGGTGTGACTGAGCCAGTCTAGAATTCTGTATACTTTTCAAAGGAACAATTAAAAATAGTCAACAAATTGCTCCAGTGTTCCTGGAGAAAGAAAGTCCATCTGCAACATTTGGCTATTGCTTTCACTTCCGTATGGACTATTCTCAGCGTCTTCGGTGTTTAAAAGACCATAACTCTGTGTGTCTATGTATCTTTATTATTCTCGTATTATACTTAATCTCATGCGTGTGAGCTGAAAATCTTGTATAAAGGTTAAGTATAAATTTAAATCTGTCCCTTTGTTTACTTTCAATATTTAGGTAATATCAAGATGACCTTCATAAACTGTAGAAACTTTAAACAATAGGAAGGATGGTAGTTTTAAAAAAAATGTAACCCATCTTTGTGTTCCTGTTTAATCAAAAATAAATAAATAAAACATCAAACACATGTCTCTTAAGAGAAGGAACACCAAACGTCCATAGCTAGCTTGAAGAGATTATAATGCGGAATTTAGAAGGAGGAATGACTTTGGGAAGCTTTTACAGCAGAGCCGTTAGCAAACAAAGTCAAAAAGTCAAGCACCTGTTTGTGACCACCTAGAGGGGTGGGATAGGGAGGGTGGGAGGGAGGGAGATGCAAGAGGGAAGAGATATGGGAACATATGTATAACTGATGCACTTTGTTATAAAGCAGAAACGAACACACCATTGTAAAGCAATTATACTCCAATAAAGATGTTAAAAAAAAAAAAAAAAAAGTCAAGCACCTGAAAGAGCAGCTCAACAGGAAATTACTCGCTGAATGCTATCAGAGACTGTGGTCAAATACCTCTGCCGCAGAGCCAGCTGATGGATAGAATGATTGAGCGCTGCATACAAATGGACGGCATTCTATGTGTGGGTACCCGGTGAGCGGCTGGCAGCAAGGAAGAGAACGCCCATCACCAGTGCCACTTCATTTACATACCATTGGAATTCAGATGGTGGCTGAGAACCCGAAAAGTGAATTTAGTGTTGCAAGAAAGTCAATACTTTACGATAACTCTAGGCAGTGATTTAAAAGGACGTTTTGTGCACTCCATTTACTTCTTCACACGCACATATATTGCTATTCCTTGCCACCGATACCTAGGAGCTGAGTGATTCCATGAGGCTGCTTCGTTTGAAGCACCGGGTCTTTACAAAGCAAACAAACGGCCTATGTCTCACCAGGAAAACTGAGTTAGTAGAAGAAAGTTCTCTGAATTTCAAGAGAGGCTATTTAGGGCTTCCCTGGTGGCGCAGTGGTTGAGAATCTGCCTGCCAATGCGGGGGACACGGGTTCGAGCCCTGGTCTGGGAAGATCCCACATGCCCCGGAGCAACTGGGCCCGTGAGCCACAGCTACTGAGCTTGCGCGTCTGGAACCTGTGCTCCGCAACAAGAGAGGCCGCGACAGTGAGAGGCCCGCGCACCGCGATGAAGAGTGGCCCCCGCTTGCCGCAACTATAGAAAGCCCTCGCACAGAAACTAAGACCCAACACAGCCAAAAATAAATAAATAATAAATAAATAAATTTATTAAAAAAAAAAAAAAAAAAGAGGCTATTTACTTCACTTGTCCCCCCCACCCCCTCCACCATTTTGCTCTGTTTCTGAAAGGATTCTTCATTTTTAATAAAATCTGTCACCAAGTCAAAACCGTCACGTTTACCCTTCCTACAGATGACTTGCCAACGTGATGCTGTGAAAATGGACGCAGATAACAGAATGTAAACTTGACTTTTAAAAGTGATATGTTTTGATTGAAGAGTATATTTATAAATCTCCAATAAAGCGAGTGTCCTTTTCTGATCTAATGTCTTCTTGCTTATTTATAAATAGAAGTATAACTGTTATTTTTGGTTTTCATAGCATGCTTTTCAAATGAACTTACCTTAAATAAAAGAAACTAAGATGTTTTATATATCATTGTCCTTTATGGCATACACACACAAAAGTAACAAAATATCTGTTCTTCATCGTTTCTCATAACAGGTATTCAGTTACAAAGACAAAGAGAAATGAATACATTTGATGCAGCTATTAGCACTGTAAAATCCTTTTGCCTTTTTTCCCCCCTTTGCTTTGCAGAATAGAAGAGGGATCAGAATACCTGTTCACTGCCATAAGGTTCATATTTATGCTGGCGTCAATGAGTAGCTTCTCTCTACATCTGTTTTTTTCATTATTAAAAAAGGCAACTTTGTTGAAATATACTGTCAGCTCTGAGCCTAAAACTCTGAATAGAATGTTATCATGGAGAAAAACACAGGGTCCCTATAGACTAATTTTCAATTTCTTCAGTTACTACAAAGCACATAACCAGCCATGCAGCCTGCCCACATCTGTACGGCACTTCATGTCAACCTGAATACTGGAGCTTGAGAAGGACTCTACAGTTGGGACTTATGTATATCTTCTCTCCTTTGCACTGTGCATTTAAGTAAAGGGAAAAATGAAGTTAACCTCACAGTAGAATTTTATTTGTTTGGATAATTGGCAACACAAATCTTTCCCCTAAATTTATTAAATATGAGCTTCACCACCCAGCATCACTGTTACATGAATGAATTGACGTAAAAGACAACCAAGATGGAAATGAGATCTGAACTACTGCAAAATGCATTTCAAAATAGTTTAGGGGATAGAGGAAGTATTGGGTCAACTTTCTACCCAGCAAAGAAATATGGCATTTACTGTATTCACATACAAAATCCAAGCACCTGTGCGGGGGGTGGGGGGGGGGGGATTCAAGAATGAAGTGTGTATTGGGTGGTGTGATTTAGAAAGTTTAAGAAGGGCTGTATGGCCACCCTTCAGAATTTAGGAATTGACCCTTGACCTGCTCACAACTCAACACGTCCTGGCTTCCTCTTACTGCCTCCGGGCATTGTTTCTCTAAACTTCCATGACTCCAATTCTTCCAGTTCTGTGTTTTCAGTGAGTCCGTTTCCCTAGATTTCTCACTTTCTACATCATTCTCAAGTTTATAACTGGACTCCTCTTTTCCATCTTGGCCTTTGTTTTCAAACAGTCTTTCTGGTAATGAACTTGTACAATGTGGCTTTGAGACACTCTTCTGGGAACCCTCCAATTTGGTAAATTTGTTTTGAACATCCTGTGGTCCAACCCTTTCTCTGTTCTGGTCTAGGACAACTGACATGAACAATTTAGCCAATTCTGCTTAACAATAGAAATGCTTTCTTCCATTCAATTACTTTTCTTGTCATTTGTGAAATCTTTACATTTGCTCCTCAAAAAACTAGCGCAGAGAGTAGTTTGTGTTTGTGTAATCAAATATGAAAGGGAAAAAGGACAATCTGAAGAGCAACTTCTTCAAACTTGACTTGGGGAGAATATAAATTGTTCCCAAATCTCTTATCTTTATGAATTATTTTTCAACGTTCAAGAAAGAGCTTTAACTGATATTACAGGGCCAAAGATCAGTTCCCATAATTATATTTAACTGTTTAAAATAATGCCAGTTTGTTTACATTTAAATAGTGTAATTACTTGCATCATTACATTTGCTACTCATGACATGGTGCTCTATTTACAAATAATATTTGTTTGAATTGATTAAATGTGAAAAAGTGTTTCTTTGAAGGTAGAAAAGGAAACATTTATGAAATTTGATATCTCGTCACCATCAAATAATCTTTTAACATTTGAAAGCTCTACCCCTAGTGTCTGCTCCATTGGTATCCGACTGCAATTAAGTGGACCGTAAGTGAAGCCATCACTGGGTTCAGCATTTTGATAAAAATCAGTTCAGCCTAAAATTGCTTTAGCACAAATGGCAAAAGTTGCATGGAATATTAATTTTAAGGATCACTTAAAGTTTTATTGCTGAAACTATGTGTGCTTCTTTAGGATAAAATTGCCAGAGCTTCAGGAAATACGAGTGTCAGTAATGATATTTGTTCAAATGAAGAATAGCAGGAGCCTTAGAAATGGAGGAAGTGGAAGAGAAGACTCTCTGAGATCAAATCGCACCAGAAGCTTTTAAGACAATCAAAGGATATAAAGTACTGGGACATGTTAGATAAATCCAAACACATTTTCATCCATCATCCCTTTGAGAAATGGAGTACATGTAAACAAGAGGACAAATTGATACTCTTGGAAGCAAACTTTCCAATCTCTCTGCTGTACTCACCTCAAATACTGTTTGTGTGCCTCTCAATCAGCATGTTGCTTGTACCAAAAACGCTAAATGGCAAACATCTACAGGGTCAGCAGTAGGATAAATGTATCCTTTTGAAAAAGCTAAAGGGGAGAATTCTAATTTACAAGCTACCATTTTTATAGTAGAATGAAAATAAGAAAAGTATAAATTTCACCAAGAATAAACTATTGATACATGCCCCAACATGGATAAGACCCAAAGACAACAGACTGAGTGAAAAGAGATGAAAAAGTACATACTGTATAGTTTTGCTACATGGTTATATGAAGTTCTAGAATATGTTCAACTAATTAATAGTGATAGAAATCAAATCAATAGTTGCACTGTTTTATAACTTGATAGAGTGGTGGGTTACATGGTATTTGTCAAAACTCCTTTGGATATATAATTAGATCTGTGCAGTTTACTCTATATGAAGTATACCTTCATTAAATTATGCATGGAAAAAACTTAAAACATAGTTGAAAAAATATTAAGCCCTAGGGACAAAAGCATTTTCACAAAACATAAAAAATAATTTATTCAACAATATTTACTGGATGCCTTTTAAGTGATAGAAATTGCTTGGGGCACTTATGAGACATCAGTGACCCAATCAGAAAATGATCAGTGCCTACATTTCAGCAATCGAGAGAAAAAACAGCAAAAAAGAGAAAAAAAAATAAAATAAATAATAAGTAACTTTATAGTATAGTAATAGAAGGTGATAAATGCCATGGAAAAGTAAGAAGGTACAGGAAGGTGAAGAGAATCTGTAGTGCTGGTCAGGGAAGCAGAGGCTTGGTTTAAATTTTAAATAGGGGGCCAGGACAGGTATCATGGAGAAGATGAACTGTTCATGAACTAAGACATGCAGTGGGTGAGGTTGCTTCCCGTGTGGATATTTGGGTAAAGGGCACTGCAGGGAGAAAGCTCTGTCAGTATAAAGGCATAAGGTGGGGATGTGCATGGAATGTATGAGGAACAGCAGGGAGATCAGTGTAAGTGGCGTGGACTGATTAGACAACTAGTAGGAGACAAAAGAAAGATCACTGGGATTCAGACGTGCAGGTGCCTTGGAGGTTCATCATAAGAATTTTGTCTTTTGGTTTGAAGGAGATGGCAAACTATGGAGGTTAAAAAATATAATGAGCTGGCAATTTGATGGTGAAATAATGAGCTGGCAATTTGATGGTGAATCTTGGTTGATGGGACATGGAAGAAACAGAAACCTTTTGTTAACAGGAGGTGGTGAAAGTGGTCACATGTGCTGGATATACTTCGAAGGTAAAGCTTGTAGGATTTGCTGAGTGATTAGATACACAGTGTGAGAACCAGAAAAGAGGTCAAGTTGATTTTAAGTTTTCTAGTCTATTGAAGGGTGTTGGTGGAGCAGATAAAAAATAAACAGATAACTATAGATTCACACACAGCAAGACAAGGTGAAGGTACTATTTGAATGTGAGTTATTCTTATCCCACCAGTTTGGGGCATAATGGAAAGAAGAGAGTAATCTAGAAAGAGTAAAGGATTTGAAGTCAGAAAATATTGAGGTGACCTCACCTCATTACTCCTCTCTTTGCTCCTCAGTGAAAGGGACCATCTGTACAACCATCTCCCAGGATTGTTGTGCATGTTAACAACAACAACAAATAAACAGAAAGATAAAGGAGAGCAAAGGTGGATCAGAAGTAATTAGAACTGAAGTTATCCCGAAAGGCAACTCTGGCTTTATCCGCCCATTAAAATAAAAAACCCCAAAACCCCGTCTGAAGTCTCCAAGATGACTGGTCCACTGAGAAACAGGAACCTCGGCACCTCAAGAAATCCCATTCCATGACTCAACTGCTGGAACTGTAATGAAGTTCTCAGGCGGATCGGCAAATTTCTGTTTTCATATAATTTTTACTTTTGCATCTATTTTCGTTTTAATATCTGCACTGAGTGAGCATAATCTCCTTTATCTGAAAAACATACAAATCTCTATGAGAATCCTCATCTTACGTTTCCTTTAGGAGATTTGCACACCCCACTTTCTGGCTTTCCTCAGAAGTCCGTCATTTACTCTTGCTTCTAAATTCTCTGTGGTCATAGTTTGTCCAATCTCTTGTGGATGGACGCCTGGGCTCTTTCCAGCTTGGGTCTAGTGTGCATGAAGCTGTAGATGTTCTTGTGCAAGTCCGTCTACATCATAAAGTAAGTGTATGTTTCCTTTCATGAGGTATTGCCAAAACTTTTCCCAAAGTGGTTGTACTATTTTATTGATACATCCTCACCAGAAATGTATGAAACTTCCAGTTTCGGGTGCAGCAGAGGTGGGGGCTGACTAAGCACAATCTTGAAAAACCTTCTGAGGTGCTGGAAATATTCTACATCTTCATATGGATTTTGGTGGCACACATGCATGTATTGGTAAAAATTTAGCAAATGTACACTTTTGTGTACATTTCATTGTATGTAAAATTTATATCTCACACAGAAAGCTGTAAACAAATACTAAACACCGACTAATGATATGCTTACTACTTATGAATTGTACTGATGCCTGCAATTTACTTTGTAATGCATTTTTAAAAAGATAGATTGATGAGTGAACAGAGGGATGGTTGCATTGATATCTGATAAAACAAGCACATCAAATGTTAATGATGACATTTTATGGTGGGTATACAGGTGGCCACTTTAAAAATCATTTCAACTTCACCATATGTTTAAAATATTTCAAAACAAATTGCTAAAAAAAAGAGGAAAAAAAAGTAAAACATACACTGACCATAGGAACCAGCTGTTCTACTCATAAAACGAAGGTGTTATGTCCATACAGAGACTTGTGCATGAGTGTTCAAAGCAACTTTATTTGTAGTGACAGAAAGCTAGCAGCAACGCAGGTGCCAATGAGGAGGTAAGCGGATGAACAAAAGGAGGTAGAGACCTGTGATGGACTACTTACTGCCCTGCAGTGAGAAGAAAGGAGCTATCAATAGGCACAACGTGGATGAATCTCGAAATAATTGTGCTGCGTGAAAGAAGCCAGGCCAAAAAAATTATATATATATATATATATATATAGAGAGAGAGAGAGAGAGAGAGAGAGAGAGAGAGAGAGAGAGGGAGAGAGAGATACTGTATGATTCCATTTATGTAAAATTCCTGAAAATGGAAACTAATGTAGAGTGACAGAAAGCAGAACAGTAGTTGCATGGGATGGGGATGTGGTGTGGGGAGGAGTGTGGAGAGATGGGGGAGGGGTTGGGATGGGGAGGGAGGGAAGAATTACAAATGGGAATGAGGAAGGGTTTGGGCCTGAGAGTGGTGATGGTTTCACAGTTATATGCATAAAACCTACCAGACTTTATGCAGGTGCAGTTTTGTGTATATCAATTGTACCTCAATAAAGCTGTTTTTAAAATCCTAAAAAAATATTATCTATTATTCTTAAATTCATTTTCTGCTCACAGGGTGTTCATCAGTCTTTTCAATGGTCTCAGCCGTGGAGAACATCTGTTTGACCTACGTGCTTTACTCCTATGAATATGGATTAAACCTATTATTTGGGTAGCATTGACACAGTGTTAATATACAGTGGAATTATAGAGTAAAAAAAAACCTCTTAAGTCCTTTAATTTTTTTATTTAAAATATGCGCTGCTGTTAAACCAGGTCATATGCAATCATACTGTATACAATACTCAATTTGTAATATTTTGGCTCATTATTACGTCCATTTTAATATTCGTGTGCCTTTATACTGCAAACAAAGTATCAGCGATCACTTTCTTCTGCGATGCCATTGTACTGGGATGACAAGTGTAAATACTGGCTGGTCAGAAGAATATAAAACTTACAACTTAGAAAAATATTAAGAAAAAAATCAAATTATACAATGTGTGTATTATCTTTCACTATGAAGTTCATGATATATCAATATATAGCATGTTGTTCTCAACCTACACTTCATATTTTGTTAACTGAATAGTTTACTATAGGTGGAATTACTGAATATACAGGTAATGGTTATATAAGAGATAACTTTAATAAATATTATTCCTTAAGTAAGGAAGTGATATATATTATGAATTTCTGTCATGTTACACTCGATAAAACTGACTTTTGTTTTGTCCTTAAATTGTGATAGCTGCCATTCATTTTATTTTGTAGTTACTGCTACTTGCTGATGTTCCTATGCTGTCCTATTGATAGTCATTATAATTCTGTATATTTATTTATACCCTGAGGCTATGGGGAGAAGATTCTGTGGCTTCGTTTATTAAATAACAAGAAATATGGGTAAGACAAAAGTCTAGTTAGCGGATGATCTTTCTTTAACAACATTAAGACAAAAGAAATAATGGCTTGGAAAATCTGAAATTGCTACATTAAGTAGAGGACAAGAACTGTACAAAGAAAAACCGCGTACTTCTTGCTGTGGCAGATTAAAATAAACTAAAAGTATAACATATGCATAAACCATCACAAAGCAGAAGAACGAACTTATTGTTTCTTAGCACAGACAGCAGTACTGCTCGTGGCAAAACACTGTACCTCTGCTATTAACTCGCAGGAAAGCATTACAGTCACAGGGTGCTATTAAAATTTATCATAGTTTGGAAATAAAATATAAAATAAAGTATGAATAAATTCAATTGAATAAAAGTGATAATCTATGAGATAAAAAGAAATGTAATGAAAGAGTTCATCCGGCCTGATAAAAGAAAATGAATAGTTACTTTTAGTGAAAATGCTCAAGTTAAAGTGGCTTTTATTCCCTTTTTGATTGTGTAGAATGTTACTGTGCAAATAAACTTTAAATTGTCAAGTTCTCTTATTATCTAGTGTAGCGGATGGTTCACAAAGAGGGTCAAAGAGGTTCACTTGCTCTGTGACTGATGATACTTATAGGAGCAAATATCTCTTACTCCTTTGCCTTCACGGTTAAATTTCCATTAGCTCGATATGAATAATGATATAAACATGCTAGGTTCTTTTCTGACTGCTAACTGGAGTAACCTTTAATAACCTTCATAACTGAAAGACCCAGTATTTCTGGAATGCCCATTGTTTACTAGAAAATCTGTTCTTTGTGAAAGCATTTTTGGATGAACACGTTTGTTATTTCCAAATAAAGCCAACAGTGTATAGAAAGTGTACACCGTCAACTGAAGTATCTGTAACTATAATTATATTTCATATATAAACTTCTAGCCAAGAAAATCAAAATCATAAGATGCGATGAATTGCATTAAAGAGATAATCTTATCTGTCAGAAGACAGCTCTGAAGTAACCGCTGTGGAGACCAATACTGGTCTTTCATCCTTCCTGCAGCAGTATATACCAAACCAGCTCTCGTTATCTGTTTACTTAACTGCTAAGAAGTCCTCACAAGTCGCCTCTACCCATTATTCTCTTTCATTGTTCTCAGGGAGTTATAGGAAGGCGGAGCAGAGCATGCAAGGCTTTATAGAGCATTCTAAGTAGAATAAGGAGTTTTCCTTCTCTATTGTCAAGTGAAGAAAAGAGTGAAGTGAGCTTCACAGAAAGCTGTGGGCTGTTAACCACTCACAGGCATTGGGCAAAAGGTCCTTTTCTTTGGGTTGGGAAACTATGAGGCACACGTCTTGTGCTGGCATACAAGAGGGTCCAAGGCATGGGCCCCCCACAAGTTCCGTTACATAAATGCTTGCTTTCTTAAATTAGAACTTAGCATTTGAAGACGCTCAAATTAAGAATCCTAGGAACCCTTTGCCTCAGGTACACCTTTGTCCATGGGAACCAAGGGAAGCATCATGACCATGGGTCCGTGGATGAGAGATTAAATAAGAAATCCTAACCACGAATAGGAACGTTCTCCCTGGGCTTGTGTGGAAAGAGGATGCTTTTTCTGGGTCCACTTTCTGTCTGGATGCTAAGTGTTATCTTACTAATAAGGACATTGTGGGTGGGTGGTGGGATTGTAGGAAAATAAAATGTGACTCATTAACTACACTCCTCAAATAGGAAGCCCATTACATGGTCTGTGATGTGTCATGCAGGAAATTATAGAACGCAGTGGAAACACAGCCCGTCTGGTTTTATTACCCATCCGGTCACAAGCCATGATTAAACCAGCGAACCACGGCTAGAATCAAAGGGTAGGGAGGGACACTGCACAACTGTCAAATGAAAACGCGAGGAGTCAGCACGGTGGCTGCTGACCTCTGTGTGAATTAGAGGCAGGCACAAATGTGGGGGAGGACGCAGCCCTGCCAGGACACGTGGCTTGTGGAAGCCAGACATTCTCATTCATTAGGTGTTGGGCAGTACACGGAACCTGAAATTTTAGTTAAGTGCACAGGTTATTCTGAGAAAAGTACTTAATAATCCATAAATTCTGCTCTAACAGTCATGGTTCTATTAGGAGACCACAAACAATGAGAAAAAGTAGATAACAGTGTAAGAGGATCACGTACTGAACACTTGAAGTTCAAAGAGCAAAAAGGTCACCTACGATTAGTGAGATTGGAAAGGGCATAGAAGCATTCCACCGGGGCGGAGTGGGGGTCAACTGCCTTCCCCATGAAGGAAGGGCATGGGTGGAACAGCAGAGGTAGAGATACTGGAGCACATGCTAAACTGTAAATAATCCAGTTTGATTAAAGAAATGCCTGTGAGATTATGCAGGAGACCAGAGGCAGATGAGTCTAGGTCACCAGAGGACGCTTCATTTCAGACTAAGCTATTGGTTTATTCTTTATTCCACTGACAACAGACGATTTTTGGAGGTTTTTAGGAGAGAAGTGACACAAAGATAATTGCGTCTTAAAATGACTCATCTTGGGTCAGGAGAGAAGATAACCTAAGAAGAGCTTGCAATCTTCCAGGGGAAATGTGCTGAAGAGCAGACCTGGAGGGTAGCAGGAGGAAGGGAGGGAAGGAATATACTAAGCAGGCATCAAGCACGGGACCCTGTGAATGATGAAATGCAGGGCACGGAGGACAATAAGGACCCAGAGACGACCAATAATAAACTTACAGGATAAGGAGCATCATATTATTACCCAGTAATAGAAATAGGGAAATGGGGATCAGGAAATCCGGGAGAAACGATGGGACTGATTTTATGGCTACTCTCCACTACAGTCTAAAGAATGCAAAAGGAACTTTCCCAAGTAGCTTAGAGGCTAAGAATGTAGGCTCTGGAGGCTGACCGCCTGCATTCAAACCTGGGTTCCATGACAAGCCAGCAATATAACCCTGCGCAAACGACTCACCCTGTGTGTGCCTCACCTGCCTCTTCCTTAAGATACGGGAAAATAACAGAAACTCCTTCAGGTTTGTTTTGTTGTGCTTTTTGAGTCTCAAATGGGTTAATGCATACTCATTGTTTTAAATAATACCCAACTTACAGTAAGCCCTCAATAAATGCCAGATGTTATTATTTCTGTTATGTATTAGTTGGCCTTTAACCATCTTTTCCTTTAACATACTCTACCTTAGATCTAACTTACTTCTCTTCTACCAAATGTATACTATGTATCCTCTGCAAAAAATGGAATATGGTTGCTCACATAGCTCGTTGCTGCAGCCCTGAATGTAAATTAATTTACCCTCTGTGCCTCCTGTTATATTTCTACTTTTTAATAAACTCTATGACACTTTCTTCTTCTTACACAGAACTAACCTAATAGAATGCATTTCCCCAAAAGTGTCCATATAGCTACTAATGCTTATTGCTCAAAAATATTGTCTCAAAGCTTTGTAACACACTGCCTTATTCTACCTGAATAAAGAATGCCTTTGCCGCAAAAGCAATTCCTGTAAAAATCATGCGTAGTAAAAAGTCTATTAAAATAGAGAGATTTTTCTAGAAAATGAGAATTAAAATTGGCATAGATCACGGAGATATACACACTGACTGCACTAAAGAGCAAGTAAAATCACTCATGCTCTATAGTCCTGTAAAACTATGTGTTTGTCTCGTGTAATTTGTGCTGTGGCCACATTGGTTTGTATGCACACACAGATCCCTCTTCCTCATCAACGAGATGTCACATCTCTAAATCACAAAACTAATCCAGCGCTTCTATTGTATTTTTTCAATAAAATCTGGGCCCTTTATCACTCTTGATCCCCACACAGAATTTCTAGCGATGTTGCTAAGAGCTGTGAACATGAATCGAGCCTACTAAATGACACATAATAACTAGTGAACTGAATTGCTCCAGGGATTAGTAATGGGCCCCTGACCTATGGGTCAACAATCTGAATCCAGACTCAGTTAATAGTAGCTAAAACTTGCTACAATCTGATGTCCAATGGGCAGCCAATGAAAGGAGACCTACAGTCTCTGTGGAATTCCAAGTGTACAGGTGCCATAGCACAGAATCCCCAAAAGAATGGCTAAGTTCAAAGGTCAAAGAAAAAATCCATGTGGAAGTCTAGCTGCTTCTGACCAGCAGAGGAAGTCTCTGCAGTCCTTCCTGGTATGCTGATTGTGAAATATATCCTTCCTCAGTCACACAAATGGGAGCCCTCTTCCTTCTGTGACAATGTCAGCAGAACAGTACAACACAGCAACTTAGAAAATTAAATTGTGTATGTGCGAAAATGTTTGTTTGCCTCTAGGTTTATATAAATTTCTTTTTAAGTGCAATTGCTATAATAGAAAGAATGCAGTATTTTCACAGAATTGACATGATGTGCAAGAATAAAGGCTTTTTCTTTACATGCACATACACACACACACACCAATGAAAGATGAAAAGAAGATCCCTCACAGATTGAAATTAAATTAATGTGATCTCTGTTCTTTAATGAGTACATTTACTGTTACTATATTTTCCTATTGATGTTATCATAAAGGTTTCCTTCACAGGTGAGAGTCTCACTTTGTATCTCTTAAGAAATGTCTCAGTAGTGCTATATTTATAGTGTTGCATTCATAAGCAATAACAGTTATTGAACATTTGTTATATTATATATTGAATGAATACTTTAAACATTCATTGAAAGCTCTGCATATCCATATATTGACAGGGTATCACCAGATCAAATTTCTGATAATAACAAAGAAAGATAAGTCTGCATCACTCATCTTGAAAAGTAAAGACATTTATAGGGTGTTTGTAAATTCCTAATGCAACCTTAACTTCTAATAAATGTGGATGTATTCACAATATGAAGAAAACTGCAAAAATATGTTCTTATTCTTCAAGATAACATGATTTGGAAGAAATTTAAACCAAGATTATGTATGTATATGTATGTGTGTGTGTGTATGTGTGTGTATATATATATATATATATATATATACACACACACACACTCAACTACAACTGGAGAGTATTTTCAAACTATCAGAATATAAAATGACATAACATTATGTATCACAAGAAATGTAGAAACAGTTACTTTTAATTTTTGTCCTGTGCATACCTAAAATTATTACCTAAATTAATACCTAAAATTATTTCACAATACAGATTTTTTTAACAACTGTACACCACTTTCTAATCATACTTGGGACCCTAAATTTATAAGCAAGTTATTTTTACAGCCTCTACCCTTTTCTCATAACACCTGGGTTTTTTTCTTTTTTGAAAAAAAAAAAAAAAGAATCCAAATTATAAACTTGCCATTTTTAAAATCATCCATATTTAGATATACTATCAAAATAAAAATGCACCATTTATCTAAAATTATTCAAGTAATCTGAAAAGGCCCCTAGCATCCATGATGACTTGATGAAACATTTTCTGTATCATAGTGGTGAAAGAAATGAAAAAAAAAGAATTTTTAAATATATTTGAAAATTTAAGTTCAGTAATATTTCTGACTCTACTTCATTTGGATTACTTCTCAACTCACATTAGAAATGACCCACTTTACTTTTTTACAGTGTTCTAAATCATCTTTGCTTTGCTGACACAAAAACTCTGCTTTCTGTGCCTGTTAATAAAATCATTTATTTATAGAAAGATCAGGCAGATAAGCCCACAGATGCTATGCCCCCCATGCTTTGTAAATATTTTGCAAAAGGTCAGATGCCATTGACCTTTGAGATAACTGGAGTAGTTGATCTCAGAAAGAGATCACTTTTCTGTCCCTGATTGAATCTGAGATTGGCTTTCTCAGCTAAAACAATATGAATGGATGGCTGCTAATATGTTCAATAACCTCGCTATTTTTTTAACATCTAGAAATTTAAAAAATCTCTAACCCTAATATTAACATTTCTCCTCCTGACAACAGATACTATCTTCCACTGGAGATGCTTCAGTTATAAATGCAAATAAGTTCTTTATATCTATTTTATAAGCACACAAATTTCATAGTAGCATCTGATGCTTAAGTACTTTCAGACTTATTTTATTCATTCTCTTTTTATTTGCTTGTTCTTTTAACCTCTGCCTCATTTCAAAAAGACTTTAAGGTGAATTATAGAAATCTATGCAACATAGTAAGACAAATAGGAGCACAAATCCAAAAGACAGGTAAAAATGACAAAGAGCAAAATTAAGCAGCAGAGATCACAAACTTACATGCACATAAGTTATAAAAGGCTCAGTGTACATATAATGATATGAACACACATGCGTGTGTGCACACACACACATACATGCACACCATTGACTCAGGGTAATCAAGGCCTTCCCAACTCTCAGCTCTGGGACACACTAATCCTCTGGGCCCTTTTATTGGAACATTAAGTGATGAAATTGGTGACATCTTCAACAATATCTCAATGGTGGAGCCAATAACACCATGGGAAGGTGACTCTTTACTACAACCTTGAAAGCTAGGTGGAGGACACTTACTCAGCTCAGTTTGCTTGAAGCGACTCTGCAGGCACACAAAGAAGTAAGTCCCAGATACCATTTACTGATGATCAGCTGGATGACAGTGTAAAATCCAGACTGATGATTCTTAGACTTCTCTCTGCAAATGCGCCGAGGGGTGGTTAAAATACACATTTGGGGGCACCACGCAGAAATTCTAAATAGAAGGAGGAAAGGGATGGACTCCTCCTGTTTAACAAGCACCATACCAGATTCTGGTGCAGGTGTTTTGAGCACCATCTTTGAAGGGAAAACTGAGTAGACAAATGGATGTGACGCTTGCAAACCTGCCATTTAGTCTCCCAGAATACTGTTTCCAACAACTCACATTTTTTAAAAAAATGGATGGTAGAGTTTTTAAGCTATAGTCTGGGAAAAGGGGACTTATAAGTTAATGAAGGATAGATAGTGCATTAAAATATTCATTAGGTTTCTTTAATAGGAGAATAACAATCCAAATCAGAGAATATGATGGTCCCACTTTATTTATTCCTCTCTGCCATGTCTGGAATACTAGGTTCACATTTTTAGTGACACATCTTGTGAAGGATAGTGATAATTTACTCAACAGACTCTACAAATGTTTGCTGTCCAACCCAGCATGACTATGGCCCAATGGTGCCTATTTCTGGAATTGAAAACATGTCTATAGTGGAAAAGAAAAGGGAGTGAGTGTGGACTGTGCCACTTGAGTTCCATATAAAAGAGTGCAACTTTCTCATCAGAACCGTGAACCTGGAGCCAGATTCACTGAATTCAAATCATGGTTCTGCCACTTACTAGTTATGTGGGCAATGTATGTAACCTCCCTGTACCTTAGTTTCCCTTTCGCTAAAATGGGCATAATATTAGTACCAAACTAATAAGTTTCTTATAGGGAAAAAGTGTTTTATATAAGTATAGCACTTAGACTATTTGCTTGTCATACAGTAAACACTCAATTAAATGTATCTATTATCTGTTAAAAGCTTGATAAAAATCATCACTAGCCCATCATCTTAATAAGTCTGATAAGGTAAAAGTTTCACAGTTCACTTTAAGTACTATTCTGAAAAGTTTAGTATGAATTTGACTTCTCATTTTAAACTAAATTTAAAGAATATTATTGACCAAATATATACCACCTGGCTGATTTTCAGCTTGAGATACTTTAACATGGGTCCATTCATTCTCACGTTGCTACTTATCTGACATTTTGTACTATTCTAGGAGCCATAAAAATAGTGAATCAGAGTTCCTGCCATTAATTAGCTGTAGCCTACAGTTGTGATGATTAAAGTGACAAGTAAATGCATTTAGCAATGTAATTTTTGCTACAGTAGGTGTAAACACAGGGGATTAAAGGAGTATATGAGCTCCAGAAGGAAAGCCAGTCATGGGATAAAGGCTGGGCTAGTGAGCATCAGAGAAAGCTCCTTGAGGAAACGATCCCATGTGAAAACTGGAAGGTGATCAGAAGTGAGCCTGTTGACTTGTGGGATAAGGCATCCTAAGCAACGTCACAGAGTGAGGAAGAACATGGTACATTTGCCTGTGACAAGAGCAGGGTGTGTACAATGGGGGCTACAGAAAGATGGTGATGAAGCTTTAGATAGGAGCTCAGATCATGAAGAGTCTTGCAAGGCCTGAAGTTAAGTGTACGGTTCAGAAAATTAGGTGTTGGAATTTCAGCCTGGGGAAGTTTTGTAATCTACAAAATATTTGATTAGTAGCACCAGGAAGACACTCCTAATTTTTTACTCTGAAATGAGAACATGGGCTGTATTTGAGGCCAGGCAGACTGCAGTGAGTCTAAGAGCAGTGGGTTACTCATCATCAACTAATATGATACAGAAAGCATTAAATGTTATACTGATAAAACATACCCAACATATTTTTGTGGGTTGAATCGTGTCTTCCAAAAAGATAAAAGTCCTAAGCCTGAGTGCCTGTGAATGTGACTTTATGTGGAAACAGCTCTTTTTCCCTGTGTAGTTAGTTAAGATAAAGTCAGACTGGGTTAGAGTGGACCCCTAAATTCAATGACTGGGGTCTTTCTAAAAAAGCCATGGAGAAATACAGACACACAGACACACAGAGAGAGCACCATGTGATGATGAAGGCAGAGACTGGCACGCCGCGTCTACAGGGCAAGAAAAGCCAAGAATCGCCAAGGCAACCAGCAGAAGCTAGGAAGGGCAAGAAAGGATCCTCCTCCAGAGCTTTCAGGGAATCCTGGCCCGGCAAACACCTTGATCTCAGACTTCTAACCACCAGGACTGTGAGAGAATGAATTTCTGCTCCTTTAAGCCACCAAGTTTGCAGTGGTTTGTTACCCTAGGAAATGCATACACATGCAAATATGATCTCCTTTTCTTCCACTCCAGTTATTAAATATACATAAATGATATGTATCGACACACATACACACAAACTTGTATAGTTGATGTCTGTCATCATCTGAGTTCCCCCCAAAGCTGACGCTGAAAGAAAGATTTTGGTGCAAGTAGATTATCTGAGAGATGATCCCCAGAAGCAAGGTGAAGGAATGGGAAGTAAAACAGAGAACGCAGGAATGTAAAACAGGCTGAAGTCAATGAACAGGTTATTGCTGGGGGCCCCAGCTATCCTCTGAGAAACTGTATGAAACGCATCTCCAGATTGGACCACAAAGAGATAAGAAAATTGACTATTCACCACCCATTCCTGTCCCTCCCTCATTGGTTGATGGTTGATACTGGAGGCACTAACTCATTGGCACTTCAGCTCTAGACTGATACCCTTAGGCAGAGAGGCAGCCTGCCTGAGGAAGGAAGCCAGGACATTTAAGGGAGCTGCATAACAAAGCTGCCAGTGGCCTCCAGATGGAGCCGAGAGGACATGGCAGGGCATTAAGAACTTCTACAGTGTCCATTAAAAAAAAAATCATTATTTAATATTACTGGCAGCCACGGCAAAGGTCTCTGGTAAAGTTAACCTTGCCCATTGTTGGTAAGAATAAATTATACCGACCAATGAACTTATTTACAAAACAGAAACAGAGTCACAAATGTAGAAAACAAATTTATAATTACCGGGGGGGAAGAGGGGGAGGGATAAATTGGGAGATTGGGATTGACACATACACACTACTGAATATAAAATAGCTAACTAATAAGGACCTGCTGTATAGCACAGGGAACTCTACTCAATACTCTGTAATGGCCTATATGGGAAAAGAATCTAAAAAAGAGTGGATATATACGTATGTATAACTGATCCACTTTGCTGTACACCTGCAACTAACACAACATTGTAAATCAATTACACTCCAATAAAAATTTTAAAAAATTAAAATTACACAATGATAAAAAAAATAGGAAGGTGAAAATTAACTACCCACAAAAAATAAAAGAATAAGTTTTACCAAAACTTGCTAATATAGTGGCTAATTTTCAAATATCTGATGGAACTATTACCTCTCAAGATCATTCCATGTTGGAGAGTGTTTATGGATCTTTACAATTAAGACCATTTTATTTAGAAGAAACATGTTATTAAATAATCATGTGAAGACACTAAATGTTATATGTTATGGTACACCATTTCTATGTTTAAGTACACAGGGCAAAATCAAGTTGATTATCGGTGATTCCATAAGGAAATGTCACCCTTCTTAGTACTTAAATGATAACCAAATATGCATGGAAATGGGCATTCCTTTCCTTCTGCAAGTGTAGTGTAGGAGTCTGTGTTAATCCAGTTAGGAGTTAGGCTGTGTTTGTGATTTATTGTTGCTATGGTTACTATCAGTGCAGTGAAGGCTTCAAATTCCAGGAGACACAGCTGTGTCTAGGGTGGAGAATGGTTTGACAGAACAACCTCTTTGATTCTGAGTTTTAAGGCTTCCCTTTGTGCTGGGCCACAGAGTGGGTCTCTTTTCAAGCACGTGCTCCTCTACTGTCCTTCTCCCAGCGGTGTTCTACTATACTTGCTATTTGAAACCCCTCAGCTTCTGGAGGGTTGCAGGAGGGCCCGTCTCTGTTCTGATTGAGGCTCTGCTGTAGGCATACACGCTGCCCCTGACCATGGGGATGTGGCCTCCTCCATTCTCCTCCCCACGCTGCCTCTGTGGGCTCAGGACGCAGCTCTGCTCCTCTCCCAGGACCCTCGTTCCTTCTTTCTCTTTCCCATCTTCAATGATTATTCACCACAGTCCAAGGGTAAGCCGTTTTGCCCTTCCCCCCACCCTCCACAAATTAAGGCTTTTGTCCATATTGGATATACAAGAAGAGGAAAGGGGAGGGCCCAGCAGGGTGGAGTGCCTTGTTCCTCACAGGTGGCTGTATTTCCCTGCCCAGAACTGCAGCATAAAGGACTTCTCAGGGCTCTCTCTGATCTTGTCTGTGAGAGCCTGATAAAGAAAGAGTCTGCAGGAGTGTGTGGACTCCTCAAATCTCTCTTCCCCCAGGGATTTTGTGCTGTTCCCCCAGCCGCACTCAGCCTTCGCCAGTGTGTCCGCTCTTGCAGCTGAGCTCTTGTTGCCGGCATCCTCTTGTATCTACAGTAGGTGAACACCCGTTCAAGTCTCCCCTCTTCCTACAGGCACCGTGTCTCTCCGATTTTCTTCCTGTTGTTTTCTTCGCAGTTTCAGCTCTCTTATAAGTTTGAAAAAATCATAAATTTGATGTTAGTCTGGGTCTCTTTTATTCTAAGGATGGGAATCTGCTCTTTCCAGCTTCTATATACCAAGAAGCCAGAAATCCTAAACCCCACTGTAATATATTCTGTAATTGTCCTTTAATTTTTATCAGCTTGTCAGTTACAAAATATCCCAATGCTCACCCCCCCATCACAATCATACATTTTAAAAGTGAGTTATGTCATAGAGTGTTCTTATATATGGAATCAAAAAAAAATCATTCTGAAGAATCTAGGGGCAGGACAGGAATAAAGACGCAGACATAGAGAATGGACTTGAGGACACAGGGAGGGGGAAGGGGAAGCTGGGACGAAGTGAGAGAGTGGCACGGACATATATACACTACCAAATGTAAAACAGATAGCTAGTGGGAAGCAGCCGCATAGCACAGAGAGATCAGCTCAGTGCTCTGTGACCACCTAGAGGGGTGGGATAGGGAGGGTGGGAGGGAGACGCAAGAGGGAGGAGATATGGGGATATATGTATATGTATAGCTGATTCACTTTGTTATACAGCAGAAACTAACACACCATTGTAAAGCAATTATACTCCAATAAAGATGTTAAAAATAAATAAATAAATAAATAAATGTGAGTTAATGTGAAACAAACATGTAACATATAGATTGCGTTAATGGATAACAATTGCATTGTATCAACAAATTATTTTGCAAATAAATCTTGCAAATCTATTCGGCCATAAAATTTCTTCTAGATTATAAAATTTCCATAGTTTTCTTATAAACCATGATTAATGACTTCTAGTTAAATCCATCCCATCCCCCTATCCTTTGTCTAAAAGCTAAGGAGATAATAATCATCCATCTACAGACATTGTTATGCCAATTTGCCCTACAAATAGATTCTTCAGAATCTGGAAACAGAAAGACAAAATGAAATACATAATTTCATATTCACATAAGTTTTACAAGAGCACTTTAATTGTACATTAATATTGACGTGAAATTTACTTTTAATTTTTGCATTAACACATGTTACTCGCATGTCCCGAGCCAGGCACGCACCAGTGCCACCACTGTTCATATGATTAATACACAAATGTTATGAATATATATTTTCTCCATCAAGGATTCTAGTGTCCCTCAAAATACTTTTGGGCTTTCTAAATACATACACAAGTACGGAGGAATTTCTTTAACATAAAAGTGTGATGGCAGTAGTCTACCAGAGGTCAACCTTTCAGCATGAGAGGAGAAAAATATACCAGATGTTTCTAACACAAGAATCAGAAAGCCAGCATGAGACCCACAGCATAAATTGGCAAAGTCCCCCTTATGATCTCCAAAACTTCACTGTTGGTCTCAAATTGCTATTAACAACAGGATTTAATAAAAAATTAAATTAAATTAAAAAATAAAAACCAAATAGTTAATACTACTCTTTACTCTTCACATCTAGGTTATATATTGTTCTTGCTTAGAATCTAAAAGCTCACAGGAAAAGCTCCATTTTAAAATTCAATAATAGGGCTTCCCTGGTGGCGCAGTGGTTGGGAATCTGCCTGCCAATGCAGGGGACACGGGTTCGAGCCCTGGTCTGGGAGGATCCCACGTGCCACGGAGCGGCTGGGCCCGTGAGCCACAATTGCTGAGCCTGCGCGTCTGGAGCCTGTGCTCCGCAACAAGAGAGGCCGCGATGGTTAAGAGGCCCGCGCACTGCGATGAAGAGTGGCCCCCGCTTGCCGCAACTGGAGAAAGCCCTCGCACAGAAACGAGGACCCAACACAGCCATAAATAAATAAATAAATAAAATTTTAAAAAAATAAAATAAAATAAAATTCAATAATATATTACTAAGTTACTATCATTTGCCGATCCCATGAAAATCCTGTCAATTTCACCTTATAAAATTTAATGTGAATCTGATTTTGATTTCAACATTATCTATCTGCTATAATTAAGAAAGAAATGTTAGAATCAGTAGAAGCCCTAGAGTCTTTTCAAAAATTCTCAAGCAAAGTATTTTTTTTATTATTATTTGGGGAAATTCAAAGTAAATATAACTAATTCTAGATTTTGAAAACTAATTTTACTGGTTAGTAACAGACTTTAATTAGAATAGGTACAGTATGTCTAGATTTTTTTTTTCAATTATCATTTTACGTGAAATAATAGGATGTAATGATGAAACACAAACTCTCCTTTGAATTTTAAAGACATTTTACTGTATGGAATCTATGAAAACAATGTCTGTATATTTCATTCCTTTTAAAGGATTGGTCTTAGTCCTCCCCAACTGTAATGAGAAGATACTTTTAAAGAGCTGGATTAGTTTTCTGTTCCTGCTGTAGCAAATTACCACAAACTTAGTGGCTTAAAGCAACACTGGTTTATTATCAGACCATTCTAACGAGTGGAAGACAAAAGTCAGTCTTGATCGGGCTAAAGGTGCCAGCAGGGCCTGTTTCTTCTGGAAGCTCAGAGGGAGGATCTGTTTTCTGGCCTTTTTCAGATTCTAGAGGCTGCTGCATCCACCCATGCATGACCCCTTCCTCATGTTTTGCTCCAGCTTTTTGCATCCGTCATCACATCTCCTGTTACCAACTCTGATCCTTCTGTCTACCTCTTATAAGGTCTTTTCTGATTACATCAAGCCCACCTGGATAATCTGGGATCATCTCCACATTTCAAGAGACCTAATCTACAGAGCTTCACATCTGCAAGATCTCTTTTACATGGTAATATATTCGCAGGTTCTGGGGATTAGGACCTGGACGTCTTTGGGGGCAATTATTCAGCCCATCACAATAATTTTCTATGTTTTATGCAATGTTCTGGTTTCTTTATACTTAGTGGGTTTCACTGGCTTTCCTAGGCCAGTTAAAGGATTTTTTCCAAGTTCACTGAAGATTATGTATTTCTCTCTTCTGATGTATACAAGTGGTTAACAAAACAGTAACGTGACTGTTCAATATTATATTCCTGAGTTCAAAGGTGTTCCACATGCATTTTCTTATTTAGCTATCAGAATAACCCAAGGAGGTATGTATGTGCTGTTTCCTCATTTTACTTTTATATGGCTGTTCAGCATCAGCTGACTACAGCTACTACATCTGTTTGAATAGCTGTGTATAACTGCAGTCCTCCTGATACTTCCTTGAAAGCACTGTCCTCTTCTGAAATAATCCCGCCTGGAAAAACGTGTCTGAAAAATCAGTGAAGAATGAATTTCATTGTTTATTCCCAAATCAAATGCAGGAAATCAAACCTATGAAAATCATCTTCCTCTCTCATCTTCTGAATGTAGATTAAGAAATGTTTATAGAAATAGTTATGTAGAGAATGAACAAAGAGTTTTTAATTAATTAAATATAATCAGGTAAGCTCTCAGCTACTGTAGGTAGACAGGAAGGAAATAATTTGAGTAGATTAATGCATGATATTTGGAAAACTCTAAAGAGTTTTTTTTTCAGGATTGATTAGCACTTACCTTTAAAACAGAGAAATATATTCAAATTTGCATTGTAAATCCCATCCATGTTTTATATTGCTACGTAGGAAAAGTATTTATTCTATAGATAGGAGTCATGAGGCATTAATTAAGATAGGAGTTCAAGAACCATGGACTTTAAAATGTTAGTGTATTGCATAGTTGAGATTATTTCATATGTGTGAAATCTAGTCTGAATCAAATAGTCACCTCTGAGTGACAAACTATTTCATAAATCCTGTATTATGTAAAAAAGCACAGTTTTTCAAAAATATGGAAATAAAAAGCTGTGGCTTAATATATAATCAGCGGCTTGATGCAGAAGCAGGTGATCATTTGAACAACTCTCATCAGCACTTCATTAAATTTTCAGATGAATTGTTTAATTTAGCAAATCTGTCTTATTTTTTGCATATCAAACTGGTATATGTGAAAATTTTGACAGAAATGTGTTTTTATTCCAGATAGAAGAAATACTTGGAGCATTTAATTCATAAAGGAGAATAATCCAGTTCTCAAAGTATTAGAAATGTCATTTTATTTTTAAAAGAAACACAGGTCAGATTTTCCTTCTGTTCACTTTGTTGCCTGATGAAGTGGAAACCAGGGAGTTTTTCAAGCATATTCACCAATGAAGGAAAAGGAGTGGTTATGTAGTGTCCTGAAGTGTAAAACAGATCTGTGAAAACCATGACACCAGCCCTAAAGAAAAATCACACCATGAAAATTTTGATAATGAACTGTGTAAAGCATGATATATTATGCAAGTAAATGACAGTGACATTTAACAACCATAATCTAAATAGAAAAATGTTGTTTGAGAGATTAGAATGGCCAAATTTCTCAGAAGACTTCATTTTAAACATATGTTAGGGAATGAAAATTACAAATATTCTAAGTAAACTTGACACTGATAATTCAAGTGAATTTGAAAAAGTTATGTACAAGAAAATGTTTAAACAACTGGTAGAATATATAAAACAACTCTACTGATACAAAAAATGCATTAAGGCACTAAAAAGAAAATGATAAATTGACTATAAAGAATTCATAACATTTCTCTCAGTTAATGGCCTCAAGGGAAAATGTAATCTATATTGCAAATATTAGAGCAAATATTCAATAAAACTAGAAAAACATTCATATATATTACAGGAAGAGAGGAAAGAAATTATAAATTTTTAAGTACTGGTTTATATTCCAAAATACATCTATACTTTAAGCCGTTTGTGCAGCGTCCTGAGTTCTGATGAAGGCAGAGGTGTGGGAATCCCACCTGAACCTTAAAATGTGTGTGTTAGTTTGTCATTTATTCCATTGTCCCCAAATGACATGGATTGAGTATATGACATGAGCCGGACACTGGCCTAGGTGGTTTCACATGCACTGTCTCATTTTACTCTAAGAATAATTCTAGGAAGGGTATATCACAGTGGTCATTAAATAGACAAGGAAACTGAGTTCTACAGAATCTGTTGCTTTGTTTAAAATCACATATTTGGGGGGTTTCCCTGGCGGTCCAGTGTTAAGACTCCATGCTTCCAATACAGGAGGCAGGGCAGCCAAGAAAAAAAAAATTAAGTAAAAACACATATCTGGTAAACAAGGAATCTAGGATGCAATCTATGGATAACTCATTCTAAACACAATGCTCTTTCCAATATTCAACTCTGTCCTCCAGTAATGATGAAGAAGAAAAATAAAGCATCCACTCATGTTTTAGGGTAGAGCTCAGGGTACAGAGTGAAGCAGAAGACAGGCGCTCACTTTGAACACTGTGTACTCTTTGACGTAAGAGTAGGGAGCAAACATATTCCACTACAGTTGTGTGTGAGCTTGTGTGGCCAAGTAGCTCACTGAAATTATGTTCATGGAAAGTGCTTTATTTTTATTTCAGTCTGAATGCCATTAGGATTTTCTTCTCCCTTCTGCCACAACCAAAATAAAATCAGGAGTGTTCTTCAACTGAATTTGTTTTACTAAGTTCCCCACCTGCATGTGGTGGGTATGGGATAAGGCATCAGTCTGTTTAAGAGAAGAAATATTTATTTAGGATCTACTATATGTAAGATACTCTGGTAAGCACTATTAAAACAAAATATAAGTAAGTCTCATCCTTTATCCTTCAGATCTTAATAGTCAGAAGGGAGAAACAGACACACAAATAAATAATGGGTGTGCACACGTGTGTGTGTGTGTGTGTACAAGTGTGTGTATAGTTTTGCTCTGATATTAAATTATATCAATATCATATAAAGAAGCAATTTGTTAGAATGATTGTTTTTACTAAACTAATATAGAGTCATAGGAATAGATCTTCTTAGATATTAATATTCTTTACCAAGAATATCATGTTACAAAAGAGTAAATAGAAATGAGATGCAGAAAGTTTAAATAATTTACTCAAAGATTTAGTTTATTAGGTCAAGTTAGCACTAGAGCTCACATCTCTGACTCTTCAGTCTGCAGTATTTCAAAATGCATGTATGTAGAGACATTAAAATATACAACTAATTCTAAAAAGCTTTTTGTGGAGAATGACCGTATCTCTTAGAATCTCAGAGAGAGGTAGAAAATACTTTTAAAAGAAGAATTCCAGTTTATTCCTGTCCATTTCAGGAATTTGTCTACTGCACACCACATTACTGACGGATAGGCCATAAGCCTCTGCTTGAACTATTGCTGTGCTAAAAAGCTCACAACTTCATATATGAACCCATTCATTATGGCAGCTGTACTACTGCTAGAAGTTTCATCTCTGTGCTTAAACCTGAATCAACATAATTTCCATCTAGTGGTTCTGAATCCAACCTTTGGAACTGCAGAGAATAGATCTAATCATGCTTATGCGTTATCAGTTCAATATCTAAAGGTAGCTAATCATTTTTCCCATACATTTTCTCTTTTCTATACTCAATAGTCCTGGCATTTTCTTTCCAGACCTTTCATCATTACAGCCCCTCTTGTTTGGATGTATTCCAATCAGCTAGTGTCAAAATGAGACTTAAAAATGAAACATCTAGAAAAGAGTATGAAATTCTGACATGGTCCTGCTAAGTCAGAGAACACTGGTATTTTCTCTTTCCTGGACCCAGTCCCTACTGGTATAGGCTAAGACAGCATGCATTTTTCTGGCAGGCACCTCACATTTTTGAATGTCTTGTCATTCAAAGATGTGGATTATTTTACAGGCCACATTTCCAAGAGCCCCTGTGAAGAAACAGCCACTGACAAGAAGCCTCTTCCAGATGCACGGAGCTGAGTCTCCGGGGACTGTGTCGGCATTAGAGTTCCAGTCAGAAACTTCAGATCACCTAGTCGTCTCATTTCTACTAGTTTTGTCACTGTTCTTTGAGGTGCTTCTGTTCGTGCACTTAAATCTAATCCTGATACACCCATTCTATAAAACCTCTCCTCTGAGCCAATCCCATGATTTGCTTTCTATCTTTTTAATAAAATGTCAAATCATCAGATGCTCCCCATGACACAGTCACTGGTGAGACCACTACAGTTTCACCTCCAAACTCACAGGACATACTGTCATCTAGCAATCCTCTCCTTTGTCTTTTTTCCAGTAAAACTTCCATTTATCCTCAGTGACTACTCTATTTTACTAACGGCTCTTATCTACAGAGAGGACCTCATGTCCAACTTTAGAGAGAGAATCAAAGACTCAGGCATGAACTGTCTCCACTTCCCACCCCCTACCCCCACCAGAAGCCAGTATTCCTCCTCTTTTTCTTCATTTTTAGATGATGAAGTGGCTCTCATACCAGTTAACATCAATCCTCTCATGTTGACATTTCTTTCTTTTCTGTGGAGTTTGCTTCCTATTTCTTAAAATTTCTTTTCCTAATGATTATTTCACATTACTCTATTTAAGTCTTCCCCATGATAGAAGAAAACAAGGGGGGAAAAAATCCTTGACCATGCTTCTCACCATTAATCCCACCCCATCTCTTTCTTTCCTTTCTCAGCCATGATTCTTCGCAGAGTCAACGACACTCACTGTAAGAATTTTCTCAATTCTGAGCCACTGTCCTCATAAGTGAAATTGTCCACGTCCTCAGTATCTATTAATTTTTATCTTACTGAAAACATTTGATGCTTTTTATTATTCTTTGCACAATGAAAGTTTCAAAACCTTTGATTTTCATTACAGTTATCTTTTCCGAAATTTTCTACTTCACTGGTTTCCTTTATTCTCCTCACAATGAGTGTTGGAATTCTTCGGCTGCATTTGATTTTCCCTCTGCTCTCCTTACCTACACATATTTGGATCTAGGCAGTTGTATCCTTTCTCTTATCTTCACTATATTAGAATTTCCAGCCATGATCTCTGTGCTATGTCCTCAAAGATTCAGGTCCATGTATTAATCTGCTCACCAAGCATTTTCACTTGGATTATCCAGTGGACATCTAAAACTTATTATGTCAAAAACTGATTTCATCATATTTCCCTCAGAATATAAATTCTTCATGTTACTCCTCTTCTACACTGTTCCCAAATTCATTTATGATCTGTTCACCAGTTACCGAAGCCAGAAAACTGAGAGTTTTCCTATCACATCATTCATCCAACCATATCCAATTAATCACCAGTTTCCACGTTTTACTCATTTATTCTCAAACCTGTCCCTTTCTCCTGTTATCACTACCACTGCTTGAAGGTAAGGCTTCATCATTCCTGACTTGCATGATTGCTCTAGACTCCAAATTGGCTTCCCCAAATCCAAGCATCCTCTACTGTTGGGCCCCGTCTCTAACATATAAACCAGGCTTTTGATCCTTACCTCTTAGAAAGAATTGGGTCATTGGGTCACTTCTATCATCTGTAACATAGAACTTGGACAACATGCAAAGGCCTCTGTCATCTTCTCCAGCCTCGTTTCGGGCTGCTGCTCACAGAGTAACTTATGCTAAAGGGATGACAAGCTGCACATTTTCCTTACACGCTCAGATGTTTCTTGTCTTGGTGCCATTATCCACACTATTCCCTTAGCCTGAAAAACCATTCCCATTATATTGTTACCTATGTATTTTCCAGAAACTGGTATGTCTTACAAAGTTGATCATTTCCTAGATATTTCATATTTTCAAATATGAAAATCCATAATTTAGATAAAATGTTTAAGTCTTATAAATTTATTACATTTACTCTTTGCATGTTCCAAATTAAGAAATGGCAATAACAAAGTAAAATTATAAACTATATTTATAAACTATATTTAATATGCAACATACATTAGAAATAAACTAGATTATAAATATATATAATATAGTTACATACATTATATATAAATAGCAGGTATTTACATATGATATATCACATAGCCTATATCAAGCATCATATAAATATCAATATTCTTTGTATATATTTGGTACTACTCTATTGAATCTATAAATAAAAACAAAAATAAATATTTTTGTTAAATATTTTTTAAAGAGAATTTCATCACAAGGTCATTAAAATTGGAATCTTAGACATCATGCAAATGTAAGGGAATGTGCATATTCCAATGATTTTGTGAACTATTTTTAAGAGAATATTTAAATGTGCAGAATAAATCCACTCTAACTTTGGGATTATTCGTAGCCTTCAGTTTTATTTATAAATTATATCCCAAATTTCTCCTTAGAGATGATATAAACTGTTTCCACCCTATATATAAAGAATCATTATTTTAAAATTCCACTTATTGAAATAACATATTAGACAACTTATATTTCCAAAAATATATGATCTTTACTATAAAAATACTTGGGTTTCCTATTTCCTTTCTGAGGGCTGGTGTCAATGCTACGTGGGAAAGTGTGTGCTGAACAGATCTCGATGCTGATGAAGTATGAGTGATGCCACCAAGTGCAGCTGTGGAAACACACACTCTGTGGGGCCTGAACTTGGGCCCCGACACAGGAAAGTCTTTGAGTTCATCTCTACAATGTTCTTTTCTTTCCATTTTCAAGGTTAAATGTAATATTTACATTTGGGGATTCCAGTTTTTCTTAGAGGTTTTGAAATCATTTCAAGTCATCTGTATTCTAGTGGATATGTATTCTAATCTTCTCATAAACCTCTCTCAAGACAGTGTATGACAACAATTAATCTGAAATTCAATGTAGAATATCCTCTAGAAGAGCTTTAAAGTAAAAAATATTCACAATCACTTGCAATTCCTAATTCCTGCTGCTCTATATTTTATAAGTGATATGTAATTTAATTCTTTATGTTGAAGAAATTAAAAAGTCTTTGCATCCATTGCCAAAATACACTGCCATCAATGAATTGAACTAATAAATAAGAATATTATCCTTTTCCTCACTTAAAAATTTTGAAACATTTCAAATAAGGCAAAATGAACCCAGCCTATGTATGTATCACTGAAAACTATTTTGCTTTCATGATATCTGTTCCTCCTCTTATATTATTTGTTCAGCCTATTTATCAATATTGTTTTCACTTTAAAGATAAAACTTTTCTTCCAATGAAATAGTTAGGTATATGCCCAAATTGTATACACTTTAAGGGTGACGTGTTCCTGTAAAATCATAAAGGAAAGTAATTTATGGAATAACCTCTATCAATTAACATCACATTAGACATACACAAGGAAACTTGGTTGACCAAAAGGAAATTTAGTTAACTTGGTCACAACATTTCATCACATAAAAAAAGAAAAGAAAGCATTTGTGTAACTGGAGTGCCCCAGTGGTGTAGAGATTGTTAGATATCACATTTATGCTTGAGTTTATGATCAAAAGTAACTTAAGTTCAATATAAAATTTGAAGCATCTTAAATTGGTGTATAGAATACACTGCTTGAGGTCATCAGTGCAAAATCAAATTTATAACAGGAAAGGATTTGGGAGTGGCTATGTTCTTTTGTGTTTTTATTTTGTTTTTCAAAATGCAAATACCGTAAGTGAGATTTCTGATCCTTTTTTAACACACAACCTAAATTAGGTCTTCATTACAGATGTATTATTAATGCCATTTCAACTAGAGAAACTGAGGAAGAAAAATTAAAATGTAATTAACATACTCTATCTTATTATTACCATGTAAATATATACCTGGATTATGAGAAATCTGTAGCTCTCTCCCATTATGATAGGAGTTACACAATGAAATGGCAGAAATCTTGTACTAAATAAACACCAGTGAGCTTTTAATACTTCTGCTTGCCCTTATTATTCCCATGACTAAACTGAACTGCAAAATTTTTTAATTTTTATTTTATTTAAATATTTAAAATATTTTTATGTTTAAAATATTTTTTAAAAATTAAAAAAATTGCAAAAAATGCTAAAATAAATTGCACAAAAATAGCATTGATGGGAGCAACTAAGCCCATGCACCACAACTACTGAGTCTGTGCTCTAGAGCCTGAGAGCCACAACTACTAAAGCCAGTGAGCCACAACTCCTGAGCCCACGTGCCACAACTACTGAAGCCCGCATGCCTAGAGCCCGTGCTCCACAACAAGAGAAGTCACCGCAAAGAGAAGTTCACACACCGCAGCAAAGAATAGCCCCCGCTCGCCGCAACTAGAGAAAGCCTACGCAGAGCAACAAAGACCCAATGCAGCCAAAAATAAATAAATAAATTTATTTTTTAAAAAAAGCATTGAAGTATTGCTAAGGAAAGACTGCTTATAATTGCACAGAATAGAAAAAGGTAAAGTAGAAACATGTTTTTGTTTGGGGTCTTTTTTGAAATTTGGGTATTTGCTATATCATATATTGAAGATTATTTAATATGATTATTAATAATGTAAAAGAAAATAGGGCGACATCTTAGAATTTGAGTAAAGCGCCTTAAGTTCACATGAATATGCCCTGAATTATGTAATATTTCCTGTAATAACAGCTGTTAATCTCTTCTAAAAACCTGATCTTTAGGGTAAAGTGTTGAACGCTTCTCATCAGAGAGTAAGGACCCACCAGCTTCAGTTTATCCTCTGTAAGTGCTCAGCTACGCTTCTTTCTTAAAAATACGCTTCAAACGTGACTGTAAGAGATTGCCTCAGAACTCATCAATTATAAGTAGACAATATTGATTTGTTAGATGTATTCTCATTTTCAAATATGTATTTTTTTAATAAATTTATTTATTTATTTATCTTGGCTGCGTTGGTTGTTCTTTTTTTTTAACATTTTTATTGGAGTATAATTGCTTTACAATGGTGTGTTAGTTTCTGCTTTATAACAAAGTGAATCAGTTATACATATACATATATCCCCGTATCTCTTCCCTCTTACGTCTCCCTCCCTCCCACCCTCCGTATCCCACCCCTCTAGCTGGTCACAAAGCACTGAGCTGATCTCTCTGTGCTATGCGACTGCTTCCCACTAGCTATCTATTTTACATTTGGTAGTGTATATATGTCCATATGCCACTCTCTCACTTTGTCCCAGCTTACCCTTCCCCCTCCCCGTTTCCTCAAGTACATTCTCTAGTAGGTCTGTGTCGTCTTTATTCCCGTCTTGCCCCTAGGTTCTTCATGACCTTTTTTTTTTCTTTTTTTTTAGATTCCATATATATGTGTTAGCATACGGTATTTATTTTTCTCTTTCTGACTTACTTCACTCTGTATGACAGACTCTAGGTCCATCCACCTCACTACAAATAACTCAATTTCATTTCTTTTATGTCTGAGTAATATTCCATTGTATATATGTGCCACATCTTCTTTATCCATTCATCTGTTGATGGACACTTAGGTTGCTTCCAAGTCCTGGCTATTGTAAATAGAGCTGCAATGAACATTGTGGTACATGACTCTTTTTCAATTATGGCTTTCTCAGGGTATATGCCCAGTAGTGGTATTGCTGGGTCGTATGGTAGTTCTATTTTTAGTTTTTTAAGGAACCTCCATACTGTTCTCCATAGTGGCTGTATCAATTTACATTCCCACCAACAGTGTATGAGGGTTCCCTTTTCTCCATACCCTCTCCAGCAGTTACTGTTTGTAGATTTTTTGATGATGGCCATTCTGACCGGTGTGAGATGATATCGCATTGTAGTTTTGATTTGCATTTCTCTAATGATTGATGATGTTGAGCATTCTTTCATGTGTTTGTTGGCAGTCTGTATAAGGCAATAATTAATCATAGAAGTAAAATGACAGAAATAAGATGACATAACCTACTTGTGATTAAAATCATACATAATTGATAATGTGTATGTGTGTCAAGGGTTGAGTTTAGTGGAAACCACTTTGGTCCTTTTTTCATAAATTCTGCTGATTAATAGATGTGTTAAAATGGGCAATTCATTCTTAACACAATTTAATAACATTTAATTTGTACCTTAGTAAAATTGAGGTGCAAATTCCGGCCTAATTCTAGATTACCTAAAACTAATAACCTTTGCCCACCTCATACTGAGATTACAAGGATATATTGATTTAAGGGTTGTAAAAGATGATACTAGTATTATTTAAGCTTGCCTGTGTGACAACTACAGGCCCCCTTTAAACAGGAATCCTAGTTATCTTCAATGACTGATTTCAACAAGCAAATCAATCAAATATATATTGAAAGCTTATTAAATTTGAAACTCAGCATGAAGTGTTTTGGGCAATATAAAGATGAATAATTGGTACTTCCAGTACTTCAAGAGTTGTTTAATTTAGCTAAAGACACTTTGGCTGCAATGAGCAATTCACAAGTCACTTATTTCTGAAGATTTCTTTCCAAAATAATCAATACTCCTTGCTGAGAGATTCAGCAACCAAAAACAGATGACCTGGAGCAGAAGTTACTAGAGCCATTAACTGTTAGGAACACTTTATTGTAACTTTGACAAACTGCTGTAGTCTGAGTGGGGACTGTCTCAAAAGTGAGAAAATCTTGGGCTGCAGTCTAAGGGGGATCTTAGACTGTCTTTACCTAAAGGGTTCCACCAGGTTCTCCAAAAGAAGATCCAAGAAAAATCCCCTCCTGACACTGCCAAGGAGAGGGAAGAGTCAACATAGTAAAACCAGAGACTTCGCATCACAAAGGCTTACGCTCCAGGGTAAAGGCCTTCGCCAGAGCACAATTCTGAAAAATTATCTCAGCTAGAGGAAGGGAATTCTCCCCGCCCCGGCCCCGTCCAGGCAACCTCAATCAAGTTAAGAGGGAAACTGTGAAGAAATAAAAAACATAGTCAAAAGGCAATAGGAAAAAAAAGGAAAGAAAAAAAAAAAAAGGCAATAGGACATCAGAGAAATAAATTGTGATTGCTACAGCAAGGGAAAGGGTAAGAGAGCAAAAGCTATACACAAAAACACTTGTAAAGGTCAGAGCCCTAAGATGCAGGCCCACTGGAGGACTGAGACTTAATCAGAAGATCACAGAATGTTCCCTGTCTCATATGCTACCACCATACCAAACAAGGTTCCAGATTAATAACAAGGCTCCTGATTAATAACACAGCTGAAAGAGCTGCCAGACTCACACTCTGTCTGAGGGGCAGTAGATAGGAAAGCCTCCAAGCCTTGAAGGCAGGCAAAATCAAGGATACCAGAGAAACGTGAAACCTCTGGTGCTGAGTTACAGCAAACATTGAACACAGCCCAACTTCTGGCCACACTGACATAAATCCTCATGCAAAATGCCTATTTACTTCAATATCTATTATCCAAAACAACAAAAGACTGCTGGCTTTCCACAAAAAACTTCAAGACATGCCAAAAGACATGCATTCATATGTACATACATACATACATACATAAATACCAATCTGGAAAAGGCAAGCAGTCATCAAAATGAGACTCAGATAAGACTCACGTTGGAAGTGTCAGGCAAGGAATTTAAAATAATGATGATTAACATTCTAAGCGTTCTAATGAAAAAGGTAGACAACAGGCAAGAACAAATGGGTTAAGCACACTTGTAGAGAAATAGAAACTCTAAGAAAGAATGCTAAAAGTAAAATGCTAAAAATAAGAAAGTACAGTAACAGAAATGAAAAATACCTTCAATAGGATCATCAGTAGACTCAACATGACTGAGGAAAGAACCAGTAAACCTGAAAATAAGTCAGTAAAATCCTCCCAAATTGAAATAAATTGATTACATGTGTGTAACTGGAATATCCAAGGGGAAGAAGAAAGAATGGAGCGGAAGAAACACTTGAAGTTATGATGGCTAAGAACTTTCCAAAAGTAATGACATAAACCAAATCTCCAATCCAGGAAGCTCAGAGAAAAGCAAACAGGATAAACACAAAATATTCTACACTCATATCGTATTCAAACTGCAAAAAACTACTGAAGAGTTTCTGTTAAATAGAGAGAGAAAAAATTTCCCTAAAGAGGACCAAGAATAATAATTACAGTGGATTTTCATTAGAAACCAAGTAGTGGGGGCTTCCCTGGTGGCGCAGTGGTTGAGAATCTGCCTGCCAATGCAGGGGACACGGGTTCGAGCCCTGGTCTGGGAAGATCCCACATGCCGCGGAGCAACTGGGCCCGTGAGCCACAATTACTGAGCCTGCGCGTCTGGAGCCCGTGCTCCGCAACAAGAGAGGCCACGATAGTGAGAGGCCCGTGCACCGCGATGAAGAGTGGCCCCCACTTGCCGCAACTAGAGAAAGCCCTCGCAGAGAAACAAAGACCCAACACAGCCAAAATAAATAAATAAATAAATAAATAAGCCTTTAAAAAAAAAAAAAGAAACCAAGTAGTGAGTAGAGTGAAATTTTTAAAGTGTTGAAAGGAAAAAAAAAAAAAAAGTCAATCTAGAATTCTATATCCAGTAAAAGTATCCTTCAAAAGAGAAGGAGAATTAAGGCTTTTCCAAACGAACAAAATATGAGGAAATTCATTGCTAGCAGACTACTGTGCCAAAAATGTTAAAGAAAGTTTCTTTATATAGAAGAAAATATTACAGATCAGATATCTTCATAAAAAAGGGCATAGGAGAAGGAATAAATGAAGGTAAAATAAAATTATTTTTATTTTAATTGATTTAAAAAATAACTCTTTATGTAAAGCAAAAATAGTGGCAATGTATAAGGTGATTACAATTTATGATTAAGGAAATTAATAATAGCAATATCAGAAGGGAGGAATGGGGATATACTACTATAAGGCACATACACTATAAGTGAAGCAGTATAATGTCATTTCTAAGTGAACTTAGATTATTTTAAAATGTATGTTGTAAACTCTAAGGACAACACTAAGTATGCTTTAAAAGAAGTACAAAAGATATTCTAAAAGAGAAGATTGGATGAAATTACATTAAATGGTCAATTAAAGCTAGAAAGGCAGAGAAGGAAGAGGAAAATGAAAAAAAAATGAGCAAATGCAAAAGAATTCAAAACAGTTACAATGATAGCACAGATTGATGCAACTATATCAATAATTACTATTTATGTAAATGGTCCAAATATATGAATTAAAAGACAGAGACTGGCAGACAGGATAAAAACCAAGACTGGATTAAAAGGTACAAACTTCCAGTTACAAAATAAATGAGTCATGGGTGTGTAACATGCAGTGTGGGGAAAACAACAACAACAACAAAACCCAAAAAAACAAAAAAAAACAAGACCAGTTTTAAAGATAGTCTCACAGTATTTGCTTTTCCCTCTTGTCCACTTCAGCAACTTGCAGAACATGTGCTCTAATATTGCTGGGTTCTTCTCTTAAATCATTCACACATTTCCAAGTCCTTCCTCTAACCTAATGACCAGCTGCGAACACTGTGTTGTCATTTGGCCTGGGTGACTTTTCCACTAGCTCACTGAGCTTATGCCATCTGCAAATATGATAAATATGCTCTATAATATTCAAGGAATATAATAAAATTGATGAATTTTGATAGCCCCAAAGATTGCTTCCTATCAACATTTTTTGTGAATGGCCATTCTATATTACAAATCAACCAAAGTGTACTATAATCTATAGTACGTATATTGTACATACTTTTTCTTCTTGGCCACAGAATATCAGGAAACATTTAATCAAATAACTTATTGAAACCTAAGCAAATTGTGCTACTGTTGCTGCTCACCTCTTGACATACAATTCTAGTAATTACAAAATGCTGTGAAAAGGGAATTAATTGGTTTTAGTTAGAAAGTGCGGCTCAAGAAGACTGTTTTTGTTGCTAAGCCCTCAAATACAATTACTTTAATCCATTCTACAATTTTTATTAAATTATTAACAAACACACTCCACTATGGTGTATGTGATTTTATTTTCTTTTGTGAACATTATAGAACATTGTCCATGATCCCTCAAGAAATAATAACTAAGGCTCAATAATTACATCTATACATTTCTGCGGGACCTGGGATAGTATTCACCAACCAAAATATAGACTCATCCAGGTAATGAAACTAACCCTTATAATCTAATAATTATATTTGCTTCACAAATTCAATCTTACTTATTCAACCAATATTTGGTGAGTGCACGTTAAGTGCCAGATACTGAGCTAAAAGAAGAAGCAAATGATGGTTGAAGGCTTATCTCATTCTCTGCCATATGTTAACAATCGGCAGTCTTACTCTTCTCTTGTTCACTTTCTACAAATAAGTTTTAAATTTCCCCAGTTAACTCACAAACTCAATAGGAGAGAGAAATAGACAGATAGATATCTATTCTTTATATGTGAAATATGTATTTAACAACCAATAACAAAAGTTTACTGATTTGAGAATAGTTAATTTTGCTATAAAAGATGAGAAAAAAATTGGATAGATAAAATTCATAAGAAACAGTGAGCCTAAAAGCATATAAGTCACAAGTTTTTGAGATATGAGTGAGACTCATAGGGATTGTTAAGCATGTGTAATGAGTTAGCGTGTTCCTTGATGTAATTCATAAGGAGTAATAAATATTAACGGTAAGATAATAACCCATTAGGCATGCTAAAGATAGTTAGAATCAATAGAAAACAAGATCTAATAAGCAAGAATGTTACTTAACGATAGAAAAGAAGGATAAAGAGGTCATTGTCATGCCACCTCTGGGCTAACAACTCTGTCATCTTTAGGTCCAACACTCTTTAGAAACATCACCTATGGTTTATTCTGGCTTTACATGTACTTCTCCAAGACACACAGATAAAACCCACAGCTTTTCAGTAGCTTATTAGAAAGGTGCCTCTTTGTCCAGGCAGGTCTCCATCTCTCTCCTATACAGCAGGGATGCATCATTAGCCCAAGAGGCATTCCGTCTATTTGGAACCTATTGGTCAATATCAACTCTAGTCTTCCTAATGTGACCACCATTGAGAGAGGCTGATGTGTACATGAAACTCAGAATCATGCAACTCAGATTCAGTAGTGTGGTCTCCCTGCCTGCTTGTGCCCTTTCCTAAGTCTTAACTTACCCATCTCGTTTACTTCACTTTTGACTCCATTTGAAGTTGATTTAATATGCTATGTGATTTGAGCACGTTCATTTGGTGTGTTTCTTTCTTTAATTTTAAAACTATTTTATACAATTTTTAAAGGCTACTGTCCATTTACAGTCATTACAAAATATTGGCTATATTCCCTGTGTTGTACAATACATCCTTAAGCCTGTCTAGCTCAAGTTTATGAGCTAGTGATAGTGATAGTTTATGACTCCCACTTCCCTACTCCTATATTGCCCTTCCCTCTCCCCATTGGTAACCACTAGTTTTTCTCTATAAACATGACTCTGCTTCTTTTTTGTTACATTCACTAGTTTGCAGTATTTTTTTAGATTCCACATGTGATATCATACATTATTTGTCTTTCTCTGACTTATTTCATTTAGCATTATGCCCTCCAAGTCCATCATGTTGCTGCAAATGGCAAAATTTTGTTCTTTTTTATGGCTGAGTAGTATTCCATTGTGTGTATATGTATGTATGTATATATATATATATGCATATATATATATATATATATATATATATATATCACATCTACTTTATCTGGTCACCTGTTGATGGATACTTTGGTTGCTTCCATATCTTGACAACTGTAAATAATGCTTCTATGAAGATTGGGATGCATGTATCTTTTCAAATTAGTGTTTTTGTTTTTTTGGATATATACATTTGGTGTATTTCTGTTCCAACTTCTGGGATAATTTAGTTGTTACAGTAGCTGGAGAATATTACCACATCAAAGTAATTTCCTACACATAGGAAAACTTTGTATCCTAACATGTTTGCTGTCATTAGTAATTTACTCAAGTGATTAAGGTCTAGAAAAGAGGGAAACTGTTGTTCAAAACATCTAGAAAAGAGGGTGACTACCTTGTAGTTTAAGTCCATCTTTCACTCTATAATACAGTATTCTACATATCTAAATAGGAAGTTAAAATTAATGAGAGGTTGTTAGGGAATGACTGCAGTACATTGTATCATGAAAAGTTGTTTTAAAAATATGATCATTATATTATTATACCTAATTGGTACTCATTTTTATTCTTTATAAAATTTAGAGACAAGTAGAATTTTTAAACATGTAGCAAAAATTTAAATTTTCAAAGTATGAACTATTACTCTAATTCTGCATGTACATCTGACTATGTCTGCCACATTCCTACTTCACATATTTACTTACTTTACCAAAAATTTTGCATAATGAATTTGCTTCATAGTAGATATTGACACAGATAAAGTATGTTTCTTAGTTACTACAATAATTACTCTAACATACATTACAAATATCTGGAATCATTTCAATTTTGACTATCTAATAAAAACATATTTAGTTAGTACTTTTCATCATAACTACTATAATTCGAGACAGTGAACACATAAGCTCAGGAATCTGACATATACTGCAATAAACATTCACTTAGATGGAGAAAATATTGAAACAGCCATATTTGATGAGATCAGCCACTTCTGTAGCATTTTCTTACTTAATGAAATCATCCAGAGATGGAAAAATTTTCATAACGTATTTGAAACACTCAGAAGAGAAAAACAATGAAGCAAGTTTCTCCAAAGCATAAATAACAAAGTTATTCATATTAATATTAAAAGATTACCTAATTTTTATGAAATCACTTATACAACAGTAGATAATGGAAAAATATTGAGCAATGAAACTCCTAATATTTAATATTGTAAAAATTTCTTGTTTATTATAAAGAAAAAAAGCAGGAAATTTAAGAACTTAAAGTATTGGCCTCATACTCCTTTAAAAAGGGAAAATAATAGTTACTTAATATATGTTTTCATAATTTAAAATAGAAATTGGGAAATGTTACATTCTCAATTATTTTAATCATAAAAATCAACAACCAAAGTAGTCACTTAGGGCAGAAATAAAATTCTCCTGAGAGTTGGAGCTACATAGAGGTCAAAAGTAGTTTGTAAACAACAAAGTGTTTAATTTTTAGACACAGTATCTTGGTTGGCTTATATTTTCTTGGTTATTAAACTTTCAAATATCTGAAAAAGTGGGTATTCACTGTGCTAAATAATTTACTTTGTAAATAAAAGCACATGCCATCTAAGTGAGAGAGAGTTTCTCAACATACTTAATAAAATAGGAACTTTAAATGTATATTCTACAGAAGGAACAGTAAAATTTTACCCTTTTAAGTGTATGCTGACTTTTTAAAATGCTGTCTCTAAGACAAATTCCTAGGTAAGGGATGAGATTTGGGTTTTTGTCTTCATCTCTAGAAAAATATAAATGCTGATAGGAAAGATTAGCAAAGTTAATAATGGTTTCTTTCCTCCATAATGTTACTCAAGCTCCATTTTTATGCAATGCATTGATTCCATGGTTCCCACAGGAAAGCATTTCTTTATGGATACATGTCACCAGGAGGAGAATGACTTTGTGTCCCTATGATGATTGTACGACGTATTAGTATTAGGTTACTTTTGTACCCGGCCTAGAAACACTGCATTCGATGGCAGTGATGGAATGGAGGATTTCTGAGTGTCCCAGTGATAGGTTAAATGTTTGTTTTTATACATCTGCTTCTGTATTAGAATAGGACTTCTCAGCAGACAGCAGTAGTTACAGTCAACCGTAGGGACTCTTTATAGCCCGTGACTGAAAATAACAGACACCATTACTCCATCAGCATGAACATAATTATATCTCTGTTCTTCTGTCACAATTCATTCTTTGATATAATATTGAAAAGAATAAATGGGTAGTGGCAATCAAGGTCCTCACAAGCTAAATAAGTTGAAGAACTACAGTATAAAGCAATCTGGATACAATGTCTCATGATAATTTTAAAATTGAAACTTTACAGTAAAGCAAAAATATAGTAGTAAAAGGTCTTACTATGTTGCAAAAGCATTTGCACTATCTAGGATAATACTAAATTAAGCTGCATTACTTCTACGTATTATATCTTAGTGATCTTGTAAGAAATTCTCCCAGTCCAACTATCATCTACACACAAATCCTCTCTGAATTCCATTTTTTGAGGACATTTCTAAGTAAGTCTGGATGCATGAATCTTACGTGGGGCACAGTGTTTCTGTTTAGAAAACTGTTGATTCTGTTTATTTAAAGTTGTGTTGTATAAAAAATGGTGTGTCCATAAACAGAGGAATGGTAAAGAAGATGTGGTACATATATACAATGGAATATTACTCAGCCATAAAAAGGAACGAAATTGGGTCATTTGCAGAGACATGGTTGGACCTAAAAAGTGTCATACAGAGTGAAGTCAGAAAGAGAAAAACAAATATCATATATTAACACATATATGTGGAATCTAGAAAAATAGCATAGATGACCTTATTTGCAAAGCAGAAATAGAGACACAGATGTAGAGAACAAACGTATGGATACCAAGTGGGAAGAATGGGTGGGAAGAAATGGGAGATTCGGATTGACATATATACACTACTGATACTATGTATAAAATAGGTAACTAATAAGAACCTACTGTATAGCACAGGGAACTCTACTCAGTGCTCTGTGGTGACCTAAATGGGAAGGAAATCCAAAAAAGAGGGGATATATGTATACATATAGCTGATTCATTTTGATGTACAGTAGAAACTAACACAACATTATAAAGCAGCTATACTCCAATAAAATTAATTAAAAAATTAAAAACGGCGTGCATATGTAATGAAGATTTAAGTGCCACCTGAAGTGTGTATGCCACCCTAAGGACATCACTGAAGCTTCCTACTTGGTGCTTTTAATCTGGATTGCACATACAGTACTCAATTTCTTCAGGAGAAATATGGACCTGATGGAAATCCTTGGACTGAACTGGAGAGCAATTTTGTCAGCAACATCCATCTTAATAGATAAGTAATTCCACTTGCTCATTCCAGATCCATATTTACAGAGCACCTCATAACAATTTTGATAAAGTCTCAAAACTTTATCTCAGAGCATTTTAGAGAACCAGGAGATGGCTCCATCTACACTTTGAATCCAAAGGGTCTGTTTTCCCACCTAGTCAGGCAAAGGTAAGCTTGTTCTGTCACCCTGCTCATCGGGGCTGGAAGCTCTGATTTCCTTGCTTCCTTAATATTTATGCTCCAGTTAGTTTCCCATTTGGAAGAATGCAAGGGAAATAAAAAACCTCTTGTTGAATGCCATTTTTTTTCAACTGAGAGAAAAATCACTTTGGCTTTAGGCTTTGTTTAGAGGTAAGATCTAGCAAATGCCCCTCTCAATAGGTACCCCTCTCAATAAGTACTATGGAAAGATTTCTTTCATTTCAAGTGCTCTATTCTGCTTGCCCACACACTTTCAAACATGGGTTTCTCTTTCTGTGTGTGTATGTGTGTGTGTATATATAAATATATGTTTGTATGTATTATATAAACTATAAATGCATATATTAAAAGCATTGCCCTTTCCTCCCATACCTGCTTATGAAGGTATATAAGCATGAAAAGTAGTTGTGGGATATGTAAGCAAAAATGGCGTTAGATATTTCACATGTGATATCTATCTATCTATCATATATATATATATATATATATATATATATATATATATATATATATATATATATATCTGGGGAAATATATCTGGGAAAAAAGGCATAAAATTTATGTTCTTTCAAAGACCATGTGAGTAAAGTCATAAAAGAAGATTCACACACTAGTGTTATAAATATGGAAATAAAAACAACACAGTTCTGGGTGTCGGTGTCAGTTGTAGGCTGTGTGAACAAATGTCAATGGGAATATGTTTCCAGAGGAGGTTACACATGTCTGGACTGAAATGTTTTATAAAAGAATGAATGAGGCTCTCATTTCTCAGAAATACACAGGATTAAAGCTTGGAGAAGGGAGAAGGTGATGAAGTATTCTATGCAAGGAGATCAAAAGTTAGGTCAGAGTTCTAGAGCAGAAAGGGAATTAATGTGGTTGAGAAGGAAAAGAGAACATTCTGAGGGGAATATTTACTGTTTTAGATAAAAACAATTGACTTCACCATGCACCCTTGTTTGCAGTTAACAACTACGTTAATAAGCAATAAAAAACATCCTTCCAATGAAAGTACCAAATGTGTACACTGGCTTTGCCAAATACTGTGTTTCTGTGCAGCCAAGTGTAATATAACTTATAAAAGATTGCAAGAAGTATAACGTAAAGGTTTTTCATTTCAAATGTTTTTGCATCCTGCTTTCCCACACTCTTTCAAACCTGGGTCTCTAATAAACATTAAAAAATTACCCGTGTTCTAAAGAGGTATGATTTTCTGTCCATCACCAGTGTCATTCTAAGCCTTCTTTTACTAAGAAAATTTAAATTGCAAATATACAATTGTAGATTGAAAAGGATTAAAATGACTTTCAAATTGCATTTTGCCTATTTCTCTTTCTCTAGGCAATACTAGGTGTAAACAATATAAGGGAATCACTATTTTTGTGGGGTTTTTTTTTTCTTTTTTGCAATCTCAAGTATAGATAGATCTGCCTTTCTGTGGTCATACACTATTCCCTTGTATGTTTATATACAGCATTGACTTTTTTTATTAGATTCAGCAATATAAAAGCTGTGATTTAAAAATTATCTCCTTATTTAAAGAAAAATATGGGGAGTAATTGGTCAGTTTTAGCTATTTATTGCAATTTCCTTTAAAAGAGGCAAGACTAATTTGGGGATTTGAAGTAAAATCTGAAGTAAAGAAAAAAAATTTCTCTATTTTACCAGAATTTCAGGGAGTTCAAACCCCATGGCTTTTTGTTATAAAATTAGATTTTTGCACAATAATTTTAGCTCTATTCCTTGATGTTTAAGGGTACCTCCAACTACTGGATAATATGAATGAATAAAGCAAACAAAATGGAATATTTATGAATAACTTATGAACACATTCTTCAGTTTAACTATTATATAACCTAAAAAAATGAATTATGCTATGATTTAGCCTGTATGTAGAGATTTTAAAATAAGATAATGTTTCTTCCACATACACACATTCTTTGTTTCAAAATCCACACATCTCCTGAATGTGGGATATTAAAGCCCTACACTTTTTAATCTGTTTGTTTTTAACGTATGATTAATCAGTACCCACATATATACTGTCATTCTAAATTATTTTTACTTCATAAGCACTCCTTGTTCAAAGTGATTCCAAAACCCTCAAATGATCATTTCCTATTTTGCCCACCACCCTATGACCATATTGAATCCTCCAAGAATTGTCAATAGGAATAAATATCATTTTTGTATATAAATTGTCTGGAAAGTTTTTAAATGTCAAAACATTTTGCATATTTTCCTTTAAATGATATTTTAATTTTGTGAATGCTGCATGACAGGCACAGAAACATGCCAACCTGCAGACCAGCCAGTGGTAAATTGGAAGATAAGAATATGCATAAGCACAAGAAAATATCTGACCTCAAATTTACAATTCAGTTTTAAAATACAAAGCGAACGTTGTGTATGTGGTAGGCAGCATACTTAAGAAAAAGTCATCATCCATTTGTCCATGTCTTACATTTAATAAAGTTAACACAAAAGCATTCCTGTATTTAACTGGCTTCCAAAAAGTAGAGTGATTTTTATTAGTTTAAGAGCTCTTAATGTTATTTATTTTCATTTCAATGTGTTAAATTTTATCATTCACATGCTTCCAGTTAACTTCCAAGGCCTTTTGAGTACAGCTTGGATTGCTTCCTCTCCATTATCAACTCATCTCAAGTGTTTAGGTTAAAACCTTGCTATAGTCATACAGGTCTCTTTACTGTTTCCTAAATATATCGTTTTTGTCTCCATTCTTGTGCTAAAGTCTATGAATATCTCACACTGTGAGTTAAGCATCCACTTGATACATGGTTGTCAGCTCCAAGAATTCCTCCTCAGGCTGTGGGTATGTAACTTAGGCTTCTAGAGGCTTTCCTTTTCCTCCCCTCATCTCCACTGTTGTTGTTTCTCTGCTATCCATGGAGTAAGAGGGTTAGGAGCATTGATGAGATTTGTGAACTGACTTTTTCCTGTTAGTACATTTATCATGTGATTCTGGGCACATACTTTGATATCTCCCAAATTCAGCTGTCTCATCTATAAGATAAATATGTTGAAGAAGATCACCTCGAAGTCTCTGGCCCATGCCCAAAATTCCATAATGCCAAGCAGTTCCCGGCTGCTCAAAAGCAGGTCTGTTGTGTTCTGCTTTTTGTTTGTTTTTGTTGTTCCCACTGTGCCTGGTACATACAGTACACACAGTCTTAACTAAATAAATGCTTATGGAATAACCTGGAAATGACTCCTTCTAGCAAAACCAGTGCTGAGGGCATTTGTGTGCTGAATTTCCCAGTGTTGCAGAAATGCTGTGGCCCCTTTGGACTCTGAAATATTCAAAGATCAGAAGCCCAAGTCACTTAGGCAGTTTGAAAGTGTGGTATTGGAAAGTGAGTTCAGATCTCTGTTTCTACCACCAGTGGTGTCTGCTGCAAGATGCTGATGCAGAAACGCACTTCATGCTATTTCCAAAAAAAACAAAAGCAAAAGCAAAAACCTTCAGTATCTTCAAGAAGAGATGAAAAACTGAGCATCAAATATGAACAAAAAGGTTTCCACCTATCCTTCAATCAAGACTCACCAGCAAGGAAAAAAACAAATAAATACAGAAGAAGGAAAAAAACGATTTTAAAAAAGAATTCCACTTCAAATCTAGGTTTTACTCTTTTAAGTTATTTTTTCTCTTTAAGACATACCAAAAGGTGCAGTGGCAAATGTCAACATGATTCCAGTAAACATTACTTAATGTCCAAACAGAAACACCAAGGAAAGCTCACAAAATCAAATACAGTTTATAATTTTCATGCCTTCCACTCTATCATCCTCCAGTTTATTTAATTTTTTCCCCTATCTTGAATCCAAGAGAACCCTGGGGCTTTGGCCAAATGCTGTATGGATAAGAAGTTCTTCGTGGCCTGTGTGAGCTGCACCATTTCTGAGCCATCTTCCATTCAGCATGCCTCACATTTGCAGGACAGTTGAAGATAGATGGGGATGTCGGGATGCAGTAAGTTAGACATTAATCCACGCTCCCACTGCAATGACAGTGAACTTTCCTTGATGGGCGATGGGAAAGAACCGTGATGTAAGTGTGTACGCTGCCAGTTTTTTCCATTTTTTCCATGGCTTGCTAACTCCTCTTGAAATGATGAGAAGACGCTTACTAAAAATCTATCCAGTGTGAAACAGGCTCTATTCCACAGGCAGTTACTGTTATTTCATTCAATGACATCTCCTTCGGCTTCAGATGTATTTTAATTCTACTAAGTATTCAGATAGACTATTTTTCATCTACCTAGATGGAGATTTTTTTCCCCCATGAATCCAATGTGTTTCCATCTATAAGTCACCTGTAAACCTTAAAGGTAAATGGACTTATTCTGCTTTATTGCTTATTATATAATCTATTGCTCTGCCCTATATTTAGTTGTATTTATATGAATACTAATATGAAGTTAAATGCCACGGTTTTATCATATACTACAGATTATTTTACACTAGTGATATTGCCTTAGTTTAATTTTTCCCCTTTGTTCACTCAAACTCTATTTTTTGGATTGTTCCTATATTTAAAAAACTAAATGTATTTATTTTAAAATTAAATATCAAAGATTATTGTCTAAGGCAAAGGACAATTTATACATTTTCAAACAAGATAACACTAATTTCTATATAAAGTCCAGCTGTGAATATTTAATATACTAATCATAATAATAAGTAAAGATTCAGCATGTCTATGTTATAAAGGCTAAAAATAAATAATCAGAAGAAAAAAAATGTTGACAGAGCAAAATTGTTTATTTAAACCAACAATGAGTTTTGAAACTAAGGCCTGTACACTGAGAATACTTGACTGATTTTTTTTAACTTTTTTTTACCCTTTTAGGCATTAGCCTCTTTTGCTATTTATGACATAGAAATGCAGCCCTAAATACAGACTGGTTTAAACCAGGGAACCAGTTATTGTGGCCGGAAGGATGGAATCATGTAATAGGCCTGTCGTGGGTTATATAAACCCTGCTAATGCTGGAAGGCCAGGTCAGTTGCACTTAAATGAACAGATCAGGCATGGTTACTATAAAATGGGGGAGGAGTCGATATCAGTGGTGGGTTGAATTGTGGCCCCCTGGAATCTATGTCCACATCTCAGGATCTGTGAATGTGATCTTGTGAATGTGATCCTTGCAAGAAGGATCCTTGCAGATATAATTATGTAAAGGACTGTGAGATGAGCTCACCCTGGATGGATGCTCTTGGTGGATCCTAGGTCCAATGTCAAGTAAGAGAAGAAGACACAGACATAGAGGGAAGGACATGCAAAAACCCAAGACAGAGATTGGAGTTACGAGGCAATGAGCCAAGGAATGGCTGGAGCTGCAAGAATCTGAAAGAGGCATGGAAAGACCTCCCCTAGCGCCTTCAGAGGGAGCATAGCCCTGACGTCACCCACATTTTGGACCTCTGACCCCCAGAATAATGAGAGAATCCATTTCTGTTGCTATAAACCACCAAGTCTATGTAATTTGCGACAGCAGCACTGTATCAAATATGATATCCAAACAAAGAAAGACTGAGCAGATAGGAACTTTAAAATTATATTGTTTAACTCTTCCTGAAACCCTTTTGGGATTCTGAATAAAACTGCATTTAATTTAAAATAAATTTGTGGAGGATTGACAGTTTCCAAGTGTTAATTCAGAAATGTGGAATTTCTCTTCATTCATGCAGTTGTGATTTTGTGTCCTTAAATAAATTTCATAATGTCCACTATGCACATTCTGCCTTTCGATTGTTAAATGTTATCAAATATTTTTTGTCCATTTCCATTCACAACCAACCTAGAAGTTATAATTATATTATTTTGGCATGATTATTCTGTCGTCAGAATCAGCATTAGTTTTAATATTTATTTAAGTCTCTTATACGTCTTACCTTTGCAAACATTAAGATATATAGGAGTGAAAGAAGAAAATAACATACATTATGTTAGCAGCACCTGAAGCCACAATCACTACAACTTATTTACTTACTGTCAAAATCTATCATGTACCTGCTTCTCTTTTTTTCCTGAACATGGAGGATCAAGCATCCTATGTTTTCTAGCCTTAGCTTGGTCTTAGTTTTGTTTTCAATTCTGTTTTCTACTTCCCTGCCTGCATCCCTCAATAATTAGCTTAGGATAAAAAATTCAGATTTTAAATTCTGCTGAACATAAGAATATATGGCTCTCTACATTTGTGGTTTGCTAATCACAGGCAGAAATGTCCTATATCTCTGTCCCCTCCCTACTTACATATTATTTTTTTTTGAGATTTCACCTTCAATTCAAACTTACAAGGTACACTGTTGTAGTTATGTTTAATAGGACTATTATTACTTACAGCAGGGTTTCTCAGCAGGAGCATTTCAGCCATTGGTGATAAGACAACACTTTGTTGTTCAAGGAGCTAATGTTGGAAAATGTTAAAAAAAAAAAAACTTAAGAAAATCAACCAAACATTCTTAGTGTACACATCTAGTTCCAAAACTCATGGCTGGTTTAAATAAACAACTTTGCTTGATCTAGTCATTATTTATTCCCCTGGGGAGCATTCTCTTCCGTATTATTTTTCTCCAATGAAGTTGATCATCCTCACAACTTCATGATTTCCCCCTTATTATTTTAGAAATCCACAACAATCATGTAGTTGCTTCAACTTCAAAATTACTGACCCATCTATAGAAAGGACTCTTCCTAGGTCCAAATATATATTGTATCATGCGTTCTATTCATCTCAACGTACCTTCTAATGTTTCTGTTTTTCCTTCTTTGACTCATTGGTTTCTTAAAGGCGTATTATTTAAATTTCACATAATTGTGAATTTCTCAAATTTCCTCAGAATAATTGATTTCTAATTTTATTCTACTATAGTTGGAGAATACTTTGTATGATCTCAATGCTTTTAAATGTATTAAGGTCAAACATATTATGTCTAAAGGAAAGAAATTCTGTGCTTATTCTTATGGTCCTGTTTAGAAAGTGATTAAACAAACTCCAATGAAGGGCCATTTCTCTTACGGCGTCCCAGACTTGTGTCTACATTGTTCAAGAAGATGACAGAGTTATATGCTTCTATGTTACAGAAAGTCAAGTTGACTTCCAAATTTGTATTTGATTTTACCATTCATTGTTTTCAGTATCAAACCACAGCCTATTTATAAGGATTATATTCCATTAGCAGTAAAATAAGAAAAATTTAAATACTTGATTTGTTAATTAAATTTTAATTAATTTAATACCTTGTGAATATCAGGTAATATTTATCGCATTAGTGTCACACTTTATAATATTTTAATAGGCTTAGTATGGCATCTATAAATCAAAAGAAATCATTCCCTTCCTTTTTTCTGTCTGCTCCAATTTGTTTTCTTATTATTGTTATTAGAGCTAAAAGTCAGTTTTCTCAAGTGATGTAATGTGAAGAAGACTATGTTGAAATATTGGAGATAATGTTTTCCAACACTTCATTCCAATGATTATAAGTAAGAAAACACACTCAATGATTTTTACAAATGCATGCCTGTGAGATGTGAGATTAATAACAGAAGCAGTGTGATTTATTCAAAAACAGAAATAAATTGTTTCTCGGCTCCATAATTTCTAGAAGAAATCGCTTACTTAACATTGCTGTACCTTCTACTCATGGTGAGGAGGAATATCTGTGTTTACCACTATACCCAGACTTGCACAGACAAACATGTATTAGGAAGTATATTAGTTTCTACACTCTCTACCAGTACAGTCTGGAAACTGATGATTTGCTATTTACTCCTTTGAAAGTAGAGATGAAGCTCACATATCTCTAAACATCTAATTCAACATAAAAGACTATTATTAGTAAATATGAATAAGATGATGTTAATTAATTTTTATGTCACTGATGATTATGATAATATACTCGAAAGACTCTTGCACTCAGCTTGACTGTGAAACGGTTGCTATAATTGATAATCTATAAGTTTCTTCTGCCCTCCCCCACTCCTGTCTTTCAACCTCCACTGCTCTCTCTTATTAAAGCAGTCTACTATGCAATTTTCACATTCCCAGCTGCAGCACCCCACAGCAAGTATAAAAGTAGCCTTTGATCCTCGGAGGAAATAGGTGACATAGGGGCACAGCATTCTGCCATTAGAGCCCCAAGAATGTAGTCTCAGGGAGGAAGGGGATAGGATGTTTGTAGCAAAGAGAAAGAGAGAGTGAAAAACCTGCCCTTTCGACTCCAGGGCATGGTGAGAACCATGATAACCCAGGATCAGGGCTGAGGCAGAACCTGTACATCCTCATGGTAGAAACTCCTCACTGGGAAGGTAGAGCGGGCACATGGTGGGCTGCGGTGTGGGGAGAGGAAGACCACGCCAATCACCTCGTCACACCGTACTAGGGGAGGCTGAGAGCCTCTAGAGTCCTACACATGCCATTTCCATCGCAAAGAATTGGGGGAATCTAGACATTTCTACATGCCCTTCTGTGGGACCACAGAGGGGCTAGGAAAACTAGAGGTTCATCAAAGACCCCAGATTCAGTAAAGAAGCTCTGCTTCTGACTATGTGATCTTGCGCAAATATTTCAGGCCATGAAATCCAGGCATGGTACCAGCTTATGGCCCCAGATCCTCTTATGTGGAGTCATACTTCAATAATCACGAGTTTATAGGGCAGACCACAAATGCTACTGCCCAGGAGAGAACAGTCAAGATCTAAAGGACACTGAGTGTATCTCTGGCTTCCTTATCCTCTGTCATCGGGAGCTCAATAAGTCCATGTACAAGATGCCTTGCAGAGTGAAAATCTGAAGAAAAAATAACACTGTCAAAGTACACTGAGACCTCCAAGAAAGAGCATTTAAAATGAAAATTACTAAGATACCTGTAAATCATCAAGTTAACATTTTATCAACCCCCATCCCCATCCCCACCTAACATACACATTCTAAATAGTTAAATGCAGCCATGAGAGGGTCACATAAGTGACAGATTTCAAAGAAACTATGTTTACATTGTACAACTTAATGCAAAATGTGTGATTTTCTGATGAGTGCCCATTGCATTAGGGGTGAGAACTGATTCACATTATTTTATTACATGAGTCTGGAAGGCACAGCTCTTAAGAGAAACTGCAGTGAACCCTCGAATAGGAATTTTGAGAACAAGAATTATCCTGGTTTAAGATGCCCATGTTATTCCAGTGCTATGTATTTCTTACATAATTATTTGAAGCAACTTTTATAGCTGAAATTATCTAAGGAGGTTTTGCAAAATGACAGAAAAAGGGGACCTAAGACAAAGTCTTGAGAAAGACTAGATTTGTCAGACTCTCAGAAAAAGAGGAACTGCAAAGAAGACTGCAAATTCTGAGCTAGCTGAGAGTGTGGCCTCACAGAGGCTTGAGAAAGAAAACAGTTCAAGAAAGAAGAGGTGATCCACAGCACCAACTACCGCTGATAATACAAGAAAGATGAGAGCTGAAGAGTGTCCATTCGACTTAGTGAACAAAGGGCCATTGTACACCTCCTGCTATCTGTGTCCACAGAGCGGTAGGAAAGAAGCCAGGTGGAATGAGATATATTCCAGAGAATCCTTCCCTCTCTCACTAAATGAAATGTTCATCTCATAAGGAAATGACATAACACAATATAATTAGTTATTATGAGTAGCAGCGGTCATGTACTGCAGATCTGGAAAGTCATCATAACAAGGCACTTAAACTCTCCTTTTACCGTAAAATAAATAATCAGCATTCAACTATTCTTTATACACACATGCAGGCCGTCCAAGTTTAGAAGATGCTGACGTGCTGTGGATGAAGGAATCAACAACAATAATAATATAAAAAATGTTTAAAGTACATTCTCTGTCTTAGGCACTGTGCAGGATATAATATATAAATATATACTATTATTTCATCTTATACCAACCTATCTTATAGATTTTTATGAGATTGATTTTAAGGTTCAGAAAAATGAGTTTTAAAGCAACTGAATAACTTACCAGCCATATTCCCTCAGGCAACTCTATCTTATACACCAATGAACTGGTTGCAAAGACAGAACATAACAATGCTTGTGAAGTACCTAGCATGGTGTCTGGTACACACTGATAATAAGCATTCAAAAAAAAAAAAAATGTGTTGGTGTCACTTTGATTTCTGTCAATATTCTTTTGCTTAAGATTTGTCTTCATCTTGTAAAGGCTTTCTCTACATCTCCCAATCCCTTAATGTAATGTACGATGCAAAGATCTGAGATCTTTATCTCCACTTACCCTTCCCATCATATTTATTAGTGTTGCCATTTAGTTTAATTTTTCTTTTTTAAAAGCAATTAGATTTTAGCGTCACTGATTTATTCAACCATTTGGATGAATCGGCATATTTACATTTTATTTGCTTTTAATTCCATCTTGACTCGTTTGGATCATTTTCCTTCTATCGGGAAATAAATTTCTTAGAATTCTCATTACCAGTGATAATCTCTCCAAGGTGTGACAAATTCATCAGGAGAAAAGCAGCTATAGATCTCTATTTATCCCTCTGGATTCCTGTGTTTCTTAAATTTCACCAAATAATTTCTATCAATATTATCCCCTCTTCATACTTTTAAGATTTATCTTACATTGTATCTAGCCTTTTTAGTTGTGTTCTGAAGGACGGCTGCCCTAAATAACCTAACCTAGCACAGTCATGGAAACAGCCGGCTTTTCCGGGATTTTTTTCAACTAGCCTCCATTTTTCTTTGTATTATAAACATACCTCAATTTTATCAGATATTTGCTTAGGTTTTATTTCTTTTATTAAACTGTGAGCTCCAGGTGGGCAGAGACCATGTCTTTTTTTTTTTTTTTTGGCTCTTGTTTCAGGAGAATCAACCCTAGAGCAAAAAAGAAACTCAAACTTATGTTTAACGGAAAAGTGTACATCTGAATGTGTGTTAACACCTTCAAAATCTCATTATACCAATGTTATTATCATGATTCAAAATACTGTTTGGATTTTCACTTTTTGAAAGACAATACCACATTCTTTTCAGTATCTTCAAAAGTGTTTTATATTTGTTCTTTGAAAGTGAACTTTATTTGTTAGAAACACTTGAAAATAATTTGAAACCCTTTAATATTTTGGTGATGACAGGAGTAAGCAAACTGATAAATAAATAAACTTTAATTAAAAAATAGGTGTGACTGTGGAGTAGTAAAATGGACTTTTTTAAGGCATCATTCCTAAATTGACTTTAATTGAAATTCCAAATACCATAATCTCATGATAATATTCACTTAGCAAAATAAATAAGGGTAGATTTATTTAAATGTCTCTTTACCATAAAGCTGCATTTTTGCAGATTGATGCATTCAAGTAAATGTTTCTATATTTTCATTTCATTATACTCAGTCTCTAGATAAATGAGTATTCAGAAACATCTGCTTCAAAGTTATGGAAACTTGGAATGGTAACACAAGCTAGTGGATCAGTTCTGAATTCATACGTCCAACGCTTTGGCATCTTAACTTTTCTGGTTCCATATTGCATACATGGCAAACATGATTCTGTCATTTTGAGATTTTTTTTCTTATATTGCAGTTCAGGTGATCATATGATACACTGATAATGCCAGCTACTGATCTTATCCGACAGTTTATATTTTCCATTGTTATATTCCAATTTTAGTATGTCCACAATATTCAAATATATGAAGATTATTCAAGCATTCAATATTTAATTTAAAAAGGTTGATTTAGATTTGCATTTAAGAGTATGTATTTTGTGTGGAAATGATGTGTCCATGTGTGTAGGGGTAAAATTGCGAAGTATCTGGGGTATGGGCTGCTAACTAACTGTATCATTAATTTTATTCTCCATTTGCTTGAAAGTGAGTACACCTCTGAAAATACTGTATCCTAGAAATTCAGGAACAAACTGTGATATGCACAAATAACAGTAACTCACTGTACAGTTACACTTATGCAGGAGGTTACAATGTTAACTACAATACCAAGTTCATCTATCTACAGAGAAAGAGCATTACATTTTTTAAAAATTAAATAGATATATTAGTAAATACAAGTTTATTGTTATTGATGTGTATTTGCCAATTTTATTAATTTATATAGAGGCAGAAGCGTGAAGGGTAAAATTAAAGAGGAAAAAAAAAAGCCTAATTGTTGCATGTGGAAAAGAACAATCAGTGGGTTCTGTGCTGGATATGCCAGGTGACTTCTAAAAATTGCTTCAAATTCTAGTATGTCATGTAAAAAAATTAAGATCTGCTATTAAATAGTTTGACAAGTTGCATTTCCTTTACTACAGCATGAGTGGGGGAAGGCCGTCTTCATTAGAATGGGGGGTCTTCTAATCTCGTGATTCTGTCTCTCTCTTTTTTCCTAATCTAACTCATTGTTTTTTAAAAAAGTACCAAACATGCATTCGTGTTTTTGTCTCTGCAAACAACACGAATGATCGGAAGCAGCAGAGGGGCCGGGAAGCGCCCTGTGCATCACTGTTGCCTCCTACTGCTGTGATTGCTAATTGCCTGTCACAGTCACAGAGCCATGGACCTGGCAGGGCTGCCACCTCCTGTTTGGTCAAGTTGTCATCTCCTATTAATCTGAACTCTGTTGTTTCTTCCATTGCCTCTACTTTCTCACTCTAAACAGAATGAAAATTTATTATCTGACTGTGATATGAGGGTATCAAAAATTTTTTTAATTAGTTTATTAATTAATTTATTTTTTTGGCTGCATTGGGTTTTCATTGTGCTTGTGGGCTTTTCTCTCTAGTTGTGGCCAGTGGGAACTACTCTTCATTGCAGTGCACAGACTTCTCATTGCGGTGCCTTCTCTTGTTGCGGAGCACGGGCTCTAGGCACGCGGGCTTCAGTAGTTGTGGCTCGCAGGCTCAGTAGTTGTGGTGCACGGGCTTAGTTGCTCCACGGCACATGGGATCTTCCCCGACCAGGGCTCAAACCCATGTCCCCTGCATTGGCAGGCAGATTCTTAACCACTGTGCCACCAAGGAAGTCCCCCAAATTTGATTTTTGAAGAAAAAGTTGAATAAAAAGGACTTCTCATAAAAAAATGAATCTCTCCCCAGGACTGCATGGCATTTTCTCTACCATGCTGATTTTAAGGGGCCATGCCATTTTCTTTTCCACTATGAGTCAGCTATTTTTATAGCACTCAAGGTCATCTGGTGAAATTTTGCAAACTGCAAGCAAGAACAAAACAAAAAACATATACAAATGGAAGGAAAGTTCTGAGGCCAATTTGTTGATGGTCAGAAAGTCTGTGTTGCTTACGGGTTTCTGCAAAATATTATGGAAAACATGACCAGAGGGGGCCTGGGATCTCATTTCAAGACTGTTGAAGCAGATCCAACCAAAGGCCACACAAGGAGAAGTACTTGAACACCCCTGGGTCACAGCAAACCCATCAAGCCCACCAAGTAGCGCACACACACACACACACAAAAGCAAAAAATTCACTAGCAAACACTCTTAAGAATCTTACAGGTGGAAAAACTCTTGAGCCAGAGTTTCTATATATAATCAGGCAAGAAGGGGCTACTGATACTTATTTTACTGCTGACTGCCTTCCACCAATCTAGAGGGCCGCAGAATTGTTTTGTTTTGTTTGTCCTGTTTTGTTTTGTTTTCCTGAGGGCGTGGCACCTCAGCCTGCCCATTCAGCAAACTCCAGTTCAATAAACATGATGTTCTGAAGTGAAAGTGGCCACAAGAATTAAGCTAACTTGACTGGTTTCCTAAAGCTGCAGCGCCCGCACAGGTAAGACTCCTCCCAGAAGATCAGCATGGACTCAGGCTGTGGGAAAAGTGACCACCTTGCCTTGATGACCAGTTAAAAAGCTGTGTGATAGCCTTCCAAGTATCTGAGTGTGTATACAACTTACTGGGTGGCCAAGCCTGATAAAGTGGTTGGAATTAATATGGGTGATTCCTTCCTTTAAAGGTTAAAGACTTTACGTTGGAAAATAGAACCTTTCCCCCAATTCCACCATGCTCCCATGTAGGTGCACTTCTGGGACCAGCAGTGGCCTGTTACCATTTGCTCATGCAGCCCTGAAATTGGTCAAAAAGCAGGACACTAATGAACTCCAGGGCCCTACTTTCCCCAAACATTGAAGATTTACTCTTGATTCTAATTTCTGTCCCAAATTTTACCCAATCTGTTTATCCCATATATTCCACCAGGTTTGGCAAAATGCTGATATAAAGATCAATCCATTTAACATACAGATGTCTCAAATTAAAAATAAAGCTCTACTTTTGGTAAATTCTTAAAGAAATTTTAGGTCCCCAAATTAATTCCTATTGCCCTTTATATAAGTTAAATTTCACAGAAAGATTAATATCCCAACTTTAAAGTCCAAAGAAAATAAAAATCAAACATCATCTATCCTAAACTTCTTATATTTTGTTCAATCCCCATCGGAAACCTGTAGCCAAGTAGCCTCCACCCTCTCTAGGAAGATAGCATCGCAGTCCTATGCTCTGTCAGCCACTGCTGTTGTCTCTTACCCCAAGACACCAGTTCCGCCACACCCATCCCACACTCATGTTCTTGTAACTGAAGAATCACCTGTCTTAGATTCAAGAACTGAAGCTGCTCTCAAGTTTTCTGGAAGTTGTGACCCTAGGGGCCTAGTGAGGACCAATAATCTAGCCCAAACTCTGCCAAAGATCCGTGTCTGGACCCACCACCTCCTGCAGAACTGAGATCTATTTCACTCAGCTTCCAATTTTTCCCTCCTCCTTTAAGAAAGGATCAGGTCTGCCCACGCTTTTTCATTTACTCTTTTCCTTCTGAACCTCTTATAGAGCTGGGTTGAACGTGAGTACCCAATTTTGTTACTATCTTTTCATTGCTTTCTGGCCCAAAGCTTTCTTTTGTTAACATATTTCTAGGTGTCTCCCATAGTAAAATGTAGGAAATTAGTAAGTTCTGGGACTGCCAAAGACATCCATAGTTCACACCACATTTTCTATCTTCCTTTTCTGAGTGGGAAAACTGAACTCTGAAGTTATTTCCCATCAGACCACCTCCTACCCTAGTGTGAACCTCAACCTTCTTTCTAGTTTTCTTAAAGCTTTATCTTTTGTGAAATAAAAGGACAAGAAACTAATTTTTCAAATCAATCAGTATATTTCTCATACCATTTAATATTGGTAAATTTGAAACCTATAAACTATTGCAAGAATAATACAATGAACACCCATATATTTTTCTCCTAGATTCAGCAATTCTGAGCATTTTGCTACATTAAGATTTTTCTTTCTATATGTATGTTTGTGTTGTTTTTTGCTGACACATTTGAGAAATATTTGCAGGCATAATGACAATTTATACCTAAATACTTCAGTATTTGTCCTTTAGAAACAAAAGGAACTTCTAAATATGCATAATAGAATGACCACACTGAGGACGTCTAATATTAATTTTATGCTATTCTCTAACATACATCACACCCAATGTTCTCCAAATGTCCCAATATTTTCCTCTAGTGCTGTCAGTTTTTGTTTTTTTGTTTTGTTAATCCAGGATCCAATCAAGATTCATGCTTTGCATTTAATTGTCATATCTTTTCGGTCTCCTTTAATCTAGCAGGTTTTTCAGGTTGTTTCTGTCTTTTACAAAATTGATTTTAGTTGTTTATTTTTGTCTGGTGGTTTACTCATGGTTAGCTACAAATTAAACAGTTTTGGCAGAAATACTATATAGGTGACAGCTTTGTTTTTAATGGGCTTTATCTTCCTGTCTTCCTGGAGTCCTAATTCCATAAATCTCTCAGGCATATTCTCCAGGGAAACAGGTGACACATATCCCGACCCATGTGAACTGGGTCATCCTAAAACCCCTCCAATTATTCTTTGAGTGTGGAGCAATACTTAATCTTCCTGGTATTTCCCTCTGAAATTGGCTCACATTTTTACCAGTTCCGTAGAACAGCGGCCTAAGTGTTCAAGAAGACTCTCTAACTGCTCCATGCAGCTTTAAAAACATGCTTCTCTGTAGATTCTAGGCAGATTTTGGGGGACTCATTCCTGAGTCCTTTCTGAGCTCTGCTAACTTATCTGGGGCCCCAACCATCCTTGCTGATGTAATAATAAGTTGCAACAGATCCTCATGTTTTAAATACCCTGTTTGAGGGCTTTTAGACTGCAGGGTACACTTTGAGGTCTACTCTTTTTCTTCCATGTAGATTTAGATTTACTTCCAAAATCCCAAGTCTCTTGACACACATCCATCTGTTCCTTCATGTCTCATTATAGATTTCCTAGTTGGCCATGTGCTTTTTTTTTTTTTTTAATTGAAATTGTTTCCAAAGCAGAAATATCAGAAGTTGGGAATAAATGTGCCCTTAATACTCCATACAGCAAATATTGATGACTTCTCTCTCCTTCAACACATAGACTGGGAGGTAAATGTGCTTTGGTTCCCCTAGAAGCAGAGCCTGAGATAGATCTGGGAGCACAAGAATTACTGAGGATGTGAGAACGGGCCTGATGCACAAGGGAGCTCGAAGGATGAATCACACTGCAGCACTGTCTTTGTCTTTGTCTCTGGAAGAGAAAGGGTTGGTCTGTTGAACCCTGTAACAGCCCACCCATCCTGTCTGCAAGTCACCCCACAGACTGGGGCAAATCGGGGTGCAGCAGGGCTGGTGGTAATTTTGCAGGAATTTGGCCCCAACCATCTGAGGGGGATTCTCTGGAGAAGCAGAGGAAGCTAGGAGCCGATAGCAGCTCTCACAACTGAGGGCTGGGTGTGCTGTCCTGGTCAGTGGATCTGGAAAGAGCACCAACAGCATTCAGTGCTTGGTGGTCAGGCTTAACCTCCAAATAAGCCCTAAAGAAGGGACCTTCTTAGAATGTCTGTTAGACATTCATTAGACATTCTTCTAATAGTTTCTATTAGAAGAAACTATTCCTGATGACACCTCAGCCGATAAGCCTATTTTCCAATTCTGGGGCAACTAAAGATATACCATCCTACCTAAGTACACATGCAAAATCTCATTGAATCCTCTTAAACAACCCTTTGGAGCTCTGATGTAGTTAATATCATGCAATGGCTTGTTTTTCCAGCTTCTGTTCTCTTGCCTAACCCCAGCCTTGGGAGAAGGTTAAAGTCAGGAGTCTGCTTATACCCCGCAGAAGGAGGGTGTCTCTTAGAGACTCCTTCTCTCAGATTCTTCTCGTCACTGTCTCAATACACCCAAGACATGGGCTTTGATCTAACGCAGACTCAGACTCTCTCTTCAGGGGAGTTCATTAATTCCAGAGACAGAGCCCAAGTGTCCTTCCAAGAATCTTCCAAGAAAGCTCAGGTGTCCTCCAGAACCTTCTGGAGCCGCTTGGGTCATGCTGGCTACAAGTCCTGCTCATCAGCCTTCTGTTCATTCCAGAGGAACTCCTGGCAGCCAGGTAATAAATCCTTGTTTTTCTTAAGTTAACTGGATCCAATTTCTATTGCATATAACAATGGAAATTTCCATTACATGTAACAGTTTAAAAGTTTACATAATCTAATGTTCCCCAAGTGGCAAAGCTAGTAAGTTTCATAGCAGGAATTAGAATCCAGGTACGCAGGACATTCGAGGCTGACCCATTAGTCACTATGTTCTTTCTATTTTTATTAATATATTTTTTTTTTTGTAGGCAATGCACAAACTATACAGTTTCCATATATGAAGAATTCTATACAAATTCTTCAATGATAAATATTTCAGTATGGAGAAGAAAAAGGTATCTATGGCTGCATATGGGTAAGAACGTCAATGAACATCAATATAATTCAAGTTAAAAATATTTGCCTTTAAGGCCATCACAACATTTTGTGTCCACCAGAAGACAAAAATGCACCTTTCTTATCTTTCAGAAAATACTCAGTACTGCTAGGTATCACCCCAGGGTGTCTGCTCCCTCAAACACTGATGCCTTTTGATGAATTTACAGTTTAGAAGACACCTGAATAGGGAAAAGTATGAGAGATTTCTGGGGCCCTCTCAGAGGTTAATCAAGTTTCCTGATTGTCATAGACCAACATATGGCTTCTCTGAAACCTTTCTCCGATCTGGGTCTACACAGGCACTATGCTCTACAGAACTCTTTAACTGAGTTCCCCCTAGAAAAGTGGACTGGTTGTATGTGGGTGCCACACCACTGAGAGAATGGTCTAGAAAGGGAGCCGGCTCTCTGCGGAGGATTCTCTCCTGCAGCTTCCGTATGCTCAGGAGAGTCAAGGGCTCTCGAAGCACCTGAGCCACCTCCTGCTGTGCCCTCCACCCTGACCTGGAGAGGGTGGTGATTGCGATCCAGACCTTGGTTCGGTCTGGCTGCATGGGATTCTGGCGGCCTCGGCGAGCGGGTGCGTGTACCTTCTCCGAGCCTCAGCTGCTCAGAAGTGGTGCCAGATTCGTAGTGTCTGTCCCAAAGGGCCGCAGTAAGTAGATGAGACCTTACGCGTGCTCAGCCCCTGCCCTGCAGGAAGCACGCAGTGCACAGAGGCAGGCAGCAGCAGCTGTATCCATGGAAGCAGTGTCCGTTCTGAGATCCGGAAGGGAGCGCAGATTGTTTGAGGAGTCCGGCGGTGGAACATGTTCAGTGAAATCCCCATGAAATGAACACTGCACTGTCCTCTCTCTCAACCCCCAGGCAAATACACTGCGATTCAGGCCGATTGGTCAAGGCCGACACAGGACAAAGTCATCAGCTTCTCCCTATAGCTCTCTGGTGGCCTCCTATCATCAGCAAAGCCCGCTAACAATTCCCGGGGAATACAAATAGAATTCGGTTCACAGAATAAAGTCTAACCGTTTTTTTCCTTTGTGCTCAGTCTAGTTTCATTGCTCACGGGGTGCCCTGTTCAAAGGCCTCGCACCGGGACCTTCAGGCCAGAGTTCCTGGTGCAAAACGGCTGTGCCGACACCTCAGCTCGGCGGGCCGTGGGCAGAGACCCGGCTCCAGGCACTGGATCTGGAACCGAGCAACTCGCCTGCGCCTGCCCGAGAGAACCCTGCCCCCTTCCCCTGCTGATGTGATCCCTACAAAGCAGCCCCACCCTTGGCGAGAGCTCACACCTCTCCGTTCTCTGATCAGAGAATAAAACTGTCCCTTGCTTCGGAATCAAAAAAAAAAAAAAAATTCCCTTTAACACCACCTCAACGTGACTGATGGCAACCATGAGGCTTCATTTCAATAAGATTATCCTGAGTGGATCTTGCTCTGGCTGAGTTGCCCTGCATCTTATACCCCTTGAGGGACAGCACTCTGGAAAATAAACGGGATGAGGGCACTTCAGAGTGTGGTGAGCTAGGCAGTTCCCCTTCCCCAGGGATGCTCAGGAAAGGGGAGTAAGAGAGAGAGAGAATTCTCTGTGTCTCCTCCCCCCACCATCTAGCAAGACCACCATGGTTTCTCTTTAATCTGACCAAGGGACAGTCCTGGCTTTCAGGGCTCCCCCCCACCCTTCTTACAGCCACAGAAGTGATTCAGGGACTTTTGTACTTGTATTCTTTTCTGAAACTAAGTTGTATCTTCACAGGCAAGTAGGAATCATAGTCAGTGAAATTAATCATGAAATTTTGCCCATCCAAGTAACTTGACTGAAAAGCCTGTCTAAATTCAGGAATCTGAATTTAGGTAGAGCCAATTAAATGTATCTGTTCCCAAGCTGCTTTCTTTATACACTACATAATATATTATGCCTGTATTAACTTGTGGTTCAATTTGAAGGTTATTATTTGCATAACAATCTGTCAGTGCTCATCTCTCTTCCTGCTGCTTCAACATAACTCTCTTGTCTCCCCAGAGATTACTAATTAACTCAATATAGTTTTATGTATATTGGGTTTATTTATTGCAGTATTTTTTTTTTTAATTTCACCAAAATTCACATTCATTCTATCTGGCTGAGGTACAGGGAACTTAGAGGCTGGGAAACATTCTGTTCTAGATCTGACATGGGCCATATTTTAGCTAAGAATTTATTTTAAACTGACAGGAAAAAAAAAAAAAAACAACTTAAGAGTATTAAGTGGAATCTGATCAAAACATTCAAAGACTTCCTTCATTAAAAAGGAGACACATTTGAAAGGCATTTTTCCCAGAGTTTGGAACCATTTTTCCCTTTCCAAGAATCTTTCTGGCAAAAAAAAACCCCAGAAAACAAAAACAGACACAAAATCAACAACAATAACAAAAAGCAAAACAAATACTCCTTTTCACTAGAGGGTATTAAATAGAAAGACTCCTTTCCTGCCCTACCCCAAACTCCTCCCTTTAAAAGAAAGCATTCTTCAATTTCGTTTCTTTTTATGGCTGAGTAACATTCCACTGCATATATGTGTCACATCTTCTTTATCCATTCATCTGTCAATGGACCTAGAGTCTGTCATACAGAGTGAAGTAAGTCAGAAAGAGAAAAACAAATACCGTATGCTAACACATATATATGGAATCTAAAAAAAACCAAAAATGGTTGTGAAGAACCTAGGGGCAGGACAGGAATAAAGACGCAGACATAGAAAATGGACTTGAGGACACAGGGAGGGGGAAGGGTAAGCTGGAGCGAAGTGAGAGAGTGGCATGGACTTATATATACTAACAAATGTAAAATAGATAGCTAGTGGGCAGCAGCCTCATAGCACAGGGAGATCAGCTCAGTGCTTTGTGACCACCTAGAGGGGTAGGACAGGGAGGGTGGGAGGGAGACGCAAGAGGGAGGAGATATGGGGATATACATATATGTATAGCTGATTCACTTTGTTATAAAGCAGAAACTAACACACAATTGTAAAGCAATTATACTCCAATAAAGATGTTAAAAAAAAAAGTATTCTTTCTGATTCTTGGCACGGGAAGTGATGGAAAAAACATATAACAGAGGTTTAAGAAATGAAAAGACTTACAGGTTTTCAAGAGCAAAGGATATTCATAGATCTTTGAGATATTATAAGGCTAGAGTTTGTTGGGGAAGTTTAGAAAGGCAGATATGGAGCAGATTATAAAATATTCCAAATGTCATGCAGTGGAATTTAGATTTATTGTGCAGTAAGCCACTGAAATATCTTTAGCATTGAAATAACAACATAGCTATATTTAACTTTCAGACAGATAGCTTTCATACCAGAGTAAGGATGAATTAGAGATACGGAGATAGGACAGAAGTCATTTGAAGCAACACATAAGAAAGATGCTGACAGTCTTCACTAAGAAAGCGGCTATAGAACTAGAGATGAAGGGCCGTAATTAAGGACATTTTAAAGATAGAAACAAACTGGTGGCCAGTTAGATATACAGAAGAAGGGAGAATAATTTACTGAGACTGTTTCATTCTTCTTCAAAAGATATTAGCCTAAAACCCATGTTTTCTCCTTGTTTATCGGGTCTTCTCACAAAACTTCTAGTTGCTTTGAAAATTGTTTTGCTTTCTAAGGACTGGGAAAGTCTCAGCTTAGGGTGTTTCCTATTGATCTGGAGCCCCCTTTGCCTTACATTTTATAGAAAGGGGCAAAGAACAATGTAATTACAAACTCAGGTATATGGTTCTTTTCCTCCTGGAGCTTTAGGCAATAATGATGGAGGTGACACGTTATAGCTAAAGAGACATATGATAATAAGGAATGTTCCAAGGTAAAGAGAAAATATGTAATTTCCTTGACGCTAACCCTCAGTTTTCCTATAATTCCCACCACTGAGTCTATATGATACTATCTATAAACTAAGCCTCTTAAAACCCAAGACAAACCCTGTTTTTAAGCAGTTCACGCCACAGCTCCATGGTTTAGGATCTTAACACTGGTCTCTAAATGAACATGTGAGCTGGTCTAGTCACTGAGTATTTTCTTTGTTATTTTTTTCAAGTCTAATTCTTCTATTGCATCCCTAGTGACTGGATCCCTGAATCGCCTGCCTTGATCAATTTTGGGCTAATTTGCACATACTCAAGTTTATTCAAGATTAACATGTGCTTTATCTTTCCATTCCCTTTGGGAATGAGAACTGTTCCCTTATGTTAGATTTTCAGATTCCTGTGTTCCTAGCATTTGCTTCCAGTCTATGCTAAAATCAGCAGTTTTACTTTATTGTAGATTCTTCGTTACAGATCTAAGGTGTATGGATCTACCTTTAGCTGTTACCGGATCCCCTGATTCCACACCACTGCCTTTCTTAGGATAGCCTCCTACAGTTCACCAGGGGGCCCTACTAGACTTCTTGCTAGCTGTCTAACCACCAATAGCCACATTTCCACTTATAAACTCTAAAACTCTTAAGCCTGTGTAGCCTCCTTATCTTGGTTTTCCTTGGTGTGGTCCCATCATACCAGCAGATGTTTGGAAGATTCAGCATTGTGAGAGTACAAGTTTCTGCCTTTCCAGTCTATTTTGGATCAGCGTTCCAACTCATTTCAGTATTCTTGTATGTTTACATGGTTTTGCTACCAAATTATATAGACACACACCAATATGAAAAGAAAATTGTTTAGGATCAAAACTGCAATATCTTTGTCATGCAGAAATGAGTATATTTTCCACAGGTCTCAATTTCTCTTTTCTTCTCTGTCTGATTTTACTAGAAAGGAGGCCAGAGAAGAATCTATTTTGCACTTTGTTGTATTCTGTTATCTCTACCTGCTACCAAATAGGTAACGTAACATTAAAAAAATTCTGCTAAAAATAGAATAAAAGGGTTATTTTTTTTAAAGGCATACACCTACAAGACCAAAGAGAATAGAAAAGAAAACAACTACAAAATTTTGGAAGCTGAAAACTGACTTAGTGAGATAGAAAAAGCTAAACCTAAACCTGAGCCTTGCATAGACGATGGCCAGAAATTTCTGATGGAAGTCCAAAAGTAAGCATGTTCACACCATGGAATCCCAGAAGGGCTCAAGAATTGGAGGCATTGGGTTGTTACAAAGTGAAGTTTCTCACAGGGCTGAAAAGAGAAGAGTCGACTGAGAATGTGGAAAGTAAAAAGTTCCTTTCCCAAGCTACTGAGCCAGGCAATCCATGGCAGATACATGGCACTGATGTAAGTGAAATTAACTGAACATCTATATGCTGAATTTCACGATCTCCAGCTCCAAGCATTTGGCTCCTGCGGTGACACTGCAAATTTGTATCAGTATCCATTCTCGTTTTTTTCCCTTTTAGTAATGGAAGCCTTCACTGCTCCAAGTTTTAGCTGAGCACCCAGGTAAACATTGCTCTTCAGAGTTTCCACTGCAGCTAGGTAGAGCCATGTGATTACACTTTCACTCATGAAATGCAAATGGGAATGATACATACAACTTGCATATCACATTTTTAACAGACAGCTGCTGACTCTGCATTCTTTCTTTCCTCTGGTCAGGAAACAAGATGATACATGGAACAGGGCTTCTTACTGCCCTGTACCACCTGCTTACATTGAGTCTATTTCATGAGAGAACCAACTTCCATCTTGTTGGAGATATTGCTTTCATGGGTGTCTTAAGTAGAAACCAACAGTCTTAACCAATAGTCTAAGAAATGCTTAATTCCTGGCAACAGACTGAAATGACACTTCGGAGCAACTACTATGCCTAAGAAACATGATATATGGATACCAACAGTTGGAAGCCTCCAAAAATTGGCTTAATCTAATCATTGAAATGAAAAGGACATTAAGCATTCTGTCCAGGGTCACAATTGATATTTAGTGCTTAACAGTAAATAGGAAAACAAAGATAATTACTACTAGGAGTTTGAGGAAATTCTTTAACCAGAAAGACAAAGAAATATATATATATATATAAACAAAAACAAATAAAAGAATTGAGAGGAAAGAGATAAAATGAAGGGAACCAAAGAAAACTTTAAAAATCTATAATTATTATCTTCAAAAGGTAAGAAAGCAGATAGATAAAATTAGAATAGGGTACTATAAGGTTATGTTTAGAGGAAGAATGGCATTTTGAATATTAAACATCTAACAACTAAGTTTAAAAAATCAATACCATATTGAAATGATAAAAGTGAGATAATTTCCACAGTAGTAAGACAAAACAGAAGAAAAAAGTTAAGAAAATATCAAGAATATTCCAGATAGCCCAACAATCAAATAATAAGAGTTCTAGACAACAAGAAGTGAGAAAATAGAGAGGGATAAAGAGGAAGGCTTTAACCAAAAAATTATTTAAATTTTCCCACTGAAAAATGGCTTTTTTTTTTCATGGCTTTCAGATGAAAACGCCATGGTGCTCAAAAAAAAAATACACTAAAAGTAACTGCAACAAGTCTTTATCCTCACAAAATTTCAGAATCTTAGGGACAAAGGGAATATTTTAAAATTACCCCAAAAAGAAATAAGTTACATACAAAGGATCAAAATTCAGAATATCTTTGGGCTTATTAATAGCTATGAAAATCTAGAGAAATACCTTTAAACTGTGAACAAAAAAACCTTTCTATGAAAGAAAAAAAATTACAACTGATACTGTATAAATAAAAAGGATCACTAGAGATCATTATATACCAACAAACTGGATAACACAGAAGAAATAGATAAATTCCTAGAAATGTACAACCTAACCAGATTAAATCATGAAGAAATAGAAATTCTGAACACATCTGTAACTAGTATAGAGAGTGAATCAGTAATCAAAAACTTCCCAACAAAGAAAAGTCCAAGACCAAATGGTTTCACTGCTAAATTCTACCAAGCATTTAAAGAAAAATTAACACCAATCCTTAAACTCTTCCCAAAAAAACTGAAGAGAAAAAAACACTTACAAACTCATTTTGTGAGACCAGCAGTACCCTGATACTAAAGCTATGCAAAGTCACTACAAGAAAATAAAACTGCAGGCCAATATCCTTGATGAATATAGACACAAAAACCTTCAACAAAATACTTATAAAATGAATTAAATAGCACATTAAAAGTATCACACACTGTGACCAAGTGTAATTTATCTTGAGATGCAAGTGTGGTTCAATATACAAAAATCAATTAATGCAATATATTGTATTAACAGAACAAAGCATGAATATCACATGATCACCTAAATAGATGCAGAAAAAGCATTTGACAAAATTCAACATCATGTCATGCTAAAAACTCTCAACAAACCAGATATAGAAGGAAATTAACTTAAAACAATAGAGGCCATATATGAGAAGCCCACAGCTAACATCATATTCAACGGTAAAAAAAGTAAAGCTTTTCCTCTAAGATTAAGAACAAGGGAAGGATGTCCACTCTTGACATTCTATTGAACACAGTACTGAAAGTCCTTGCCAGAGCAATTAGGCAAGAAAAAGAAATGAAAGCAGGCAAATCAGAAAGGAAGAAATAAAATTGTCCCTGCGTGCAGACAACATGATCTTATATACAGAAAACCCCAAAGACTTCATTTAAAAACTGTTAGAACTAATAAACTAATTTAGTAAGGTTGGAGGGTGTAAAATCAACATACAAAAATCAGTTGTGTTTCTATACACTAACAACAAACTATCTAAAAAGGACATTAGGAATACAATTCCTTTTACGACAGCACCAAAAAGAATAAAATACTTAGGAATAAACTGAACTCAAGATGTGAAAAATTTGTATACTGAAAACTATAAAGCATTGATGAAAGAAATTAAACAAGATGCAAACAAATGGAAAGACATCTTGTATTCATGAATTGGGAAACAATCTTTATAAAAAATCTCCGTATTACCTAAAGTGATCTACAAACTTAATGCAATCTACAAATTTAATGCAAAGTGATCTATCAAAATCCCAATGGCATTTAACAAAAATAGAAAAGAAATCCTAAAATTCATATGTAACCACAAAAGACTATAAATAACCAAATCAATTTTGAGAAAGAACAAAGCTGGAGGTATCACACACCCTGATTTCAAAATACATTACCAAGCTACAGTAATCAAAACAGTATGGTACTTGCATAAAGACCATGTAGACCAACGGAACAGAATAGAGCTCAGAAATAAGTCCACACATATACGGTCAACTGACATTGACAAGAATATATTGACAAGAATACAAAATGGGAAAGGATTGTCTCTTCAACAAAGGTACTGAGAAAACTGGACCACTGCATATAGAAAAAGAAAATTGGTCCCTTATCTAGGTAGAATATTACTAGATAATACTACTAAATACTACCACTTCTAGGAGTATTATGATTTTACATGTTACATTTAAGTCTTTAATATCAATACATTTTGAATCTAAATAAAGTATTTTCAGGGAAAGTTTTTATACCCAATCCAATTATCAACTAATGAGTGCACTGAATAATAAAGACATATTCAAAGACATTAAATGTTTCAAAAATTTACCCTCCATGCTCCTTTTCCTCAAGAAACTGCTATGAGATTTCTCCTCCCAAAAGGAAGGATCAAACTACAGAGGGTAGAACACAGAATTTAGAAACATAAAACCCAAACTAGTAAAGAGTTAAAGGGAATTATCATACTTGATAAGGAATAATTTAAAATATCAGCCAGGTGGCAGGCCAAGAGAGTGAGTAGATGGGGTTAAATCCAGAGGGATAACCCCAAGGGGGAAAAAAAGAAGTATGGAGAACTGATAGATATTTTGATGACAGATTTGGGGAGTTGATTTTTTTATATAGTAGATAATTAAGCAAATGGATAAAAAGGTCTATTATTAACTCTAGAGAAAGTAAAACATTTAAGGCAGAAATAGATAATCATAGAATACTAGCATAATTTAAAAAAATATTATTCACATAGCCATGATAATACAAACACTTAGTGTTGATTTTAGTAAAAAATATAACTATTTTAAGACCTAGGGAGAGGGGAAATGTGTATGTGTGTGTGTGCGGGTATGTGTATGTGTTTGATTCCAGCATGGAGAGATAAGAGGGTTAAATTCATATCTTTTGGATTTGTAATTTATTAGTTAAAACACAAAACAGAAAAAGATTAAAGTGTTTTACATGCCAATATGAAGCTATAAATCAAGAGAAATAGTAAATGGCATAAACAGTTGCCTTTAAGAAGTGGGACTCCAGGACTGTTTTTTAATGTTATTGTTGTCATAAAACATGTAACTGTTTCACTATTTTAACCCTTTTATTGTATAAATTTGATTCAAAAATTAAAATTAAAAATGTCTTTAAACATAAACAATTACTCCTGCTGTATTTATCTTCTAGGGCTGCCATAACAGAATGCCACAGAATGGGTGGTTTAAATAACAGGATTTTATTTTCGCACAGTTCTAATGGCTGGAAGTCCAAGATTAAGGTTGGTTTCTGGTATAGTCTCTCTCCTTAGCTTTTATAGAGAGCCACTTTGTTGCTGTGTCTTCACAGGGTGTTCTGTCTGTATGTGCATCCCTGGTGTCTCTTCCTCTTCTTATAAGGACCCCAATACTATTGCATTAGGGTCACACTTCTTGACCTCATTTAACCTTATCTCCTTAAACACACTATCTCCAAGTACAGTCACATTGGGAGTTAGGGCCTCAATGTATAAATTTGAAGGCACAAAATCCCATCCATAACAGTCACGTATTTCTAATTGTTTAAAAATCTGTCCAATTCATACATTTAAACATGTTGACTACAGCCAACATCCATTCTGATTGGCTAGAACCCAAACTGCACTAGTTGTTAAATACTTCTATTACTCCTATAAACACAGATTAATTTCTTCGAGATATTTCCAGGCTTAATAGTGAATTGAATCTATTTCCAGTGACTTTATCAAATGTTTAAACAGAGAAATATTTCCATTTATGAACATTAGAAGGTTTCTCAGTCATTAAAGCTTCATAATGTAAACTACATAATCATGCTTTTAAGTCAAGGAGACATGGGAATAAACAATAGATCACCATATATATGCTCTTAATTTTCAAAATTGAAAGTGCTAATGCTAATTTTTATGTGTGCATCTGCTGCTAAAAACCAAATAAGCTACTCACTTCCTTCTGAAGTTTGCAAATACATGTCCTTTGATTAGTGGCTGTAACTGCTCTCCAATGAACACGGAATTGACTGCAAATCTGTCTCTTAGATTAGAGGTCAGCTGCAAATATCAATATTTGCTCCAAAAAGGAAAGTCTCTTTGCTACATTCATTTACAATATTTGATATATGGTGTGTGTGTGTGTGTATATATATATATATATATATATATATATATATGTGTGTGTGTGTGTGTGTATATATATATATATATATATATATATATATATATATATATATATATATATAATACGTATGGTTGGAGTTGAGATTCATTTCCTAGGTGTGAAACTTCTGAGTCTTTTTCCTTCCTGTAACTTGGGAGTATCACTAGAGACTACCGACCATAGAGTTTTCTAAAGATTAAATGAGATAATTTATATAAAGGTCTGAGCGTTACTACCTAACAAGTGTTCAGTAACCATTAGTTGTTACTTTATGGACCTCTACTTGCCATGGTTGCCTCACACATGCCTTACTTCTTGGGATTCTATTGAAGTGAATCTTTTTGAATGGTTCTCTGAACCTCCCTGCAAATTGTTCCCCATTTAGTTAGTGGGGTCAAGATTGCCACTGCTTCCTTAGGCTGTTACTGTGAACCAAAGATTGATGTGACATTTCTCAAAGAAATCAGGCCATTTGACTCAACAACTTCTGTTTTTTAAAAAAATTACATGTTTTTCCTCCAAAAGGTACTTTTAATACTTATAAGGAATTTCAAAAATTTTTTAACTGGCTTCTCTATTTTAAAAAATCATTCTGTTGTAGTTTTTGGTTAAATTAATGCTAAATACATACATACTTCCACACAAATTACTAAACTGTTTCAATTCATAAGCAATGCTTGACACATTTTAGGTGATCAATAAATATTTATTACTTGAAGGCATGGTTCTGTATATACGTAGAAATTCTATTCTATGAACTCTAAGATGTGGATTATTTAAAATCGTGTGTGATTTCTTAGGAACCAATAACACCATCGTATATATTTTTATTTAATTTTTAAATATGTATCTATGAAACTATGTACTTCTGTTGATAAGACTATACAGAGTATACACAATACTAAATTAACTTCAGAGAAGTAAATTACTTGTATGACTTAGGGCTTTCACTTAAAGTTCCATGCTTCTGAACTTTGGGAATGTCACATTTTACAAGGTGGGTGCCATATTGTGTGATTGACTGTCTTTTAATCAACTTTATTCTAAAAAGAAGACATATGAAACATGGGCTTCCCTGGTGGTGCAGTGGTTAAGAATCCACCTGCCAATGCAGGGGACATGGGTTCCAGCCCTGGTCTGGGAAGATCCCACATGCCGTGGAGCAACTAAGCCCATGCGCCAAAACTACTGAGCCTGTGCTCTAGAGCCTGCGAGCCACAACTACTGAGCCCGCGTGCCACAACTACTGATGCCCACACGCCTAGAGCCCGTGCTCCGCAACAAGGGAAACCACAGCAATGGGAAGCCTGCACACCACAACAAAGAGTAGCCCCCGCTCACCGCAACTAAAGCCCACGCACAGTAACAAAGTCCCAATGCAGCCAAAAATAAATTTTAAAAATAAATAAATTTATTTAAAAAAATAGAAAATAAAAAGAAGACATATAAAACAGATATTGGTTATATAAAAAAGAAGCAGGAGAAGAAGAGATAGAAGAGGTCTTTGTCACTGCTTTTATCTTATGTAAGAACTCTTCTGGTGCAGCTGTAGGTAATTAGAGCTTTGAGGGAAAGAGATGAGTAGAGACGCCTCAGTTATTTTCCTTAAGTATTAGATGTTCCTTTAAAACTCCCAGATTTGCTTGTTTAATATCATTTTCTGTTTGTTTGCCTGATTTGCTTTCCTCCTGTCTGGAGGTTGCTCCTAGGTATGCTCAGTCTTGTGTTAAGTAAGTTTCTGAGCAATATAAATAGATTGTTTCACTTGGAGATGTTTCCACATTTGTCTTCTTCAATAATAACTGCCTAATGAAAACATTTAGAAAATACTACTCCTGTTGAATGACTTTCACCTGTGGCATCACCCGAAACAAATGAAAATCCTTCTTCTTTAAGTAGGGATCTCTGCAAAGTCAGGGTACTAATCCAGAGTGACACTTCCACGGCATTCTTTAATCGTTGATGACAGCAAGTGAAATGGGACTGGTCGCAGAGCAAATTGCTTCATTAGTAACATAGCCTAGAATACCTGTGAAATCACAACCTGCATTTCCTAATGCATGGGCCAAGAAACGTGATCATTTAACTCTCACAATTTAGGCACATATTGTCTGCTCGAACTGGGTTTTTTTTTAAGTTTTAATAAATTACTTGTTAAAATGAAAAATTATTATATTTTCCTGATTTTTCTATGTTCAAATATAGTACATGGCACTGGTATAAACAACAAAATTGTTAACAAAATAATGCAAAACTGAAAATAATTGACTGTAGTGTTTAATTTTATAGTGCATACCCAAAGGGGCATGCATTAAGCAACAAATTTGTACTCTTTCATTTTTGTGAGTGATATATGAAACGTACTAATCCAATCAGTACTGAATGGATGTAATCATTTTAAACCATCATTTGGTTGGTTTTAGCAATATTTCACAACTGCAGAAATGAGTGACAAATTAATACCATAACTATAAAATGTTTTTTTCAATATATATACTCTTAATCCCCAACAACTAAAAGCTCAGATGCAAACTCTGGAAACAAAGTTAAAGAAATGATAGCGCACGACTGAAAGAAAAATTGCACAGTACGGCCTCTCAAAAAAGAGGAAGTGTGACATTTTTTAAAAGGAGTGTTTTCTTCCCAAGAAGAATTCTGTAAAAAAAGTAACAACGCCCTTTTCAGAAGTTAAAAAGTTATAAATTATAGTATACAGATGGATGACAATATAAGTAAATTCATTTCAAATATTCTTCTAGGTGTAGGAGAGACAGAGGGAGGAAGAAAGTAAAAAAAAAATCTTTTGTTAAATGCTACAATAATATACCTTCTCATTGATTTTAATCATAGAGCAGGAGTGGGCAAACTCTTTCTGTAAAGGGCCAGGTAGTCAATATAATGATATTAGACCTGGTGAGTCATAGGCTCAACTCAGCTGTTTTAGCGCAAAAGCATCCATAGAAATACATAAGCAAGGGGGTGTGATTGTGCTTCAACGGAATTTTATGTTCAAAATCAGGCAGACAATCATATTTGGTCTATAGGCCATAATTTACCAAAAACATTTATCTCAGAATAACTTTTAGAGATTGTTATTTCTAAAAGAGACTCCACCACCCAAATAAGCTCTTCAACCAAATAAAATGAAGTTAGGATTGATGGAAAGATAAAGGATATTCTAGGATATTCTATCAAATCTGTAAGTGTTACTTTGAGGTCACTTAGAGTTGCATTCCTATGTTCAAAGCAATTGATTTAGTTTAAAAGCACTGATACAATTAAAAAGCATTTTACTGTTAAAATATTTCATGTTTGAAAATTATCAGTCCATCCTGAGCGAAGGTAAGAGAAGGGGTGATGAACAACACTTCAAGTTACCCATGTTCAAGTTTATTAAAAAGTATAGATTTTTCTCCCTATAAAGTAATTGGATGAATCCATGCAGAATGAGCTGGTTTTACAAACCACTGTTTTCCTAAATAGAAATAGATATATTCCCTTTATAAATCATGACAAATCCTGAAATTCTATCATTACTTAAGTTTTAATCAGTTTGGTTGTCAAGTCTTTTATTAACTAACAAAAATAACACAAAATAAAACAACAGCAACACTAGCTACAATTTATCCTGCATAGTATCTCATTTATCCTTATCACAACAGCAGGAGCAATATTTTAGAAATAAAGAACATTTCAGTTTAGGAATTTAGATAATTGTCATATATGACATATCCAATCAGAAATGGCATCAAGATTTAAAATAAGGTCCCCTTTGTGATTTTAAACCTTTCTCACTACAAGATATTAAAAGGGTTTTACTATGAATCTGGTGCTTTACATGCAGAATTTTAATTTCTGACAATCTTGCAAAGTAAGTGTTAGTATTTCTCTTGTATAAGTGGGAAACTATATGCAAATGACTGATAATGATCAGAGAGCTACCACAGCCTGAACTGGAACTTGTTCTGCTGTCTGTCTCCAGACCCATACTCTCCCTGCTAAGCCGAGCTGTTGGTATGTGAACTGAGATGTGAGGCTATATTTCAACCAGACTAATTTAATGGTTAGATATGCAAAAGCAAAGGCTAGTTGAGATTAATAAAGAATAATACAAGATGAGACTTGAGTATGTGAGAACAGAAGTGAGGAGAAAAGAGACGTTTTAAATAGAGAACAAAATATGGAAAACCAAGGGTTTACCAATGCTGGCCATCTTATCAACTTGACTGAAGGGGTTAAAAGTGAGAAGCTTCTGTCGATTCATCTTCAACAGAAAAGTAATGAGACAGATTCAAAACGTTTTGATCTGAACATTAGATGATAACCCACATATGTAAATTGCATTAATAGCATTCAATTGATAAAAAAGATGTATACATCTTAACATATACAGATAAATAAGGACATATTCTGTATATTTACTTCAATCTCTTTTAACAGTTTTTGTTAAGTTTTGTCTTATTTCTAATGTCCAAATATATGGAGCTTTAAACTTGACCTTCTGGAACTGATTTCTAATTAACTGGGCTAATTAGCTGTATGAAAATGATTCTTTGTTACTAAAATTTGGTCAGTTTTCAATATGTTCAATGTACACTTAGGGAAAAATAATTTGCTGACTTTAAAAGAGAGCAGTTCATTGTGTTATTCAAATCTGTTGTAGCCTGATTATTCATCAGATTTAAAAAATTACTGAGGAAAGGGTTAAAAATCTCCTACAACAATACCAGATTTTGCTCATTCTCCTTGTAGTTCTGAAATTTTTTCTCTATATATTTAAGCTGTTATTAATATAAATCAAGTTTAGAACTGCTATTTCATCCTGGTGAATTAGAACTATAATCATTGGGCAGTTGCCATCTTTGTATCTTATAATGCTTTTTGCTGTAAAGTTCAGTTTATATGGTATTAGCACAGCCACAAAACAGTTTGTAAAATTAAGTAAGAATTCTTTCACATTTCTACTGTTTAATTTTCTGTGAACTTCTTATTAACACTATAATCTTCAGTGATTCTTAATCCAGTCTGACAAACTTTACCTTTAACAGAAGAATTTAGTCAATTTACATGTATTGTGATTATGGTTTTATTTACATTTTTTTACCATCTTACTTTATAGTAATTGTCCTGCATGAATTTTTCTGATAATTTTTCCCATTTCTTATTTACATTGACTAAGGTGATTTCCTTTTAAAATTTAACTTTTCTATCATTTTGGAAGATATATTCAATTTCTTTTAGGTGTTTTCCTTAATATATTACCGAGGACGTTTAAATTCACAAAATAAAAAGTTAATTTCATAACATCAGCTCCTCCTAACCACAAGAAGGTGTTAAAATATTTTAACTCTGATTCTTCTTCTGTCTTGCTTTTATAGCATAAATTAGACTTTTTATTCTTGTGTATAGAGTCAGTATTTTGTCAGATTTACCCAAATATTTGCAATTTACTTTACTCACTTTTCCCTATGCATCTCAAATTTTTCATATGGGATCTTTTTTCTTCCTCCTATATTGTAATACTCAGAAATTTAGTTGGTAAGATATATTAATGGTAAATAGTCTCTTTTATGTTGTCTAAAAATGCTTTATTTTTTCTTTTTCAAAGATAGTTTGCTGAGCAAATAATTCTAGATCAATAGTTATTTTTTGTGATCACTTTGAAGAAATGCTTCTATTATATTTTGGCTTCCATGATTACTGTTGAGAAATCAGTCATTTTTTGCCTAATTGCCATTCTTTGGTAAGTAATCTTTTTCCCTTGAGCTGCTATTAAGATCTCTCTCTTTTTATTTTTATTTTGCTTTAACATTTCAAGATGTCTATTTTTTGCCTTGGTTTCACTACACTGTGTCTTCATGTAGATTTCTTTTTCTTTATCTTGCTTAACATGTGTTGGAATTTGTGAATCTAAAGATTTGTCCCTTTCATCCTTTTTGAAAAATTTCCATCAGTATTCTCTTCAGAAGTTGCCTTTCTATAACCTTCTTAACTCCAATTAAACATATATTATTTTCACTACCTGCAAAACTTCTTATTTTCCTTCCCTGGATTTCTATGCTGTATCCTAAATAATTTATTTACAGCTTCCTCTCAATTTTTCCATTGTGTCATAACTTTCTGACCAATCATTGGGTTTTCTAATTTAATTAATGTATATGTTATTTCTATAATTGTATGTTGTTCTTAGTATCAAACATAGCTGCCTGTGTTTGTTTCATTTTATTCTTTAGTAGATTTTGGAATATTTTTTATTTATACAAGTATAATTAAGTCATATATCATAATTTGTAGTCAATAATTCCAATATCCATTCTTTGAATATCTGATTCTTCTGAAATTTGTTTTAGCTTCTGGTTGTTTCTTCTCAGTGTTCTAATGGTGGTATTTTTTCTCATGTGTTTTACAAATTCTGATTAGTAAGGATTCTTTTTTTTTTTTTTTTTTTTTTTTAATTTACTTATTTATTTATTTATTTTTGGCTGTGTTGGGTCTTAGTTTCTGTGCGAGGGCTTTCTCTAGTTGTGGCAAGCGGGGGCCTCTCTTCATCGCGGTGCGCGGGCCTCTCACTATCGCGGCCTCTCTTGTTGCGGAGCACAGGCTCCAGACGCGCAGGCTCAGTAGTTGTGGCTCACGGGCCTAGTTGCTCCGCGGCATGTGGGATCTTCCCAGACCGGGGCTCGAACCCGTGTCCCCTGCATTGGCAGGCAGATTCTCAACCACTGCGCCACCAGGGAAGCCCTAGTAAGGATTCTTTAAAGTGTAGGTTGAAGGTACATGCCTACCAGGGGAATATGTGTTACCTTCTCCCAAGCAGCCAAGGGCCCTTCTTAATAAGGACCACTTTAAAATAAATGATTACTTGATAGTTTTTGTATCTCATATGTGGTTACACACATGAGAAGTTTTCTCTGGTCCATGGCCAGGAATTTATAAGAAATGCCATTTATTTTGTACTCTGGTCCAAAACCAAGACAAGCAAGTATCATTATTTTGTGTTATAAACTTTCACCAAATGTGTAATCATTGAAGCATTCTACAGGGACCTTTATTAGACTTTCCAGACTAGGTTTCTCTGTGCCCTGAACGAGGTTCATTAACTTGGAAATTCTGGTCACCAAGATATGTATTTGCTCCATACTTTCCACCAGATATAACTCTAGTTTAAAGATCTGTGGATTAGTGCTTTCTCATAATTTTTGGCTTTTGAAGATTTCCTGAATTTTCCTTACATTTTTATATTTTATCTAGTATATTTTGGTTTTTTGTGCTTGATGGAATTTCTGGATATTGAATTCATCATATTATGAGAAACTGAATGCCCTAAATCTATTTTGTATTCTGATAATTCATGACATTTCAAAAACAAACAAACAAAAAATAATAAGAGTACACTAGACTGCACTATTTCAGTAAGCAATGCCAATTTAATCCCCCATCTCACTACTGAGTTGGTTCTGTTTCCACACCTACTCTTTAGTGTCACTTAGCTGATCTCCATCTCCAAAATGAAACTGTACTCGTGTCCACTTACCAATGCCAGGGAAGTCTGAAAGTGTCAATTCAACCTAGTTAACCTGTCCTTTTAGAAAATTCTGTTTAGATATACATGGAAGGGATTCTCAGTGGCCTCCAGATATCCTAAACTGATATTTTCCATTTTAACAAGAAGCATTAAGTTCTAATTTGGTCTAATCATTACCTTGGCTGGCTCAGAGCTTTCCCATAGGAAGCCAAATGTAAACAGTATTTTGTATAAATGACCTTTTTTTTTCCCCTCACAACTAAGCCTCAGAGTGATGGTGAAATCTAAATTTCCTTTTTATTCATTTTGTAACCTCCAAATGAGCTTAAACAACAAAAATAATGGTTATGTCAACTCACAAAGTTAAAGCCAATCACAACTTTGTTTTTGTAAACATCACCAGTTTGGGAATGAATGTTAAAGAACCTATCAAGAGTTGAACATAAAGTCATAACAGAGGCAAAGTGTAAAATTTTGCCAAAGAGGATGTTTTCTACTTCCACCATCCTTTAGAATCCACCTAAGTAAAGTTTTCTACCACAGAATTGCACTTTCAGCTGCTATATGCTTATGGTGTGGAGCCCTAAAGCAGACTAAAATATTTTTCTCTTTAATCAACTGGTTGTAAAAAGTTCTCTGGGAGGCCATCTGAGACATTGATTTAAGTTGAGAGAGTGGTGGAATAAGAAGAAGCTCCCTGTAAACAAGAGTCACAGAAGGAACCAAGATGGCGGAGTAGAAGGATGTGCTCTCACTCCCTCTTGTGAGAACGCCAGAGTCACAGCTAGCTGCTGGACAATCATCGACAGGAGGACACTGGAGCTCAACAGAAAGGGTACCCCACATCAAAAGACAAAGGAGAAGCCACAATGAGACGGTAGGAGGGGTGCAATCACAGTAAAATCAAATCCCATAACTGCTGGGTGGGTGACTCACAGACTGGAGAACACTTATATCACAGAAGTCCACCCACTGGAGTGAAGGTTCTGAGCCCCACGTCAGGCCTCCCAACCTGCGGGTCCAGCAATGGGAAGAGGAATTCCTAGAGAATCAGACTCTGAAGCCTAGTGGGATTTGATTGCAGGACTTGGACAGGACTGGGGGAAACAGAGACTCCACTCTTGGAGGGCACACACAAAGTAGTGTGCACATCGGGACCCAGGGGAGGAGCAGTGACCCCAGGGGAGACTGAGCCAGACCTACCTGCTAGTGTTGGAGGGTCTCCTGTGGAGGCGGGGGGTGTCTGTGGCTCACCGTGGGGATGAGGACACTGGCGGCGGAGGTTCTGGGAAGTACTCCTTGGCATGAGCCCTCCCAGAGTCTGTCACTGGCCCCACCAAAGAGCCCAGGTAGGCTCCAGTGTTCGGTTGCCTCAGGCCAAACAACCAACAGGGAAGGAACCCAACCCCACCCATCAGCAGACAAGCTGATTAAAGTTTTACTGAGCTCCGCCCACCAGAGCAACAGCCAGCTCTACGCACCACCAGTCCCTCCCATCAGGAAACTTGCTCAAGCCTCTTAGATAGCCTCATTCACCAGAGGGCAGAAGGCAGAAGCAAGAAGAACTACAATCCTGCAGCCTGTGGAACAAAACCCACATTCACAGAAAGATAGACAAGATGAAAAGGCAGAGGGCTATGTAACAGATAAAGGAACAAGATAAAACCCCAGAAAAACAACTAAATGGAGATAGGCAACCTTTCAGAAAAAGAATTCAGAATAATGATAGTGAAGATGATCCAGGACCTCGGAAAAAGAATGGAGGCAAAGATACAGAAGATGCAAGAAATGTTTAACAAAGACCTAGAAGAATTAAAGAACAAACAAACAGAGATGAACAATACAATAATTGAAATGAAAACTACACTAGAAGGAATCAATAGCAGAATAACTGAGGCAGAAGAACGGATAAGTGAAGTGACCTGGAAGACAGAATGGTGGAATTCACTACTGTGGAACAGAATAAAGAAAAAAGAATGAAAAGAAATGAAGACAGTTTAAGAGACCTCTGGGACAACATTAAACACAACAACATTCGCATTATAGGGGTCCCAGAAGGAGAAGGGAGAGAGAAGGGACCCGAGAAAATATTTGAAGAGATTATAGTCAAAAACTTCCCTAACATGGGAAAGGAAATAGCCACCCAAGTCCAGGAAGCGCAGAGAGTCCCATACAAGATATACCCAAGGAGAAACATGCCAAGACACATAGTAATCAAATTGGCAAAAATTAAAGACAAAGAAAAATTACTGAAAGCAGCAAGGGAAAAACGACAAATAACATACAAGGGAACTCCCATAAGGTTAACAGCTGATTTCTCAGCAGAAACTCTACAAGCCAGAAGGGAGTGGCATGATATACTTAAAGTGATGAAAGGGAAGAACCTACAACCAAGATTACTCTACCTGGCAAGGATCTCATTCAGATTCGATGGAGAAATCAAAAGCTTTACAGACAAGCAAAAGCTAAGAGAATTCAGCACCACCAAACCAGCTCTACAACAAATGCTAAAGGAACTTCTCTAAGTGGGAAACACAAGAGAAGAAAAGAACCTACAAAAACATACCCAGAACAATTAAAAAAATGGTCATAGGTACATATCGATAATTACCTTGAACGTGAATGGATTAAATGCTCCAACCAAAAGACACAGGCTTGCTGAATGGATACAAAAACAAGACCCATATATATGCTGTCTACAAGAGACCCACTTCAGACCTAGTAACACATACAGACTGAAAGTGAGGGGATGGAGAAAGATATTACATGCAAAAGGAAATCAAAAGAAAGCTGGCGAAGCAATACTCATATCAGATAAAATAGCCTTTAAAATAAAGACTATTACAAGAGACAAGGAAGGACACTACATAATGATCAAGGGATCAATCCAAGAAGAAGACATAACAATTATAAATATATATGCACCCAACATAGGAGCACCTCAATACATAAGGCAACTGCTAACAGCTATAAAAGAGGAAATCGAAAGTAACACAATAATAGTAGGGGAATTTAACACCTCACTTACACCAATGGACAGATCATCCAAACAGAAAATTAATAAGGAACACAAGCTTTAAATGATACAATAGACCAGATAGATTTGATATTTATAGGACATTCCATCTGAAAACAGCAGATTACACTTTCTTCTCAAGTGCGCACAGAACATTCTCTAGGATAGATCACATCTTGCATCACAACTCAAGCCTCAGTAAATTTAAGAAAATTGAAATCATATCAAGCATCTTTTCTGACTACAACACTATAAGATTAGAAATGAATTACAGGGGGAAAAAACGTAAAAAACACAAACACATGGAGGCTAAACACTACGTTACTAAATAACCAAGAGATCACTGAAGAAATCAAAGAGGAAATCAGAAAATACCTAGAGACAAATGACAATGAAAACACGATGATCCAAAACCTGTGGGATGCAGCAAAAGCAGTTCTAAGAAGGAAGTTTATAGCTATACAAGCCTACCTCAAGAAACAAGAAAAATCTCAAATAAACAATCTAACCTTATACTTAAAGGAACTAGAGAAAGAAGAACAAACAAAACCCAAAGTTAGCAGAAGGAAAGAAATCATAAAGATCATATCAGAAATGAATGAAATAGACAAAAAGAAAATAATAGCAAAGATCAATAAAACTAAAAGCTGGTTCTTTGAGAAGATAAACAAAATTGATAAACCATTAGCCAGACTCATGAAGAAAAAGAGGGAGAGGACTCAAATCAATACAATTAGAAATGAAAAATGAGAAGTTACAACAGACACCACAGAAATACAAAGCATCCTAAGAGACTACTACAAGCAACTCTATGCCAATAAAATGGACAACCTGGAAGAAATGGACAAATTCTCAGAAAGGTATAACCTTCCAAGACCGAACCAGGAAGAAATAGGAAATATGAACAGACCAATCACATTAATGAAATTGAAACTGTGATTAAAAATCTTCCAACAAACAGAAGTCCAGGACCAGATGGCTTCACAGGTGAATTCTATCAAACATTTAGAGAAGAGCTAACACTCATCCTTCGCAAACTCTTCCAAATAATTGCAGAGGATGGAACACTCCCAAACTCATTCTATGAGGCCATCATCACCCTGATACCAAAAACAGACAAAGATACTACAAAAAAAGAAAATTACAGACCAATATCACTGATGAATATAGATGCAAAAATCCTCAACAAAATACTAGCAAACAGAATCCAACAACACATTAAAAGGATCATACACCATGATCAAGTGGGATTTATCCCAGTGATGCAAGGATTCTTCAATATATGCAAATGAATCAATGTGATAAACCATATTAACAAACTGAAGAAGAAAAACCGTATGATCATCTCAATAGATGCAGAAAAAGCTTTTGACAAAATTCAACACTCATTTATGATAAACACTCTCCAGAAAGCAGGCATAGAAGGAACCTACCTGAATATAATAAAGGCCATATATGACAAACCCACAGTAAACATCATTCTCAATGGTGAAAAACTGAAAGCATTTCCTCTAAGATCAGGAACAAGACAAGGATGTTCACTCTCACCACTATTATTCAACCTAGTTTTGGAAGTCCTAGCCACAGCAATCAGAGAAGAAAAAGAAATAAAAGGAATACAAATTGGAAAAGAAGAAGTAAAACTGTCACTGTTTGCAGATGACATGATACTATACACAGAGAATCCCAAAAATGCCACCAGAAAACGACTAGAGCTCCTCAATGAATTTGATAAAGTTGCAGGATACAAAATTAATGCACAGAAATCTCTTGCATTCCTATACACTAATAATGAAAAATCTGAAAGAGAAATTAAGGAAACACTCCCATTTATCATTGCAACAAAAAGAATAAAATACCGAGGAAGAAACCTACCTAGGGAGACAAAAGACCTGTATGCAGAAAACTATAAGACACTGATGAAAGAAATTAAAGATGATACCAGCAGATGGAGAGATATACCATGTTCTTGGATTGAAAGAATCAATATTGTGAAAATGACTAAACTACCCAAAGCAATCTACAGATTCAACGTAATCCCTATCAAATTACCAATGGCGTTTTTTACGGACCTAGAACAAAAAATCTTAAAATTTGTATGGAGACACAAAAGAACCTGAATAGCCAAAGCAGTCTTGAGGGAAAAAAAACGAGCTGGAGGAATCAGAGTCCCTGACTTCAGACTATACTACAAAGCTACAGTAATCAAGACAATATGGTACTGGCACAAAAACAGAAACATAGATCAATGGAACAAGATAGAAAGCCCAGAGATAAACCCACGCACCTATGGTCAACTAATCTATAACAAAGGAGGCAAGGATATACAATGGAAAAAGACAGTCTCTTCAATAAGTGGTGCTGGGAAAACTGGGCAGCTACACGTAAAAGAATGAAATTAGAACACTCCCTAACACCAAACACAAAAATAAACTCAAAATGGATTAGAGACCTAAAGGTAAGACCGGACACTATAAAACTCTTAGAGGAAAACATAGGAAGAACACTCTTTGACATAAATCACAGCAAGATCTTTTTTGATCCACCTCCTAGAGTAATGGAAATAAAAACAAAAATAAACAAATGGGACCTAATGAAACTTCAAAGCTTTGGCACAGCAAAGGAAACCATAAACAAGATGAAAAGACAACCGTCAGAATGGGAGAAAATATCCGCAAACGAATCAACGGACAAAGGATTAATCTCCAAAATATATAAACAGCTCATGCAGCTCAATATTAAAGAAAAAAACAACCCAATCCAAAAATGGGCAGAAGACCTAAATAGACATTTCTCCAAAGAAGACATACAGATGGCCAAGAAGCACATGAAAAGCTGCTCAACATCACTAATTATTAGAGAAATGCAAATCAAAACTACAATGAGGTATCACCTCACACCAGTTAGAAAGGGGAAGACGGAGCAGGGGGGTGGTGGTGGTGTGATGAATTGGGCTATTGGGACTGGCATGTATGCACTGATGTGTATAAAATTGATGACTAATAAGAATCTTCTGTATAAAAAAGTAAATAAAATAAAATTTAAAAATTAAAAACTAAAAAAAAAAAAAAAAGTCATAACACATCTTGTGTCCTTGTTATTTTCAGATGTCCATGCTGAAATGGGTGAAGCTATAAAAGAACTCCCTCTGAATATGAAGGGTAGTATTTGTTCTGAAGCTGTCACAGCTGCTTGTGGAATGTATAGTTTTGTTTTGTTTTTTCCCAGCGCATTAATTCACAGAACACATGGCAGTTAAATGGCAGAAAGAGTTAATGCCCCTCCACTGTGTAGCAGGAAGGAATTATGCCACTTCTACCAAGTATCTTTAAAGAGAGAGCTGTTTCCTGCCTTTGGTCTCTCCAATCCTGCTGGCTGGATTGTGATTGGATGGCTGGAGCCAGCAGCCACCTTAGGCCACGAAATGCCCATGGGAAGGAGAGAATCACAGAGAAACAGGACAGATGGAGCCTGAATCTCTGACTCTAGGGTGAAACATACCAGCCCTGACCCAGATTACCTCTGAAAATCTTGAACAAATGAGCCCAAAACTCTGGGTCTTGTTTAAGTCACTCAATTTATTGTGCGCTGTAGCTGTTACCAGTACTCACAGGTAAACCTAATCCCAACAAATATAGATTTTGGTACCTGGAAATAAGGGGCTACAAGTAACAGGAACTAAGCTCCTGGTGTTTACTTAGTGGAATTGGTCGGTGGGATAGCGCATGAAATTGAGCTACTGTCGCTTGAAAGCTTATGATACCTGCTGTTTCTTAGAAGGCAGATCACATGAGAGTGTACTCACATTAGGGAAAATACTAAGAAATATTAAGAAAACTCAGATTATTAGTTTTTGCTGGCTGCTTCTTGTCACTTTAGGCAAAGCCCTAAGGAGGGATAAGCATCGCCTCTGCTAGCCTGTCTGCACGCCGCTCCGGCCGAGCGTAAGTGAGGCCTGTCTGTCTGTCTAGGCAGCGCTGTAAACACAATGAGAGTCTGGTAAACCAAAGCCCTGCAGACCTGAACAAGTAAAATGCTTCCCTTTCTGCAACTAGAGCAGTTACCTTCCATGGCTCTTAAACAGCAGCCTCAGTAGGAGACTGAGGCCCAGAACTTTGCTGAGTACCTTCCATTAAAGTGCTATGCCAGAGAGTACCTTCCATTAAAAGTTCTATGCCAGACAATGGGGGTCAGCCCAATAGCAAACTCAGATTAAAAGTGTTGCCTTCCCATTCAAGGCCCTTGTTTAAGAAATCCTCAAGAGTCTCAACCAGAGAAGCAGCGTATTTGTGTGTGTGTGTGTGTGTGTGTGTGTGTGTGTGTGTATACACACACACACACATATGTATGTATATGTATATCTATGCATATTTGTAGATATATAGAAATGTATCACTATAGATACACAGATATGTAGATATAGATTATTTAGTTACATAGTATAAGAAAGTATACAATTGCAGGTCTGGCTGAGAAAGCTCGAAGTCCACTGCACAAGCATTCAGGAAGGAAAGATCACCATTAGGCTGGAAGCTGCAAGCTTGAGGTAAAACTCAAAGTCCACAGTACAGGCAAGACAGCAATTCTAGGTCTAGCTGCTGCTTCACACCGAGGAAGTGAATCAGCAGATCAGCAACAGTGAGGTGGGCAGACATGCATAACAACAGGACCATGCAGGTCCCAGAATGTAGAGAACCCTACAGTTTTCCTTCCATTTTGTCAGGGGGGTGGGAAGAGGGGAACGAAACCAGTCAATAAAATATGTGGTTTGAAAGCTATGAGCTGTGAGTAGCTGCTCAGGGAACGGACCAAGAGCAAACAGCTGAGAAGTCCACGAAATGTGGGAAGAAATTATATTTTCAAAGAACCTGCAAGCCTGACATGCAAATACCTGACTGAGTTTGTTCACATCTAAAACACCCGTGTCTCCAAACCCTCCCCCTGAGAAAGCTGGTTAGCCCCCAAAAGAGCAGGTTCCCATGTCCGCAGTAGACGTGGCTGACCATGGAGTACAATGGAGGGGAAGAATATTCCAGAAGGCAGAACTGGCTACAGAGGACAAATGTGTAGGGACATCCTCCCAGGACACAGAAACAGAAGAAGCAGCCAGAAGGTCAACAATAACTTATTCCACTGCCAAAAATGAAGTTTTCACTAACCCATCCCTAATATGGATCTGATAATTGCTAAGGAGTAGTGACTACTTTTCCAAGTGAGAGTTTTTAATTGTGGCTATCCTCTTTCTATGGATAATTGTGGCTATCCATAAATGTATATTAGAAGTGGTGATAGCAGATGACTTGTCTTCGCATTTAACAAGATGAGGTCTTCAAACAAGATGAGTTTCCATATACCATCCTAACCAAGAACTGTGCATTACCTAGGTATTACGGAATTTGAGTTGGATGCAATAACTGGATAGGTAAGGCGAGTGGCCAGATGGACCGTCAGGTAGCTGAGACAGCTTCCCATCTTCCAAGTGGTAAAATTTTACCTGGATCATGACTTCCCAAAACAAAGGTTTTGTCTTTGTCTAGCTTGCAACTCAGTGTGGCCATATAACTAGGCCCTGCCCAATAGGATGGAATTGAGAGCGTTGTGTGTCGGCGCCTTGAACAGTTCCTTTAAAGATAACTGGCATGCACCCTTTATTTGTATCTTCGTTATTTATTCCTCCATTTCACTACTGGAAATGAACTCTGACAGTGGCTACCTCTGACCATGAGTTGGAGGAAGACAGCAGAGCGATCGTGGCTTGGTGACCTGACAGTAGCCAGGATCCCTGAGTGTTCACTGAAGAACATTTCCTTAACAGCACTAGCCTTCCTGACTCAGACATTTATACTCGCCAAAATAACATAATTCCAATCCTCACTGATCAACAGCTTCATCACAATGGCTCTAAAGATGCAATACTTGCCTTTTTCTGTGCATCGCTCCTCATCATCCCCCAACCTGCTTCATTTCTTCAAGAGCTGCCTACAATTTTACTGAATGATGCCTTTAGCCATCTTTCTTTTTTCCATCCTGTGGGTAGTCACTTACAGCCCCTGCATGGGGATGTCTAAAAAGAACATTTCTACCCATTAATTACAGAACCTTGTTGAGGCAAACACTGATTCAATTCTCTCATCTGGGCTACATTCTCACATCTAACTTTTGTAGACGCTGTCTTGCCATTAAGTTTAGGCATGGCTCATGAGTTATACTAATTAAATTGTTCATGAAGCAAAACGTGGCCCAGGCGGCTTGTAAAAGCTCCTGGTTGTAAGAGTGTTAAAACCAAACAGGGCTCTACAGACTTTCTTATATCTCAGGCTACAGGACACACTATCATTATATTCTGTCTTGCAGGTTTCCACAACCTATCTAGCTGTCTTAATTCAGTTTTCCATTTTGGCTATTCCTGAAGAGTGCTTTTTTGGGATCACAGACTACAAGACAGCAAATTCACCCATAAAGATGATCTTTAAGGAAACAGTACAACTGCAGGAAACAATATTGGAAATGGCACATCAGATATATCAAATTTTTAAATGGTTTTATACCAACATTTCCAAAGTTCTGTCCTAGTGGTCAGGGTTCAGCCACATATAAACAAATTATATGCGAAAAAGCAGAATTTTGCAATTTAAAGAAACTTAAACAAGAGAGCGTTAAATGGGCTTCCCTGGTGGTGCAGTGGTTGAGAATCTGCCTGCCAATGCAGGGGACATGGGTTCGAGCCCTGGTCTGGGAAGATCCCATATGCCGCGGAGCAGCTGGGCCCGTGAGCCACAACTACTGAGCCTGCGCGTCTGGAGCCTGTGCTCCGCAACAAGAGAGGCCGCGACAGTGAGAGGCCCACGCACCGCGATGAAGAGTGGCCCCCGCTCGCCGCAACTAGAGAAAGCCCTCACACAGAAACGAAGACCCAACACAGCCAAAAATAAATACATAAATAAATAAATTTTTTTAAAAAGAGAGTGTTAAATAAAACGTAACCAGTTTTAAAGCACTAGTTATGGTCAAGGACATCTCTGAGCAGTGAAGGCACATGCTGCTGGGGTGTAGGTTACATGGCATGTCTCAAACTTGATGGACTAAGAATCCTGTTTCCCTCAACAGCCCATGTTCTGTGACACATTACTGTATAGATGCTGTGTTGCATCGTCAATAGACTTGACCTTGGGCAACCAGGAAGCAAGTGTAGCTCTTCGGGATCTTGTGACCCATAGTGGAGTTTTGGGCATGGCACAGTTAGCAGCAACTTATTAGTTTTTTCTGTTCTCCCAGCTCATGGAATCAGGTTGAATAAATAGGTCTTGAAGAGTTGAATTTATTGAAAAACGCTTAAATCATAAAAAAGTCTGTAAGCTAGGATTAAACTTCAAATCTGACCATCCAGAAAATGCCAAGGCTTCGAAGAGCTTCTAGAACCTTCTGGGCACAATGACTGTGCCCAGCAAGATCAGCCCTGGGACGTGTCATAAATCACGCACCGCTTGGCAAAGATGCCCAATGAGGCATACGATCCCAATAAAACTGAAGAAGTCTGAGTTCAAAAACCTCATGCACCAGGGAAAGGTGACAGAGAAAGATATTCACTAGGAGAACATATCTCATGTGCGGTATTCTGTGTAAAAGACTGATAGAATCTTTTACAATAAAAGACTGATATAATAGATGGCGTCTAGAAGGATTTTTTGTAGTTGTTTATTCTCATGTAAGACAGGTTTTCCAATTTGACATTTTAATGAAAATCAAAGTTGTTCTGAAGTTTGTATAATAGAATAAAATCCCCTTGTATGAAAAATGATCTAACCCCACAGTAACTTGGACCCTGAAACACCTAATCACCTTATTATCACCATCCAGTTAAAAGCCATTGCTGATGTCAGGAGCACTTTCTCATTCATGGAGACCCAGAGAAATCAAAACCCACACTTGTGTGAATGTGTGTGTGCATGGGGGGGGGGGTCAACTATTTTGGTTCAAAATCAAATTTGCACTTTTTCTATATCTACTTATTCATAATATGCAACCTCCAGAATTTTGGTGGTTTCAAGATCAGCAAACCACAATTATTCTGTCCACAATTTTCAACTGTTCATTTCTCCTCAGTGTAAGAAACTGCCTGATTTCTCTACCACTTTTCGGCAACAAGAAATTACGTTTAAAAATATAGATTGTGGTTCAGACTTTGCCTGATTGTCATTAGCAAAAAAAGGACAGGAGCTCTGGCAAATTCTGTTACATCCTGGGTTGCTCACAGAAGAATGGACTATAAAACTTCTTGGCTGTAAAGTACATAAAGCATATATATTAAAGCAGGGGGCTTTTTCTCCAGGTTGAATAAATAGGTCTAATACAGGTAATTTTATTGAGAAATGCTTAAAAAGTCTTTGGAAAGGACCCAAGGTATATTTTCTTTCTTCCTTACCCTGATCTCCCTGGCTACAAACTTGTATCACAATTCTAATCTTTTTCTCTCTCTCTCCCATAGTCACAAATCCAGACTCTCAAGAAAGAAAAAAAAAAAAAAGACAACAGATAGACCCTAGAACAGATTCTCTCCACATAAAATATAGAACAACTCCCCTTAACTCCCTGTGGCTCCCAGGGCTAAAACTAAGTCAGTTAAAATTACTAATATAATGAAAACAAGAGTCTTCACAAAACTTTTGATAAAAAGAAGCTTCATATTCATCAGTTATCTGTGACTGACATCAGTCATCATATACCTCATTTCTAGATCATCATTTCTCAAACTTTTGTCATTAAACTAAGAGCTACCTGCCTTGGGGGACGGTGATGGGCAAGGGGTTACAAAACCTTGCCAATCCCTAAGCCAAGCTCCAGACCTGCTGAGTCAGAAGCTCTAGGCATGCACCTATTGGAATGGTCTGTGTACTTCTTGTAACTTTTTTCTTAAACGAAGTGGTACGCAAATTTTGGTACATGTTCAAACCACTGGTGTCTCTCCCCACCATGGAAATGGGTCATTAATTGACTGGGTTCTGGGCATTAATAATTTGAACAAACTTTCCAGATGACCCTGACACTCCGCCCTGAGTTTCAGGATCGTGGCTTTACATCTATGTCATATAAAGCTGAATGAGCATCACTAGGCAGGAAAACTTTATTCAATTAGGAAAGCAGGTAACCAGGTTTTTCTCCAAGTGAATAAGAAGGATTTGAGACACATCTCATTTCAGTCTGTTTCAATGCAAAGTAAACTTTAAAAAAAAATATGCATTTTAATAAATACCTTCCATGAGATATGTGTAGCAACAAACATAAATATTACTTACAACAAAATTAAAAGAAAGGCTTAACACTAAGGTGGTTTGTTGATTATTAAATGATTTACTTATCTCTCCTTTCCAGAGTTTAGAGACTGACCTAGAAAACACAGCATGGCTTGTATGCAGTGTATAGGGTCCCTCAGTCTTTCTCTAAATACAGAAAGCCCTTAACTCTTGCTGTTAACAGGTATCTAGCAGCTTAACAGCTGGAGTGCTTGAGTGCTTGTTGTCTGTCTGTCTCTCTCTCTTTCTCTCCTTCTGCCCTCCCCCACCCGACCCAGCAAGCAGCTCACTGCCTATCTCTAATAAACAGGATTTTCCTCCCCCGATTATACTCTGCAATAGAGAGATGTAAAAACGCCAAACTTTTCCCTCTTCTTTTCAGACAACATACCAGGAACTTACTAAATGCTCCGCATACAGCTCGCAAGTGCTTAAATCTCTTTTTTTCTTTTTGGTTTAAGTTGTCCCCTCCTCTTTCTGCTTAAAGTCGTAAAATTGTTTCCTCCTTTTGGCCGTGCTTTGATCCCTCCCCCTCCCTCCCCTGCCGACCAAGCCCAAGTGACTGAGTGGCTCCTCCAGCCCTGTAAGTACAGGTGGTGTCCTTTATTTGTCCCCTTTCCTCACCAGGTATTCCGCCACAAGGGACCGTCTTCCTTCTGGGTGGTGTCTTAATAATTTCACTCTTAGCTTGTGTTTCATTAATTAACCAAAGAGGCCATTCGACTAATTAGGCTCTAGCACCCTGGTGTCCTACATAAACAAACGAAAATCTAAGCTCCTAAATGCCTCAAGGTTACAAAATCAAAACACTAAGGACAACCAATCACAAGCAGCCAGCTAGGCTTTCAGCTACAGCCAATTAATAATTTCCTTACTTCCCTCCTGCGTGTTCTCTATACTCTATCAGCCCTTCCTCTGGCTCGGGTGGCAACGTGCTTCTGACCACTGCCGGTGTGACACTGCCTGGCTGCAATCGATTTTTGCTCAACGCATCCTTACAATTTTTGATATGCCTCAGTTTATCTTTTAACAACAGTTATAGAGGGCTTAACGGATCGTAAGTACTTATAACGTCCTTATAAACAGGAAAAATACATGAGAGCATATTTGTGATATAAAAGTAGGCTGAGTCTTGTGCCTCAAGTTCTCCACACTATCCAGGTAGAAAAATCCAATGGTTGTGCAGATTAATGTAAGTATTGCAATACTTTGTCAACTTGTATCCTTTGCTGAAGGATGGCAAACATAGCATTCCCTCCTTTCCAGTATTCATTTACCTGGCATGTTCCAATTCCTCTACATTTCCACTCTCTTGCCAACCCAAATTAAGTGGCCTGCTAAGGAGTTTGTTGTGCTCTCCTTCCAGAAGCCTGCATAATTCACTCATGGAGGTGGCAGAACGAGTATCATAATTCACTGTTAACGGGGAGTTATCCTATGGACACCTAAATTCAATATGCTGATAGAGGGCAAAGTAATTGAAAAAGGTAAAAGCCCAAAGAACTTAAACCTTCCACAACCTGAAAGGGGTGCTAATAGCCGAGATCTCATTAAAAGATAAGGTCTGCATGTAAAGGCAGACAAAGGCAGGGGAGGCGGGCAGACTGTGATTGACGGCGCACCTGCAGCCTCTGCCCACCAGAGACCTTCACAACTTAGAACAACGAAGGGCTTTACTCCTCTTTCCCCCCCCTGAGCTCCTGGTGCCCAAGTTTTTCTACACAGGTCACTTCATCTCATTATTTAAAGAACTTTAAAAATCCAGTTATGTCTTCAAAAAGACTTCAGTCCTTGACACTCAGTGTGAACGCTTTTATCACAATTAAGGCCCCTTGTAGACAAGTACTGTTAAACCCAAGATTTAGGAACAACAAGTGCAATAAACAAGAAACACACACACACAATATCCCAATATGATCAGGTTGTATTTCTATGTTCCATGGCTTACCTCTAATTTTTTCTGCCTCTTCAATAAAGAAAAAAGAATATTAGTAAAATACGTATGATTTGCTAACTTAATTTTCCAAAATGTGACTTCGCTTTGTAGCTGCCAATTGTCAAACTCGCAGTCCAAATCTCCTGCTTTGGTGTTCCATGTCTGCACCTGCAGGCTCTCACAGGAGTGTGGCTCTAGTCCCAGGTCTTCTAATGACCAGCTCTATGGCACTGGGGAAGTGACTTCACTGCCTTAGGGTTTAGTGGGATGAAGTTGTACTAAACGCTCTTACATTATGTTTGGAGCGTGTATTTCAGCATCTTCTATGTGAGAAGCTCTGCAAAATGTGTGGAGAAGATGACAGGTGTGATCAGCCTTTGCCTACAAGAAGCTTAATTTAATATGAGAGTAAGAGAGAACCTACCAGCACAGTCTATTATGACTGGTCCTGGGGCCTCATCTAGCTTGACCCTCTATTACATTAGATTCAATTCAATTCAATTCAATTTGATTTCATTTGATTCATCACACATATTCATGCAGCCACACCAGATACCTTGTCATCTCCACAACTTCACCATATCTGCAACAAAATTCTAATATATCTGTAACATTCTAACTTTACAATTTTATTACTTAATTATTTCTAACATCGTAGTTATTTGCCTGTCAAGATCATATTGATTCACCAGCCCCTTTAAACTTTCCCTATATACTTGAAGTATAGTATTACTGGATGTATAAAATACTCAATAAAAGTAAGAACAGAAATCAATGAAATAGGAAACAAGGATTTAATAGAAGAACATTAAAAACACAAACTATGGTTCTCTAAAACAATAATAAAACTTGTAAAACCACAGCAAGATTATTTAAGGAAAAATAAATTCAAGGAATACAAATGAAAAAGAAAAAAATCAGTATAGATATGTAAAATATTCAATATATAAAAAAGAATATAATAAACAACTTTATGTCAATACATTTGCTAATTTAGACAAAATAAAATTTCACAAACAAAATTTACAAAAAGTGGAAACTTCCCTGGTGGCGCAGTGGTTAAGAATCCGCCTGCCAATGCAGAGGACAAGGGTTCGATCCCTGGTCCGGGATGTTCCCACATGCCGCGGAGCAACTAAGCCCGTGCGCCACAACTACTGAGCCTGCGCTCTAGAGCCTGTGCTCCATAACAAGAGAAGCCACCGCAATGAGAAGCCCGTGCACTGCAATGAAGACCCAATGCAGCCAATAAATTAAAAAAATTAAAAAAAAAAAATTTACAAAAAGTAAAACAATTAGAAATAGAATTCTAATCCTGCATCCATTTAATTAACATCTTTTATTAAAACCTTCATATAAAAATATTTCATACTCAGACAGTTTTCCTGAGAACTTCATCATAGCATTCAAGGAAGTAATAACTCAACCTTACACAAACTCTTCTAGAGAGTAATATAAAAAAAAGAAAGACTTACCAACTCATTTCATGAGGCCAACATAAACTTGATAGCCAAAATTTGCCAAGATCATTACAAAAAGAGAAAATTGCAGGATAATCTTTCTCAGTAGTCAAAGACATAAATCCTAAATATAATATTTGCAAAGAAAATCTAATGATATATTAAAAGGAAACTCCATGACAATCAAATAATTTTGCTGACATTAACAGAATAAAGAAAAAAATCATGATCATCCCAAATTCAGTAAAAACAATTGATGAAAATAAATGCAAAATTATACTTGAAAACTTCTTGGCAAACTCAGAACAACAGGAAGTAAATTCCCTCCTATTATCCTATCTTCCCTTTACCTCCCATATGAAAATGTCTTTGACCATTTAAGCCACAGTTATCTCTGCTTTTTTTCAACTCCTGTTTTTTACAATAAACGGCTATTTTTCTTACTATTTTTCCCTTGCACTTGCGTATATAATACATGTAATGAAATTTAAGTTTCTTGTTGTATTGGCATGATCTCTCAACTAAATTATCACCTCCTTGAGGTGAGGGACTATGGATAAGATATACACTTAAAAGATTAAAAATAAATCTTTTTTCCCCTTCAATAAACATAAAGTTGGACAATGTATCAGGCACTAACAGGTTAGTTTCTAAATATACAGTCAGAAGACACGGAGCTTGCCCACAAGAAATTCAGTCTAGCAGAGGAAACAAACATATGAATGAAAATAAACAATAAACCTAACAGACAAAGTCAAAGAACAGTGCAATAACAGAAGAAAATAACTATTTCAGTGAGTAGTAATATAAGCCCATAGAATGTTATAGTTTGATAGCACTTTCTAAGATTTTCTGTTGCAATCTATTTACATTTATTAGCTGAATGCATTTAATTGTTATCACTGGGTGCTTACTATGTTCCTGAATATACAAAGATGAATGAGATGTGATCCCTGCCCTTATGAAAACCACAGTCAGGGAGAAGGCTGAATGGTAATGAAATATGGCAGGTAGATTATAGAGAGAAGAAAAAAGTGATCGGGGAGCACAAACGACAAAGACATCAGCTCTGTCTGAGGCATCAGGGAAGGCTCACTGCAGTGACCATCAATTACTTATTCAATCAATATATTCTGAGTCCCTTCAATAAGCCTGGTACTGTGCTAAAAGCCAAAAGTTAGAAGAGAAAACAAAATAGACCTAAAATGTAATGACATTTAATCTGGATTTTAAAAAAAATAGTCCTTTAAAAGAGAATATGGTCTGGAAGAAAATTATATATGTGAGAAAAAGTTTGAGAGGCAGTATAGTTGTTAAGAGGTCAGTTCTGAAGCCTGAATGCCCATATTTTATTCCAATCTTAGGCACTCCCTAGTTAGGTAACTTTGGGCAGATTAATCCTCCAAGGTCTCATTTTCTTCATCTTTAAAATGTGAATGATGACATTAATAGCGTATACTTCTCATGTCGGTTGTAACTTTTAAATGATTTAATACATGCAAAGTATGTAATACGGCAACGGGAACATAGTAATTCCTCAGTACACACTGATAGAAGAAATGTAGATTTTTTTAAACAAGAAACTTACATAATTGTTTTTTGTTTGGCGAAGATTGTGATGGTTTCCGCTGGGTAGATAATGGATCGGAGTAGTAAGACCTTTAAGTAAAGAAATGATGACCTAAGTCAGTGGCAATAGAGATGCAGAGGAGAACTCGTACAAGAGGTGTTCCGGAGGTTAAGATGAAAAGGATTTAGTGATGGTTTTCACGTGAAAGGAGAGAGATGAAGAGTTGGCAGTGGGAAACAGAATGGATACTCTATCAGTTTCCTAGGGCTGTCACAACAAAGTACCACAAACTGGGTGGCTTAAAACAACTTAATTGTTTTATGTCCCAGTTCTGGACACCAGACGTCTGAAATCAAATACGGAAGTCGGAAGGTTAGTTCCTTCTGAAGACCCTGAGGGAGAATCTGTCCCATGCCTCTCTGCTAACTTCTGGCGGTTGCCGGCAACCCTTGGCATTCCTCGTCTTGTGGATGCAGCAGCCCAGTAGTCTCTGCCTCCATCCTCACCTGGTGCTCTGTGTTCCTTCACCTGGCCTCCTCAGGAGGACACCAGTCACTGGATTTAGGTCATCTTAACTAATTACATATGTTTCCAGACCCTGTTTTCAAGTAAGTTCACATCGGAAGTTCTGGGTGGACTTGAATTTGGAGCGGGGGGCCGCTATTCAACTCACTACAGAAGGTGACACTCTTAACCAAGTGCAGATGGATGAGAAGGTTTAAGCTGGAGACTGGGAGAATGACTTGCATTTCACCATATTAACGCTTAGGTACCTACAGAGAATCCCAGTGAATATGCCCAGCCAGCAGATAGAATTAGGGGTTAGAATTCAGATGAGAATAGCAGTTTGGAAATCAGTAATATTCAGAAGACAGTTATTTTAGTAAATGAGACCTTCCTGAGGGTATACCCAGAATGTGATAAGAAGAAGAACAAGAAAATCTTCTTAGGGTAAAAAAAACCTTGCGATCTTTTAAGTCTCTTAAAATATTAAGGTTTTCTTACACTTTTCTTTGTAATGTGTGAGTCGCTGACGATAATTGTATCCAATTTTTAAATCCCTGTGTAAACTCCTGATGTGATACCTTGCCAATTTTATTAGCCAAAAAGCAATAGAGGATTTACAGAATACGCTTGATAGAAATGGACACAAAGTTCTTTTATATTTGTTTCTATTCTGATCAAATTAATTGTTATTTCTTGAAATATCTGCACCTATTATTATTATGCACCTATTATTGCACCTATATGCACCTATTATTATGCAAATAATACTAATGACTTGTCACATTTATTACTTCCCTTAAGAGGTTGAACTAATGCAGTTCTTCTATCCATAAATACTTTATGTCCTATACAAGACCACATGTGTATTGGGAGGAATTCTAAACTTAAAATTTTTAAAAAAATAAGAAAAACACTTGAATTTCACTGCAACTGCAAGATTAACTCGGTGTAACACTGATCAAATCACTTGACCTTTCTGTATCTCAGTTTCTTCAACCACAAAATGAGGAAAATAATAACTACCCCTGAGTTTACAGATTGCTAGAAAGCTTGAATAAAATAAAACATGGAAAAACCTTTTGTCAACTACACAGGGGTATATAAATGAAAGATATTGTCAGACCAATGTTATGATAAAGACCAAGTTTAATACAGTGACCACAATCCAAGAAAGTCCTATAGCTAAGACAGTGTTTGGAGATCCAGTAGCTTTGGAACAAGTAGTTGGAGTGGTGGAATCAAAGGAACACATGACAGGGAAAATGGTCCAGCTTCTCTGAAAAACAGCTCCAAGAAATAAAGGTTAGCTCTTGACTACTAAGAAATAGCACCGTTCCATACAGCAGTTTGGCAAAAGGTCAAAGGGTGGTGGGGGGAGAGGGTCCACTCAGAACGTGGGTCAAACCTTTAGGGTGAGTTGTAATCCTAGAGGTTGTATCAGGCTGTGCAGATAAACATCCACAATCAATCAGCCTATCTGTCTTCATAAGCAGATAACAGAGCAAGGAATTATTTTCACCTCTGAGACTCTCAATATCTCCAAATACTCTCCCTTCCTCACCCAACATACAGAGAAAAAAGAAAAGTTGCACAGTGGCGAAAAGTGGGTAGAAGCCAGGACCAAGGGCATTCTCCCTCTGGTTCAGGACACACAGGATAGGTATGATCTTTGTGCACAGGGCCTCAGAAACAATGCCAGGGTCTCAGAAACAGCTGGCATGAAATAGCAAGTGAGGCCAAGTTGATGTATATGCAATCCGAGCAGAGGTGGATTAAAGAAGAATAAGAAATGATAAAGAAAATGCTGTAACACTGTATTATTTCTGTTGAGTTAGTGCATGGACCAAATTCACCCTACTCCTGTTTTTGTAAATAGTTTTACTAGACACAAACTCATTCATGTATTCATTGCTATAGCCACTTATGCACCACATGGCAGAGCTGTTTTGGGGACAAAGACCATATGGCCTGCATAGCAAATATATGTACTATCTTCCCTTTACAGAAAAAAGTTCCCTAACCTCTGTGTTAGAGGAATGGAAGAAGCACGATATTACAGGGAATAGAAAATCTCAACCAAAGCACAGAGCAAGAAGTGGGATTTGATGTCGGGAAGAGGTGGATTGCAGGAAATGGAGAACACTTGGACCAAATAAACAAAACGATTACAACATATATTCATCATATTATTTTAAATGAATTGAGAACAGATGAATAAAGTACAGCTCTTTGATGTCCTAGTTCCTGGATGTTCTCACAGATGTCATCATCTCTAAAATAAATATTTGAACTAGATGCATCTCTAGAGACCATTCGGGCCTGAACGTCCACAATTGCAAGCATTCCCCAGTTTCTCCTAGAGTAAGTATCTTGCTACTTGGCAGGAAAGATTCCTTATATCATTTATTTTCTTTTAAACCAAAAGGGAAGGAGCACTGATGTGG